>NC_071518.1:41650363-41971302 GCF_027887155.1 Malaclemys terrapin pileata | reverse complement strand
TCTAATCCTAACCCTTCCCTTTAACCTTAACCCAACCCTAACCCTTCCCTTTAACCCTACCCCTTCCCTTTAACCCTAACCCAACCCTACCCCTTCCCTTTAACCCTAACCCAACCCTAACCCTTCCCTTTAATCCTAACCCAACCCTAACCCTAACCCTAACCCTTCCCTTTAACCCTAACCCAACCCTAACCCTTCCCTTTAACCCTAACCCTTCCCTTTAACTAGGGTTACCATCCGTCCGTATCTCCCCGGACATGTCCGGCTTTTGCTCTAAATAGCCATCCGGGAGGAATTGGTACTAAGGTTAAAAGGTCCGGGATTTTCCCCCCTCACCTCCCTCCCTCTCTTCCATGCAGAGTGCGGCTGCTGATTGGGTGGCTGGGCCTGATTGAGCCGTTCCCATTGGCCTCCAGCAGCCAGAGCCCTCCCCTGCTCCCCCCCTTGCTGCCTGCAGCGTGTTTTGCCTACATATGGACATGGGCATGGTAAGGGAAGTCCAGGGGGCAGTCAGGGAGCAGGGGAAGGGTTGGATGGGTCCCCGGCCTCCACCTGCCACCCCCCATCCGCGTGTCCCCCCCTCGTGGGTCCACCCCTCCTCCCTGCCTGCCTCTCCCTTGCCTGCTTGTACTGCCAGAGCCAGCAGCAACTGCTGTCTGCTGCCCCCGGGTTCTAGTGCCCCCGATCCACTAATGGCAAGACAGGCTGCCCTTACCCTGCCCTTCCACCCTAGCCCTGAGCCTCTCCAACGCCCCAAACCCTCATCCCCAGCCCTCATCCCCCTGCACCCTAATCCTCTGCCCCAGCCCTGAGCCCCCTCCTGCATCATGAACCCCTCATCCTCAGACCCACATCCCTCACCCTTGCACTCCCTCCTATCCCCAAACTCCATCCCAAACCCCCTCCCCCTTCCCACACACACCCTCCTGCCCTCAAACTCCCTCCCAAAGCCTGCACCCCCTCCCTTTGCACCGCCTCCCACCCCCAAACTGCATCCCAGAGTCTGGACCCCTCACCCCCTCCTGCACACCCACCCCCTGCCCCAGCCCGGAGCCTGCACCCAGCACCCAAACTCTATCCCAGAGCCTGCCCCCATACCCCTCCTGCACCCTAATCCCCAGCCCAGGACCTGCACCTCAGACCTCCTCCCCCCACCCAAACCCCCTCCCAGAGCCTTAGACAGGTGGGGGGGCGGGTTCTGGGCACCACCAAAATTTCTACAACCCTGCCACCCATGCAAGTGGATAAGGGTCGGAGCAGTCAGGGGACAGGTAGGGTCCTAGGGGGTTAGTTAGGGTGGGGGGTTCTCAGCAGGGGGCAGTCAGGGGACAAGAAGCAGGGGGGGTTGGGAGTTCTGAGGGAGGCAGTAAGGGGGTGGGAAGTGGGAGGGAGTGGATGGGGACCCTAACTCTTCCCTTTAAAAGCAAAGGAAAGTTTTGCTCTCCAGCAGCCACACTATTTTAACCTGCTGGAAGCCAAGCTCATGTTACTGGTCACAAGCTTAATGGCTTTTTAAATCTGAGTTAATCTCTTGGCCGTGGGTGAGAACTCAGCTAGGGGAGTCACTTGCTGGTTCTGGGCTGGGGCCAAAGACGAGAAATTCTGTTTTGCGGGTGGCCATCGTCCACGTCTCGGCGTAGCTGGAAGAATGACTCAACCTTGGCCCCAGAGCTAACTTCCCAACGGTCCTTTGTCTGTGGCACTGGGGCCAAGGAGCCAGTTTGGGTTTGTAGTGGAAGCTCAGTCAAACCCTGACAATAGCACGGCTGGGCCTGGCTGCAGCACGGGGCTAAGAGGCAGCCGGGCCGGGCCTGGGAAGCAGGAGGACAGCACACACAGAGCAGCAGGCACAGCCTGGAGACTCACGCTGATGGACAGGTTTGCTTCCTGAATGGCTTCTTGTGCACAGAGGACACTGGCTTCCACCTCTCGGCCCAGACGGGCACTCAGGGCATCAACATGCTTCTGTAGGCTCGTGCACATCTCATTCACCATCTAGAGCACAGTACCTGTCAGTGTGCGGCTCACGCCCGCCCGCAGATCCCGAGGAAAGCCGGCCTTGGTGGCAGGGCACAGGGCTGGGCGGGAGCAGACCCAGACTGTCCCCAGCTCTGTGACTTTGGCAAGGCCAGTTAACCCCTCTGTGCCTCAGTTTCTCCATCGGGAAAACGGGGCTCATGGCACTCGCCCCGGGGATGGGAGTGGTCCTTTGTTAGTGTGTGGTGCACGGTGAGAGCCTGAGCGGGACAGCCTATGAACCCTCCAACCAGGATCAGACAAGCCGGGACCCCAGCATATGGGCACAAAGCAAGCTCAGAATCAGCGGCGGGACCCTTCCGTCCCCCATGCTGTCCCTCCTCTGGTCTGGCTTCTCCAGGCTCTCCCCTGCTTCCTGCCTCACCCAGCCTCAGCCTGGCTCTCTTCCCTCCATCTTTCCTAACGGGCCGCTCTTCTTCTTCGCCGATCTTCCTCAGAGCCCCGTCTGCCTTCTTCCCCCACCCCTCCTTAGTGCCACCTCCCAGGCCCGTCTTCCCCTGCAGCGATCCTTCTCCTCCCACCCCTGTCCCTGCCTCTCCCCTGGCCAGGTGAGCCCGCAGCGGGGAGTGTGCTCAGTACCGCCGCGAGGATGGGTGGCATGCAGGGACAGTATTCACCCTGCCGTGCAAGAGGAACCCCTGACGAGCAGGGGCAGAGACTGCAAGAATACGTGCACAGAGCGTCTAAAGCACGCTGGAGCCCATGGGGAACCTTCCCACCACAGCCATGGGCTTCCAGCAGGCCCTGCGTGTGGACACATGTCCAGTGCACAGACAGGTACTGGACTGGAGGCTCATTGCCTAGGCTGGCAAGGCTCCCACCCTCTGGCCGGCCCCTTACAGCGAAGCAGGCAGGTATGACTGGCCCGGCATGCTTCTGACCTGTTCCGAGGAGCTGGTGACGATTCCCTGCTGCAGCCGGAAGGTTTGCTTAGGCAGCGTCCGCCGCATCTGATTCCTCGCCAGGAAAGACTGCATCTGCAGCAGGCAAGAGGCCCAGTTAGTGGGAAGAGTTGGAGGCTGGGCTGGAAGGCCCAGTCCCCACCCCCTGCCAGCCCCAGAGATCTACCTTGTGGACAGCCTCCTCCGTCTTCTCCGGATTGCTCCGATAAGCCTGAGTCACGTCGCTCATTGGCAATGGCATGGACCGCAGGGTGTAATTCCTGGGGGTGACACGGCTGGAGTTAGCATCCCTGGAACAACCTGGACTCAGCTGGGCTTCCCCCAGCTCCACAATGAGAATGGAGCTGGGATGGTTCCGTCTGGCACCCACCCCCGACCATTCTGAGCCCACCGCGTCCCCACGACACTTTGCGCTACCCTCCCACCCACAGGGGACAGGGGTCATTGCTGCATTCATCCCCCAGTGGGCAAAGAGCCCTCAGCACCTTCGCAGACACCTACAGGTCACTTGGCAACCTTCAGCCTGAAGGGCCAATACGAGAGGCAGAGAGGTTTCCCTGCCAACCCAAAATGGCTCCGTTTGTGCCCCTTGCAGCTGCAGCCCCATGCAGGGTGAACTTTGCCCCTGGAAAACAAACCGACTTGGTTCAAAAGTCTTGCAGAATTGCCTGGGTAAATAACAAGGACACGCTGCACTCCTACAGCACCTGGCCTTCTCCCTCCCGAGGGACTTGCCCATTTGACCGGCCTCAGCAGCCACATGGCCACCCTCCCCAGGGGGTCCGAGTGCCTCCCAACAAGGAGTTTAGCTTCTAGTCATCCCTGCAGGGAGAAAGTTATTGGCAGACTGGACTGGGAGGGGGACGGTTCAGTGATTTGCCAAAGATCTCACAGGAAGCATGTGGGAGAGCCAGAAACTGAACCCGGCTCTCCTGAGTCCAGGAATAGCATCTTCACCATGGAGTGTAATTCTTATCCCACCTCGCAGGACGAGATCTGAGGGGCAGCGCCACACCCGAGTTCACACAGCAGCGGAGCCAGGTACAACCCCCGAGTCTCCTCCGGCTGCGAGACCCGCTCTCTCCTAAATCCCCATGATGCTGCCAGCTTTCTGCTGCACAGACACAGTGCTCAGAAATGGAAAGTGAAGCAAAGCCAGGCTACGTCTGACTTTTCCCCATGTAAAAGCGGCGAACAGCAGAGGCTAACAGCGGGAGTTTGCCTGGGAGTTCGCGTGGGGAGAGCGCACTGAGGCTTTCATCTGCAGGTTTCTCCGAGTAGTTCCTGCAACAGTTGAGGAAGCTCCTAAGAGGACGGTGATATGGAAGGTGAGCGATCAGCTGTTGTCACCTGCACAGGTTGTGCCATGTTTGTCTTTCTTCCACAGGACAGAAGCGACTTTGTCTGTACAAAGTGCAAGTGGTCTCCATATTGGAAGAGAAGGTTCGAGGGCTGGAGAAACGAGTATCGACTCTGCGATGCATAAGGGAAAACAAAGATTTCCTGGACAGGCGTCAGGAGATGCTTCTACGGCCACAATGTTCTGAAGATTCAGAGCAGGCGCAGCAGGGACAGAAGGATTGTGAGGAGGTTTGGCAGCATGTGACCTCCAGAAGGAGAAAGAGGAGCGTCCATGCACCAGCAATGGAGATACAGGTGAGCAATCGTTTCCATGTTCTCTCTACAGGTACTAATGCGGAGAGTGGACTAGATGACCCATCTGAGGGAAGGGAGCAGAAGGAGACTCCACTGATTGGAAGGCAAAAGATGCACTGTCCTAGGGATGGGGGGTTCCACAACCACCACTCCCAAGAGGAGGAGGAGGGTGGTGGTGGTCGGGGACTCCCTCCTCAGGGGGACTGAGTCATCTATCTGCCGCCCCGACCGAGAAAACCGAGAGGTCTGCTGCTTGCCAGGAGCTAGGATACACGATGTGACGGAGAGACTGCCAAGACTCATCAAGCCCTCGGATCGCTACCCCTTCCTGCTTCTCCACGTGGGCACCAATGATACTGCCAAGAATGACCTTGAACGGATCACTGCAGACTACGTGGCTCTGGGAAGAAGGATAAAGGAGTTTGAGGCGCAAGTGGTGTTCTCGTCCATCCTCCCTGTGCAAGGAAAAGGCCGGGGTAGAGACCGTCGAATCGTGGAAGTCAACGAATGGCTACGCAGGTGGTGTCGGAGAGAAGGCTTTGGATTCTTCGACCATGGGATGGTGTTCCAAGAAGAAGGAGTGCTAGGCAGAGATGGGCTCCACCTAACGAAGAGAGGGAAGAGCATCTTCGCCAGCAGGCTGGCTAACCTAGTGAGGAGGGCTTTAAACTAGGTTCACCAGGGGAAAGAGACCAAAGCCCTGAGGTAAGTGGGGAAATGGGATCCTGGGAGGAAGCACAAGCAGGAGAGCGCAAGAGGGGAGGACTCCTGTCTCATGCTGAGAAAGAGGGACATCGATTAGTTATCTTAAGTGCCTATACACAAATGCAAGAAGCCTGGGAAACAAGCAGGGAGAACTGGAAGTCCTGGCACAGTCAGGGAACTATGATGTGATTGGAATAACAGAGACTTGGTGGGATAACTCACATGACTGGAGTACTGTCATGGATGGATATAAACTGTTCAGGAAGGACAGGCAGGGCAGAAAAGGTGGGGGAGTTGCGTTGTATGTAAGAGAGGAGTATGACTGCTCAGAGCTCCGGTATGAAACTGCAGAAAAACCTGAGAGTCTCTGGATAAAGTTGAGAAGTGTGAGCAACAAGGGTGATGTCGTGGTTGGAGTCTGCTATAGACCACCAGACCAGGGGGATGAGGTGGACGAGGCTTTCTTCTGGCAACTAGCAGAAGTTGCTAGATCGAAGGCCCTGGTTCTCATGGGAGACTTTAATCACCCTGATATCTGCTGGGAGAGCAATACAGCGGTGCACAGGCAATCCAGGAAATTTTTGGAAAGTGTAGGGGACAATTTCCTGGTGCAAGTGCTGGAGGAACCAACTAGGGGCAAAGCTTTTCTTGACCTGCTACTCACAAACAGGGAAGAACTAGTAGGGGAAGCAAAAGTGGATGGGAACCTGGGAGGCAGTGACCATGAGATGGTCGAGTTCAGGATCCTGACAAAAGGAAGAAAGGAGAGCAGCAGAATACGGACCCTGGACTTCAGAAAAGCAGACTTTGACTCCCTCAGGGAACAGATGGGCAGGATCCCCTGGGAGAATAACATGAAGGGCAAAGGGGTCCAGGAGAGCTGGCTGTATTTTAAAGAATCCTTATTGAGGTTGCAGGAACAAACCATCCCGATGTGTAGAAAGAATAGTAAATATGGCAGGGGACCAGCTTGGCTAAACAGTGAAATCCTTGCTGATCTTAAACGCAAAAAAGAAGCTTACAAGAAGTGGAAGATTGGACAAATGACCAGGGAGGAGTATAAAAATATTGTTCAGGCGTGCAGGAGTGAAATCAAGAAGGCCAAATCACACTTGGAGTTGCAGTTAGCAAGAGATGTTAAGAGTAACAAGAAGGGTTTCTTCAGGTATGTTTCATAGATTCATAGATTATAGGACTGGAAGGGACCTCGAGAGGTCATCGAGTCCAGTCCCCTGCCCGCATGGCAGGACCAAATACTGTCTAGACCATCCCTGATAGACATTTATCTAACCTACTCTTAAATATCTCCAGAGACGGAGATTCCACAACCTCCCTAGGCAATTTGTTCCAGTGTTTAACCACCCTGAGAGTTAGGAACTTTTTCCTAATGTCTAACCTAGACCTCCCTTGCTGCAGTTTAAACCCATTGTTTCTGGTTCTATCCTTAGAGGCTAAGGTGAACAAGTTCTCTCCCTCCTCCTTATGACACCCTTTTAGATACCTGAAAACTGCTATCATGTCCCCTCTCAGTCTTCTCTTTTCCAAACTAAACAAACCCAATTCTTTCAGCCTTCCTTCATAGGTCATGTTCTCAAGACCTTTAATCATTCTTGTTGCTCTTCTTTGGACCCTTTCCAATTTCTCCACATCTTTTTTAAAATGCGGCGCCCAGAACTGGACACAATACTCCAGCTGAGGCCTAACCAGAGCAGAGTAGAGCGGAAGAATGACTTCTCGTGTCTTGCTCACAACACACCTGTTAATACATCCCAGAATCACGTTTGCTTTTTTTGCAACAGCATCACACTGTTGACTCATATTTAGCTTGTGGTCCACTATAACCCCTAGATCCCTTTCTGCCGTACTCCTTCCTAGACAGTCTCTTCCCATTCTGTATGTGTGAAATTGATTTTTCCTTCCTAAGTGGAGCACTTTGCATTTGTCTTTGTTAAACTTCATCCTGTTTAACTCAGACCATTTCTCCAATTTGTCCAGATCATTTTGAATTATGACCCTGTCCTCCAAAGCAGTTGCAATCCCTCCCAGTTTGGTATCATCCGCAAACTTAATAAGTGTACTTTCTATGCCAATATCTAAGTCGTTGATGAAGATATTGAACAGAGCCGGTCCCAAAACAGACCCCTGCGGTACCCCACTCGTTACGCCTTTCCAGCAGGATTGGGAACCATTAATAACAACTCTCTGAGTACGGTTATCCAGCCAGTTATGCACCCACCTTATAGTAGCCCCATCTAAATTGTATTCAGTAAGGGGCCCACACTTTCCTTGATTTTCTTGCCTCCGAATAGGAAACGTAGGGTAGTGGTGGTTGGAGACTCTCTGCTGAGGGGGACGGAGGGAGGCAACCTAGTGACCGAGGATGTGGAAAAAGCTAATGTACTCAATGATTTTTTCATCTCTGTCTTCACGCACAAGGTCAGCTCCCAGATTGCTGCACTGGGCAGTACAGGATGGGGAGAAGGTGACCAACCCTCTGTGGAGAAAGAAGTGGTTCGGGACTATTTAGAAAAACTGGACGTGCACAAGTCCATGGGGCCGGATGCGCTGCATCCGAGGGTGCTAAAGGAGTTGGCGGGTGAGATTGCAGAGCCATTAGCCATTATTTTTGAAAACTCATGGCGATCGGGGGAGGTCCCAGATGACTGGAAAAAGGCTAATGTAGTGCCCATCTTTAAAAAAGGGAAGGAGGAGGATCCGGGGAACTACAGGCCAGTCAGCCTCACCTCAGTCCCTGGAAAAATCATGGAGCAGGTCCTCAAGGAATCAATTATGAAACACTTAGAGGAGAGGAAAGTGATCAGGAATAGTCAGCATGGATTCACGAAGGGGAAGTCGTGCCTGACTAACCTAATTGCCTAAGGTGGATAGAAAGCTGGCTAGATCGTCGGGCTCAATGGGTAGTGATCAATGGCTCCATGTCTAGTTGGCAGCCGGTTTCAAGCGGAGTGCCCCAAGGGTCGGTCCTGGGGCCGGTTTTGTTTAATATCTTTATTAATGATCTGGAGGATGGTGTGGACTGCACTCTCAGCAAGTTTGCAGATGACACTAAACTAGGAGACATGGTAGATACACTAGAGGGTAGGGATCGGATACAGAGGGACCTAGACAAATTAGAGGATTGGGCCAAAAAAAACCTGATGAGGTTCAACAAGGACAAGTGCAGAGTCCTGCACTTAGGACGGAAGAATCCCATGCACTGCTACAGACTAGGTACCGAATGGCTAGGTAGCAGTTCTGCAGAAATGGACCTAGGGGTCACAGTGGACGAGAAGCTGGATATGAGTCAACAGTGTGCTCTTGTTGCCAAGAAGGCTAACGGCATTTTGGGCTGTATAAGTAGGGGCATTGCCAGCAGATTGAGGAACGTGATCGTTCCCCTTTATTCGACATTGGTGAGGCCTCATCTGGAATACTGTGTCCAGTTTTGGGCCCCACACTACAAGAAGGATGTGGAAAAATTGGAAAGAGTCCAGCGGAGGGCAACAAAAATAATTAGGGGTCTGGAGCACATGACTTATGAGGAGAGGCTGAGGGAACTGGGATTGTTTAGTCTCCAGAAGAGAAGAATGAGGGGGGATTTGATAGCAGCCTTCAACTACCTGAAGGGGGGTTCCAAAGAGGATGGAGCTCGGCTGTTCTCAGTGGTGGCAGATGACAGAACAAGGAGCAATGGTCTCAAGTTGCAGTCGGGGAGGTCCAGGTTGGATATCAGGAAAAACTATTTCACTAGGAGGGTGGTGAAACACTGGAATGCGTTACCTAGGGAGGTGGTGGAGTGTCCTTCCTTGGAGGTTTTTAAGGCCCGGCTTGACAAAGCCCTGGCTGGGATGATTTAGCTGGGAATTGGTCCTGCTTTGAGCAGGGGGTTGGACTAGATGACCTCTTGAGGTCCCTTCCAACTCTGATATTCTATGATTCTATGAAAAGAGCGACTGCGATTGGCTGCACCAGCTACGTTATGCTGTGAAGCCGTGAGATGGCGTGTGTGGCGTTCAGGTTATAGATGGTTTAGGGTCACAGAATTCTGATCCAAGCCTGGATCCAAAGTTCTCATCCACCTTCTGCCCCATCTCCAGTGTGTGCCATTCATGTAATAGAGCAGTGGTTTTCAACCTAGGGGTCCACAGACTACATCTAACATTTCCAGAGGGGTCTGCACCTCCATTCCAAATTTTTTAGGGGGAAGTAAATGAATAAGGTTGAAACCCACTGTAACAGGCAGAGAAATCCAAAGGAGAAAGGTCAGATAACTTCAGATTCCCAGCACCTGTATGATCTCGCCTCCTCCCCGCTCTCCAATGCTTTATCACTTCCCTGCGCTGCACCACAACGAAGTGCTCGGTGGGAGAAGAAATCCTTTCCAGGTCTAAGTGGGGCATTGTTTCTGTACAGCTTTGGCGGTGCTTCACTGTCTTGCTGTGTGCGGGCAGCAGTATTGTTTGCAGGAAGGCTGGTCCAGTGGGTAGGGCACTAGCCGAGGCCCTGGGAGATGGAGGGTCCCTGCTCACCACAGACTTGGCAAGTCACTGAGCCCCCAGTTCCCCATCTGTGCAATGGGGATAATAGTGCCCTGCCCACAGGGCTGCTGGGAGAGCTACTGATGAAACACGCTGTGTCAGATCAGGCATTACTGACACCGTAAGCCATGGAGCACAAGACTGCAGGCCTCATCCGGTACAGCCCACATTCTCACAAGTGACTCGTGATTCCGGGTGCCCAGCTTGTGACACTGAAGGGCCCCACTTTTTAGGGCAGCGAATTAGACCCTTCTCATCTTAGGGAATCTAAAGATAGAGGCACCCCACTGTCACTAGCACCTCAGGGTTTGTCCGCACAAGCACTTAGTTCATGGCAAGCTGGCAGGTAAATCCACCACGTGCTAGCCTGTCGCACACTAGCTGTCAGTGCAAACCACGCTGCTTTGCATGAACAGTGTCCTAGTGCACTTTAATCTACGCCCATTTCAAAGCGAGGCAGATCAAAGTGCTCTAATGCGCAGCAGCAGATCCACACGGGTACGTTTACACTACCCGAACCCCCTGGCTGCCAGTCTCAGAGTACAGCCCGACAGATTCATGCTTGCACTCTGGCGCTAAAAATAGCCATGTAGCCATTCCAGCTGGGGCTGGAGCTCGGGCTCTCAGCAGATCATCCTGTCTGCCACGGGGGGGGAGGGGGGTTAAGCTTAGCTCATTAATGGTCAAGCAGCTCTCTGAGATCTGTGGCTGCAAGGTGGTAGAGAAGGGTGGGGCATAGCACACAGTTACACGGGCCCTTCCCAGGCCTGCCTTCTAGCTACAGCACCTTGCACATCTCCATTTCCCCCTGCATCCAGCCAGCTGCCTGCCCACCCTCTCCCCACATGCAATTAATGAGGCTTCACTTCACCGCAGCCAGCACCTCGCTCGCCAGAAGCAACACACTTGACACAGCCTGTCCCCACTGCCAACAGGCAGACCCTTATCCCAGGGCGACCCCACCTGCGCTCTGTCTCCTGGCATCTGACTTAGACCCTGCTGTGCTCTGTCAGTATCACCTGTCTAGTTTCACCAGGTTAGGGGCTAGTGGGAATCCCTTCCGTGAACGATCCCAGGTCCCAACGCAGAACTCCCTACTAGCAATGAAACCTGCATGTCACTGAGGAGTTAAAGCACATGCTTTACGCCGCCCCTACCTTTCCAAAGCACGGGCAACATCAAGGAATCCATGGGCCGTGGTGTTGTTTCTGTCCCAAATTACTGTCCTGGGAAGAGAAGGAAGAATGAACAATTCCCCCTCACAAGGCACGTGCTTTCAGCATATTAGAAGCACAGATTTGTCCGAGCCAGGAGGTTGCACTCCAGATACAAAGTTCTCCACCGTTCAGCAGGGGATTGGCTCAGCCCACTCCAGAGAGAGGGGCTCACTGCACAGATTAGGTCAGATCCTCTAGCCCGGTGGCTCTCAACCTTTCCAGACCATAGACCCTCTTCAGGAGGTTGATTTGTCTTGTGTACCCTCAAGTTTCACCTCACTTAAAAACTCCTTGCTTACACAATCAGATATAAACATACAGAAGGGTCACGGCACAGTAGTACTGACAAATCGCTGACTTTCTCCTTGTTACCATAGAATTATAAATACAAATACTGTACTTACAGTTCAGTGTATAGTACACAGAGCAGTCTAAACAAGCCATTGTATGAAATTCTAGTTTGTACTGACTTCGCTAGTGCTTTTTATGTAGCCAGTTGTCAAACTAGGCAAATATCTAGATGAGTTGCTGTATCCTCTGGACGACCTTTGCATAACCCCAGGGGTACACGTACCCCTGGTTGAGAACCACTGCTCTAGTGTAATGAGCAGCTCCTTCCTGAGATGCTAAATCCAGGCCAGGATTTAAGGAGATCCGGTATGGCCCGTAGGCTGTTAGTCTGGGAGCTAGAAAACTCCAGGGGCTGGCAGAGTCAAGGAGGAATTCTCCATATACAGAGCACAAGCCTGTCTCTTCTCCAGCAGGAGGGACACTAAAGACCTGAACTGCCCCCAAGTTTTGGGGGGCTGGGAGCAGGGTTTTGGCTGGGGTTTAGAATGGTGTTATTGGGCTGGCTGAACCGTCCAGCCCATCTCTTTGGCAAATCTCTCTGGGGACTTATCCAGCCCCTCCCTGCAGTATCCCAGTGCCTCCAAAATGAAAAGCGGGGTGATTCTGGGAAATGGAGCAGCCCAACACATTCAGGGACTTTGCAGGCTGCAGGGCACTGAGCGGGGTCTCAGTGAAATCTCTTTGCTCCACAGTGTGTAGCTGCTGTGTCCATTTCCAGCGAGAACCACTACCGGTCGCCCGCAGAGGCTGTAAAAGGACAGTGCACACAGGGAGCAAGGGATGCTGCAGCGAAACCACCACCGCTGCCCTGCCAGGCAGGAGAGTGCGAAGTGGGGAGGGGCAACATGCATCTTCTCTGTCGTGCCAGCAGCACAGTGCGAGCTCACCAAGGGCTTGGAGAGCCAGGCAGCTGCTGCACCTGGCCGTACAGCACGTCCCCAAGAGGCGACCCCACTGAGCTCAGGTGTGATCACTCACCACACTGGAGGGGCCTGCCCTGCGGCTGACTCTGCGGCGATTCCCGCTGCTCAGCCACAAGCAGTAGGCAGGGGACTGTATCACAGGCCGGATGAGCCGCACTGCACAAGGGCTGAAGCCAAACTCCGGTTGCGGCCATTTGAAAGCTCTGACCCTTCAGCTGGCATGTGCCCCTGGCCTGGGGTCGTTAGCTTCACCCATCTCCCACTGCAGAGAAGAGAGCCCAAATCGCACAAGAGCAGCGTCCCCAATTCTTGGGATGCATCATGAGTCTTGTGAGCTTTGGTTTCTTTCTTAAAGCCCCCAGCTCCTGGAGTCATGGGATTACATCGAGAATCTCGCCTTGCATTAAAAATACATTTTTTTAAAGTCTCTAGCGTTGGTGGCTGTGGAGAAAAGCATGAAAATGTGGCCTGCATGCCACCTACAAGCCCAGACTCCAGAAGCCAAAGAAACCAAACCCATGAGTTCAAAATCTCATGATTTTAAAGCCAATCTCGTGATTCTGGGGGCCTGACCCCTGATTTTGGCAGGTCTTTGGCAACACTGCAGTGGGTAAACTCCAAGCAGCACAGGGTTAAAGAACAGGGCTGAGAGACTGGGATTTTTCACTGCCTTGAGCAAAATGGAAACAGAAAAACTGCAATCAGAGCGCACCCACACAGAGCCTGAAGTGACAGGTGTGAATTAAACCCCACGGAGTTCTCTTGCTGCCAGTTTGCGAATGGATGAGCCCTAGCTGTGGGCTGGCTAAGCCTCCAATGCAGAATTCCAAGCGTGGGGGCGAACATCTCGGGATGAAGAGGGATCTTTTCCCTGTAACTCCCCACCCCCAGGGGAAGGATCTGAACAGATGGAGCTGTGACTTTCCCTTCCATCGCCAACGATGCAGATTCAGCCAGGAGAGGTTTTGTCAGCCATTCTTGGGGCCGGGCTAACCCGAGGCCGGCAGACATGGCCATGCCGGCCATGAGACAGGTCCTGCCAAAGTGACATAGAACTAGGGTGACCAGATGTCCCAATTTTATAGGGACAGTCCCGATTTTTCGGTCTTTTTCTTATATAGGCTCCTATTATCCCCCACCCCGTCCCGATTTTTCACATTTGCTGTCTGGTCACCCTACGTAGAACGCTGCACATGAGCTCAGAGAGACCCACCAGGCCCATGTTTGCCTTGTTTTGATGTGCAAACTTCACCTTGCAACAGCAGGGAGAGGTGACCCTGCTCCCCGGGGGAGAGAACTCTGCTGCCGAACGCCAGGTGGTTAATCCCAGAATCCTCTGGAGGGGAAATGGCTCTCCACGGGCCACCTAGCCCCTCCCACCACCTGCCTGCAGGCCCAATCGTCTCCCAGCTCCACCCCTCTGAGGCTGAGATCTACAGCTCAGGACACCGTTGCTATTGCTTCGGCAAAGGACGTCTGTCAGCCAGTGCCGGGCGAGGGGGGCAGAGGCCTGGGAGGCGCAGCTAGTGAGCTGCATGCCGGAGAACTGGACACCCAGAACTATTGGCGGCTAGCTAGGGATCAGCAGTCCCAGCCTCGCGCCGTGGCTAGCGACGCCGGTTATTAATCTGCCTCGTTCCCACGTTGCTCTGCTGGACCTGGGGAACGTGACCAGCCACAGAGGTTTGCAATTCTCTCTCCTCAGAGAAGAAATGCAGCAATGAATGCAATGAGATAACGGGTCCTGCGCCGGATCGAGGAGGCTCCCCATCTCCGCCCCACTGCTGGGTGAAGGCACTTCCTCCCCTCCCAGCACCACTGGACAGGAGATTTGGAGCCCTGGGGCCCTGCAGCGAGAGCCAGTGACCCACAGGCACCAAAGCAGCGGGGAGAAGGCAGCAAAGCTGGAGGTCAGCACCTGGCCAGCCTGCTCCCCTCTGTCATGCAGCATGGAGGGGAGCCGAAGTTGGTAGCCATCCTCCCGTGAGAGTGACTGTAGTGGGGCGGCTGCCCCACTCCCGCAGAACAGGGGTTGAAAGCAGCCCTGGAGAGGGCTGTGGCTGGAAAAGAGAGTTAAAAGCAGCCAAGCTGGGCTGATTGGGGAAGCAGCCACAGCTGTGGCCAGCTCAATTAGGGCCCAGCTGGCCCTGATAAGAGGGCTGTGGGCCAGAAGCTGGGGGAGTCTCTCTCCAGTCCTGGAGGGAGAAGGGCCTGGCTGCCTGAGAGGAAGGTACCTGAACTGGAGCAGTGCTGGGGAGCTCCAGCCTGGTAAACCCCCAGGCTGCAGGCCTTGGTGAAGGCCTACAGAGGTACTGGGGCTGCAGAAGGGCAGCCCAGGGATAGGCAGAGGCAGCTGGTCCAACCCCCTTGCTGATGAGGAGTGGGCTTTACAGACTGCAATTGGCCCCAGGGAGCAGGGGCTGGATGACGACTGGCAGTAGCCACTGAGGCAAGGTGGGTGAGAGGGTTGGGGGTTCCCCTGGGAGGGGAGACCCAGAGTGGGGGTATTGCAGAGGGCAGAACCCCAGGGTAAGGGGCACCAGGGTCCGGGAGCCAGCAGCAAGTGAGACATTGGCCTCCAGAGGCTGGAATCGAGCTAGTTCCCAGGACAACCAGCAGGAGGCGCCAAGCCGGTGAGTCTCGCTTCGCTACAGTGACATTGCACCTGGGCGGGCATGGCCAGCTGGGCTGGGAGGGGAAAAGGGCACTCGCTCTCCACAGTATGGTCCCTTAACACCGCTCAGGGCTTCCCTCACTGCAGAGGAGGCTTGGGGCCAGCCATGGTAGAGCACTGCACTGCCAGTGCTGGAGAGGGACAAGGACACCGCCTGGCTGAAGGGGAGCCCAGGGGCTCTGCACTGCCATTTCCATAGATCTTTGACTTCCACCAAGAGTCCTGTCACGTCCCTCCCTGCATCTCCAGGGGCGTCACATTGACCATTTCGCTCTCCCAGCTGTTCCTCGCCTGTACCAGGGGAGTCTAGGGCCCCCAGTGCCTAACAGGGAGGCAGGGCATGCCCCAGCAATGCCTCCGCTTCCTTCCTGCAGCTGCAAGCCCAGGATACGCAGCCCTGGTTTTCCCTCCCTGGAGCCGTCGCTGCAGCTTGCAGCGAAGCTGCGGGCTCCGAGCACTGCCAGGCAATGGAGTCATCCGCCCTGACAGGCACTTGCCTGGACACTGAATTGCAGAGTAACAGCTGGCGTGGAGGCTTAGCCATTCTATAATCCAGGCATTTCCTTTACCCTGTGGAGTACGTCGCCAACAATCAGCTGGTATTGAATGAGCACGTACAAACGGTCCCTCTAAACGGGCATCGGCGAGGGGCTCAGTGCACCTCTAACACCAGCTGATTACACGCATGTAAACCTGCCTCAGGGCAGCAGTCCCAGGTGCTTCCTGCGCAATTGGATCAGACCCACACTCCCCAGGATTTCTGTGCATACAGCAGACGTCGTGCAGAAGCAGCTGTTTGCAATAGGAGAGAGAGAACTCTTTGCAGGGCTGAGACCAAGAGACACCGAATGGCAGAGAGGGAAAGGATGGCCAAGGGGGTAAAGCAGCTGTGAGCTATCCAAGTTCAATTCCTGGTCCACCCCAAACACCCCGAGTGACCCTGGGCATGTCACTTAGCTTCTCTAGGCCTCAGTTCTCCATTATCCCCTGGGGATAAATCTGTTACAGGCTGTGAGGTGTGCAGATACTGCAGTGAAGGGCTCCGGATAAGCACCATAGATAGAGATGAGACAGATGCAGAGACCAGAAAGGGGCAATAGGGATCCTCGGGGGAAGGGGAGGGGAGAGTATACTGGGGGTGGGGAGGAATTGAAGGGGGTGAAGAAGAGATGGGTGGGGGGACATCGTGTCAGTCACATCGCACTGTACTTTGGGGCACTGCTGGTGGCAGATGTCCCAGTGCAGCTGAGGTGCCAATGGCTCAGAGCCAGGGAGTGCCCAGCACACGGAACAGCCACGCAGGGGACGGAGCAGCCTGCGTGGGCAGGTGCGCAGCACAGAGAGGCAAGAACAAAGACAAGGAGCATATGAGAACTAGGAGAGCTTGCTCTCAACCAGACTGCTGGGAGGAAAGGGTGGGTACGAGGCAGGATGGAGGAATGGGGATCTGGGGAGAGACAGGATCTGCCATTATAGGATCAGTCTCAGTATTTCATTAAACAAGTGGTACAAATTTCACCAGCCGCTTGCCCTATTAAATGGAAACCCAGTGATTCCTAGGGCCTTTACACAGCACTTTCCTCCTGCTTAGCAAACCCCCCGAGGCAGCACACTCCTCTCCTCTCCTCTGGAAACGCGGCCCAGCAGCGCCCCGCAAGACTCAGCACTTACCAGCGTCCGCCTGCCTGCCTTTCCCTTACGCACACGCACACTCTCGCTACCTGAGTTTTGTGTTGATCTGCAAGGCTTTGGCCAGCATCTTGGCTCCAGTGTCGCCAATGGTGTTCCCGCTGATGTCCAGTGTGCTGAGGCTGGTGTTACTGCCCAGGGCGTTCAGGAGGACGTTGGTTCCCAATTTCAGTCGCGATTCGGCCACGGACAGGGATTGAAGAGGCTGAAAGACAAACACCGGAGGGAGAAAAGATCAGGTGCTGGTGCTGCAGGGTCCCTGGGGCTTTACAAGGGAGCAGGTCGCTCCCTCCCCCCATCTAACTACACAGACTGGGCCACTGCGTGATGGGACCAGCCGGGGAATCCCTGCCCCCCAGAGTGCCCTGTGCGGCTCACGAGCTCTTTGCCCTCTCTGGGCGGGCCCGTGGGCTGTGCTCTAGTTCTGTTGCCTACAGTCCTTGGCAGCCAGTAAGTGCAGGGCACAAGCTAATGAACACAAAGCTAGGGCCAGACCAAAGCTCCTAGATCACATGGGGTGGGACGCGGAGGGAGACACCTGGAAGCTGTTTGCATGAGGCCAGGAGCGGGCAGGAGGGAGGCCTGCAGGTAGCCCCGCCCCGCCCGCCTCTGCTCAGCAGCTCCAGCGTTCCCTATGTGTGGGGAATGGCCAAAGCCAAAGCAGAGCTGTCCTCGGACAAGAGCACCGGGGGGGGGGAGGGAGGGAGGGAGAGAGGAATTTGTGAGCCCTCTCCCCCGTGCCAGGGGGAAGGATGGTGAAGTGATCCCTGTTCTGCCACTGATTCATGTGTCACCCTGGGTGAGTCACTTAGCCTCTCTGTGCCTCAGGTTCCCACCTATATTGTGGGGCACTAGCCATGCCCTGCTTCCCCAGAGTACAGCGAGGGTGACCCCTCTGCTGATTGGGACGTGCTCAGATACTCCTGTGATGGGGGCCAGACAAGTATCTAGACAGACAGACAGACATCATTTGGCCCCTACCACAGGCAGAAAAAAGCACAGCCAACAACGCAGGGCAGGTCTGAGCCACGCCTGGCCGCTCGATCCTGCTGAAGCTCGGCAGGAGGAGGGGGCAATCCTGGAGGAGAAAGCTGCCATTTACCCACTAACAGCCTGGTAATCACGTGACTGGGAAAGGCCTGTTTAATGGGATTTGGGCTGCACAGACCTTTTCTGCCTGTGGCAGCAACTCTGTAATGCACCAGTGGGTTTTCTCCTTCAAAGGAGACCTGCAAAGATTAAAGAACATCAGTGCCCTTGCCCTTGTGGTGTCTCTGTGGGGGATAGGCCTGCAAGGGGTTTCTTCACATTAGAAATTCAGGTCTGGTCTAGCCTGTGTTCCCTGGAAGACTCTATGGGTGCCTGGAGGACTAGCAGGCTGACGAGGAGGAGTAACGAAGGTGAACTCTAAGCAGCTGAGGCTCGGGCTACACTCCAGAGCGAGGGTGTCGCAGGGCAGCTTGTCGGCCTCGCTGTGGAAGTGTCTACACTAGCGGGTTTGGGCTCCTGCAGCCGGGCGCCATTTGGGGTGCCCAGTTTTCGACCCTAAATGGCACCCGAACCAAAAGTCCAGTTACTGGCGCCAGGTCATTAACCGCATCAGCCCCTGCTCAGCTGGTGCTGCCTCCTACCTGCAGGAAGGCTCCTTGAGAGGATCCAGCAAGCGACGGGGGGGAGGAGCAAGTGATGGGGTGGGACCTTGGGGGAAGAGGCGGAGCACAGGGCAGAGCCTTGGGGGTCCAGTTACCGGCCCTCAGAAAGGTGGCAACCCCACTTTACATTTCAATTTCACTCCTGCAGGCGTAACTGCTCTGCCGTGTGGAATTAATAACTCCACCTCCATGAGCGGCAGAGTCAAGATTGCTGCAGTTAGGTCGAAGCAGCGTCGGTAACGCTGAGATAACGGTTTGGCCTCTGCCTGGCCTAGACGAATCTTCATTGCCTTTTCAATGTCCTGAGAAGAGGCCCTAGGATGTTAGACCTTCCAAACAGGTGACGTTTTCAGAAGCCCATCACCTTTGTTCTGGGCTGTTATCCATCCCCCCCAGGTACAACACACATCTCTCCTGCTCCCTCCGCTTTACTTTAGACTCTACCAGCTGTTGATTCCTTTCCTATACTCTCCCAAACGCAGCGAGAAAAGCACTTATTTCTCAGTCTGACCATTCCTTTCAGATTAACCCCAATCACAGAGGGAGCGACTCCATGGAAGAGAGAGACAGCGACTCCCCTACGTTCTGCATCTGAACTGAAACACAAAATGGCCAGTTGTCTCCCAGCTGGCCTGGGGGTTCTGAAATGAATAGGAATAATTCAGAGGAAACGGCGTGAACGGTTCAGTTATGGGGCTCTGGGTGGGCGCCACAGCAAGCACTTACACAGTCATCTTCCTGCGTGAGCTGAACAATCCGGTGGAGAACGTCGGCCAGATTGTCCCTGTGGAGGAGATGCAGAGGGGTCATTCGCCTTTCCCCATCGCACAGCAGAGCCTGACGTGGGCTCAAGTCAGCACCAAGCTGGGAAGCGTCCATTGCGGCTGGACGTTACTCTGACCGCATGGCTCATCTCTGCACCTCCCTCTCTCCCGCAAGCCACCAGCCTTTCCCTAGCTGCAGCCAGCCTGGGGCATTGAGCACCTGCCCAAGAGGTACTCTTGTTGGCTGGCCTAAGGGGGTGACCACACTGCAGTGTCCCTGCCCCTGAGACCCCAGGCCTCTGCATTATGTCAGCTGGACAGTAACCCAAGAACATAGGACTGGCAGGGATGGCCAGCGAGTCCAGTCCCCTGCTAATCACAGACAACCCCGTCAGATCATCCCCTTCATAAATGTATCAAGGTCCCATCTTCAAACAAGTTGGGTCCTTTGCCCCACTACTCCTGTTGGGTGAGGTGCTGGGACGGCCTCCGCTCTGATGGTGAGAAACCTTCTTCTAATTTCCAGCCTGAATGTAAGCCTGGCCAGTTTATCTTGGTTCCAACATTGTCTTTTAGCTTAAACAGCTCTACTCCCCCCCCTCCCCCCCAATCAGCCCGTCTCTCATGGCCAAGCAAGCCAAGCTCTCTGTCTTCTCTCATACAACAGGCTCTCTCCAGTCCCCGATCACCCCAGCAGCCTCTCTCTGCACCTGTCTCAGTCTGAATTCAAGCAGCAAGAGCTCGTCCCCAAACCTGCACCGGGCTGAGCACAGAGGCAAACACCGCAGGCCTTTGGGGCTCATGATAGTCTGTGACTGGACTGGAGGGGGTTAAGAACAGGTTGGCCAAACCCCTGCCAGGGCTGGTCTAGGTTTCCTTGGCCCTGCTTTAGCACAGGGGCTGGCCTGGCTGACTTCCAGCTCTGTTCCAGCCCCACATTTCTAAGAGATGATTCTGTGACTTTGACACCTCTGATTTACAAGAGCATCATAATTTAAAGGCCCAGTACACACAAAGCCAAATGGTGATTAACAACGCAAAGCTACAGTCTGTGCAGCAATTGCAGTAAATAAATGTAATTTGACTACCTGCAACATACCTAGTGTGTATAAAAATCAGGGGTTAGGCCCATGCCTGTTAAAGTTCACTTCATTACACGCATGAGTCACGTGACACTTACTTGGATTTGATGTTAAAATTCTTTCCTAAGGAGACATGCCTAATGGATTTGCTTCGGCCAATCGCCAGCACCAACGTGACCATGTCAGCATCAAAGCCTACGACACACAAAAGCAGCAGTGACGATCCGTGACCAGTGTCTGGCACTTAGTGACTGCCAATGCCCCAAGGACCCTTGGCATGAACAGGGAGGAGCGGAGTTAGATGTGGCAACCGGCGGCCACACCTGCAGTGGGAGGGTTGTGAGAAAAGCCCAGATGTTGCTCTCGTAGCACCAGATGCTGAGGGGCACATCCCCACCCGAACAGACCCACGGAGATCGACAAACTACTCGGTCTGTCCCTTGGCCACCTTCAGGGCACTGCAGCCTTGGCAGACGGTGACTCGCTGGCACGAGGAGGCTAGTGCCCTCGCAGAGTGAATGGGTATGTGGTGGATCTCGGTGGCTATTCCCCCGGGGCAGCTTTACCAATCCCAGGCTCTGCTTTCAGACAGCCGTGTTTCTCCAGGGCTGGTGTGGAGTAGAGTGGAGAGCGCCAGCAGAACAATCCTGCCTCTGCTCCCCCCAAGGCACCTGGCTGAGCAGACGGAATAAAGCCTGGGGGGGGGGCATGATCATGCGTAGGGCCCTTGCCGGGGGGGCTGCTCAGCAGCGGTGAGCGTTCCTGCCTGCTGACGGAGCCCAGTTCAGCCAGTTCTCTCCCAGTGTTTTCCCTCCCGTCTTGAAGTGAAATTAGATGATGCTTCTGACGGCAGGGAAGGTGCCCACAACCCAGGAAATCAGCCCCTTGCCTTGGCAGCCACAGACGCACACTGTCAGTGGGCTCAGAGAAGGCTGTCTGCTCAACAAGGTGGGCGCTGACAACGGAAGCATGGCGGGGTGGCACAGGAGCCCTCCCAGAACCAAGAAGTGGGGCTTGCCCACAGGGAAAGCTGGCTGCCTCCCCGCCCAGAACAGAATCCCTTAAACTCCAACAAATGGCAGCCAGCCAGAATTCAAATCCAGAAAATACAGCCAAAGCGACTGCCTTGTGACAAGCCAAGCAGGGCTCTACGCATTCCCTCCACAGGCATGTCAAGTGGTAAAGCCAGTCAGCTCCAACGCCTCGCTACTCGCCCACGTCCCATTGGTAGGACAAGAGATGCAGAGACTTTGGAAATCTTCCATCAGAAACGATAAAAAGGGAAGTGCAATGGGGCGTTTCAAGAAGGGAGTTCCCTCCTTCACGAGCCCTTGACGGCTTGTCATTGCTAATTTCCAGTGAAGTCCTACCAGAGCAAAACTCACACCCAAAACCAAACCAGGCCAGGAGAGGAGAGAACTGGAAACTCATCCCAAACCAGAACGGTGCTGGGGCACAATGGAAACCAACCCGCGATTCTGGAGCAATGCTCTGTGAGATCGCCACAACACTTGTTGAGGAGTCCGGTGTCTGGCCAGCAGGCAGCCAACGGGCCTGGTAACCAGGTTGGTCATTTTCACACAGCTGTCAGTTTGCTCACCACTGACCAGACACAGATGGAAAATTACTCCACACAACAGCCCCATTAGCACAGAATTGCTCTTCTCTAAGCTGCTCCTGTCCCCCCCGTGCAGCCCAGCTCAGAAGGAAACGGGCACATGCAAACTACCAGAGCAGTGCAGGAACCACAAGAAATCCAGGCACGTCAAAAATGATTTTTGTTCCTAATTGGAACAAAACCAAAGAATTCAGAAATCTGCCGAGAAATGAAATTTTCAAAAAAACACGAACTTGGGGTCAATGGAAACGTTTGCTTTTGATTCAGTAAAAAAACCAAAGCATTTGGATAATGTCAAAAATTCCATCGACATTAACATCTTCCCACAGAAAGTTTCTATTTCAGCCAAATGGCATTTTTGGATAAAAAAACGCTCCACCGGAACAAAATGTACCAGGTCTAACTGCAGCACAGCTCCAGCATGCCAGCCAGCCAGCCACTTGCTGCTCCTTGTGTTAATAGGGGCAGAAGATAGACACCAAACAAAAGCAATGGAGTCTTGGAGTAAAGGAAGAAGTACGCCAGGGAAATGCAGAAGGGGGCCTATGAACAGCTATACAAAGAAGCAAGGGCAGGAATGGCAGCAATACCGTATATAACAGGGGATGGCAAACTACGGCCCACGGGCCACATCCGGCCCATCAGCTGATTTAATCTGGCCCTTGAGCTCCCACTGGGGAGCGGGGTCTGGGACTTGCCGCACTCCAGCCGGGGAGCGGGGTCTGGGACTTGCCGCACTCCAGCCGGGGAGCGGGGTCCACGGCCGCTCCGTGAACACGCGCCACAGTTCTGCACAGCTCCCAGAAGCAGCAGCATGTCTCCCCGCCGGCTCCTACATTTAGGGACAGCCAGAGGGCTCTGTGCACTGCCCCCGCCCCAAGCGCTGCCCCCGCACCTCCCATTGGCCGGGAACTGGTGTCTGGCCAATGGAAGCTGCAGGGCTGGTGCCTGTGGAAGGGGCAGTGCGCAGCAGAGCCGCCTGGCCGCGCCTCTGCGTAGGAGCCAAAGGGGGGACATGCCGCTGCTTCCGGGAGCTGCTTGAGGTAAGTGCCACCCGTAGCCTGCAGCCAAACCCTCCCACGCCCCAATCCCCTGCCCCAGCCCTGATCCCCCTCCCGCCCTCCGAACCCCTCGGTCCCAGCCTGGAGCATCCTCCTGCACCCCAAATGCCTCATCCCCAGCCCCACCCCAGAGCCCACACCTCCAGCCAGAGCCCTCACCCCCCCCCGCACCCCAACCCCCTGCCCCAGCCCGCAGCCCCCTCCTGCACCCTGAACCCCTCATTTCTGGCCCCACCCCAGAACCCGCACCCCCGCCTGCAACCCAACCCCAATTCCGTGAGCATTCATGGCCCGCCATACAATTTCCATACCCAGATGTGGCCCTTGGGCCAAAAAGTTTGCCCACCCACACATATATAACCACACATGGCAGCTCAGAGAGCCTCAGTTAGTCAAAACAAGTCTCATCTTTTAAATGGTTATTTCTACAGCAGTTGAGGGGACCTCGACCTCAGTCATTGTTCTGGCAGGGGATTGATCTTGGCTGCTGTAGAATGGCAGCACACAGCCTCGTGCCGAGGATAAGAGGAAAGGACACTTCCAGCCACGGTGACAAAGCTCAGCACAAGTCAAAGAAACTATGTACCTACCATTGTCTGCTAAATCCAAACTGCTAATCGCATTGGCATCAAAAATCAGATCTTGGATCACCTGGGCACCTGCCGATCTCAACTTTAAATGAAAAACAAAACAGAACAAGAGTCAAAGGAAACATTCACAAGCAAGAACATGACAGTTGGGAAAGTCGAATCAGCGCTCAGTGCCCCGGGGATCACCCTGCAATAAGGGCGTGAGACCAAACACTCTAACCTGGAACTCCGCCGTGAGCTGCCTGCAGACTGTTTGCACAGCATGCCCCAGGCGCAGGGTAGAGCCAAAGCCACCGCTGCAGGGGCAGGGCAGAAACACGGGATGTGGAGAAAGGAATAAATAAAAACCCTTCGCGCTTTTCAGCCATGGGCACAAAGCTGGCCCCAAAGGTGGGGGGGCATTATTATAGCTGAGGAAACCAAGGCCTAGAGGCCCAGGAAACCCAGGGGAGCCTAACTACCTTTGAGAAGCTGGGCCAGAGAGATTCAGGGTAACTTTTCCAAAAAACACCTTAGGAGCGACTGAGGAGTCATTTTCAAAAGTCACTCAGGAGCCTAAATCCTCGTGACTTTCAATGGGACTTAGGGGGCCTAAACCACCTAGGTGCTTTCCAAGCTTTGACCCTGCGTGACGGGCCCAAGGTGGCTGCAGCAGAGCTGAGACATTAACCCCGATCTGACTCCCCTCCCCGTTAGCACAGCCAGGATCCTCATTCCCATCAGCCTCAGAGGGCGCTGCGGGGGAATCGATAACACTGTGGAAGTGCTAGAGACCCACAGACGGGAGGGAAGGTGGGTCAGGCTCAGGATCGCAGGTTCTGCCATGGGGGTGCCCATTTGTACTCTGAACACGTAGCTGCAGGGCTCCCCTGCCTGGTGCCAGCGCTGGGCACTGCTCGGAAGCAGCAGGAAGCCGGCTCACCCCTGGCTATCTCACAGGCACCGCAGGTGTGCCGGGGGCTCCTTTCAGACAGCGACCTCTGTCCATGTCGGAGGGCTGAGGATGACACTCTCTCCCCTGGCTTGGCTTCTGCCCAGGCACTCCTCGTAAATGCCAAGATCATAACGTCTGCGTAGCAATTAAACTACTCAATAATGGGCCAAAATTCCACCTGGTGGAAGGCTGTGCAAGTCCATGAAGACCTAATGCTCTGCCCAGCCTCTGTGCTCTGGTGGGGGAGCTACACTTACTGCCCAGCCCCGGGAGTTCTTCACCCGGGGCTGCTGGGCTCAGATGCAGTGTCAGGGTTTAGCTGGAACTCAGCTGTCGCTCTGCTTTACTGGGTCACATGCCATGTCCTCACCTCGCAGCTACTGAGGTCCAGGTGCAGGTCACTGATCTGAGAGTTAGACGCTAACCCCTGCAGCAAGGCCCTGCAATGAACCAGAAAGTAACCTGAACCCAGCGCTCTCATCAGCAGGCAGAGGGAACTGGATACGCTGCCAGCCGCCCCACGGGAACAGTCAGTGGCTCCCCTTTCACTCAACCTGCCCTCGGGGCAGCCAGGGGTAGAAGCAGCCCAGGCCCTGCAGCCCCTCTGCAACACTGCGGGGTGCTAGGAGAGCCAAAGGTGCGTCCCACCAGCCACCCTAGCTACCCGAGGTTCTCCCCTGCCATCCACCAGCACGATGCCTGAGTGCCTTCTGCAGCGAATCCACAGCACCTGCAATGGCCCTGCTGGACTCCAGGGAGTCTCTGGCACCGCTCCCGTCTGGGGGTCACGCTACGGGCCCCCCGCTGCCACTTGACACCAGTACAGTTCTGTTCCTTCGTCTCACGCACACTCACTCGCCCTGGTTCCCAGCAGGACTGAAGGAGCTGGGGAAAGGGCAGGCAGTGCTGAATGATAGGGATGGGTGAATCAGACTGGAACCAGAGGGAGCCTGCACTTGGATATCTGGGGAGCTCCCTGCCCCAGAGTGTGTCTGTGGTTTCAGGCAGGTTATCCCCGCCCGGCCCAAGTAACTCAGATCCAATGCATCCCCGACTGCAAACCACAGCAGTTTAATCCTCTAAGACTCCCCCAGCCATGGCCACAGGCAAGACTCCCCAGGACACCTGCAGCTCTGATTTCCTCCCTGCTGCGTACATACATACGTGCAGCTCCAGCAACCAAGAGGCGCCCTCTAGAGGGCCTTGCTATTCGCACCTCTGTTCATTTGCACAGGACAGGCCGAGCATCACTAGGGCTGCGATGGTGGAGGCTGGTCACCACTGTAAATCTGTCCCCAGTTGTGGGGGCCAAGCCCTTGCAATTGGGAAACAGGCCTCTTACCTTACGGCCTCTGGCGGCAGCTTGGTACACGCCAGGCCGACGTATCGGAGGGCAGCTGCCTTGCTGAAGAACAGTTTGATGGCCGGAGGGACATCTCTCGGCTTTCTAAAATGAGCAGAAGAGGCATCAGATCCCAGCGCATCATCCCAGCCCCCCTTTCTACCATTTCAATTAACCCCAACTCAACCGTGCCCTCTGTTGACAGGAACACGGCCTGGGCACCAGCCCCAAAGCAGGAGGCCATCGGTTTGGAGCTAGGGTCGCCAGGTGTCCAGTTTTGGACCGGAACAGCCAGTCGAAAAGGGACCCTGGTGGCTCCGGTCAGCACTGCTGCCCGCAGATCTAAGGAAGTGATTATTCCCCTCTATTTGGCACTCATGAGCCACACCTGGAGTATTGTATCCAGTTTTGGGTCCCCCATTACAGAAGGGATGTGGACAAATTGGAGAGAGTCCAGTGGAGGGGAATGAAAATGATCAGGGGGCTGGGGCACATGACTTACAAGGAGAGGCTGAGGGAACTGGGGTTATTTAGTCTGCAGAAGAGAAGAGTGATGGGGGATTTGATAGCAGCCTTCAACTACCTGAAGGGGGTTTCAAAGAGAATGGAGCTCGGCTGCTCTCAGTGGTGGCAGATGACAGAACAAGGAGCAATGGTCTCAAGTTGCAGTGGGAGAGGTTTAGGTTGGATATTAGGAAACACTATTTCACTAGGAGGTGGTGAAGCACTGGAATGGGTTACCTAGGGAGGTGGTGGAATCTCCTTCCTGAGAGGTTTTTAAGGCCCGGCTTGACAAAGCCTTGGCTGGGATGATTTAGTTGGGGATTGGTCCTGCTTTGAGCAGGGGGTTGGACTAGATGACCTCCTGACGTCTCTTCCGACCCTGATATTCTATGATTCTAAGTAAAGGCAGGGCAATTGAGCAGGGCAGGGAAATTGAGTCAGATCATTAGAGCTTTTCGTTTTCTGCTCGCTTTTGCTAATATCTATTAAACTAAAATGCCCACGTAAAAGTTGGGAGGAAAAATCTCTTTGTGAAAGGTTCAAACAAACCAGTCACTTCATTTTTGGGCTGAGAGAGATCCCGCCCCATTTCTCCGGTCAGCCTTCCAGCAAAGACATAGACAACAAGACTTAATATTCAGGATAGTTCTAAGATTAAAAAGCCCATGGGAAAATGGAGCTATTGTGAGGAAGCTGAAAAGGGCACAAATCTTTAGCGGGAGGGAAGTTTTCCTGTCTACAAACGGCAGCGTACTCAGGGTGTGGGCAGCCCGGGTAAAAAATGAACCAAAACCACACCTGCTGCGACACTGAGACTGGCACGAAAGCCTCCAACGCCTGAGGCACAAATAAATCGATATTACAAGAGAAGCTGCCCTCTAATGCAAACAGGTGCCAGCGGTAGCGGGGGGGTTGAGGGTGCAGCCAGCAAGAGACGCGATGGCTTACAGCAGAGAGACACACACAGAATCCCCGGGACCAGATTTCGCTAGACATGGATGACAAAGGGAATGAATCTGAGGCTTACTTGTGCGAGTACACATTTTTGGAGAGATCCAGGTGGGCGAGGTTGGCACAGCATCCGATGGCCAATGCGCCGAACAGCTTGAAATGGAAATTAGAAGTGTATGAGACCAACAAGCTGGACCAGGCCCGAGCTCTAAACTAGGCAGCGTCCAGCATAGCTCCACGGGCCACGAGCCCTCCTCCCCACACTAGACACAGCCCTTCTCATGCTGCAGAGTGATGGAACGCTTCGGGAAAAGCAGGTCTGGGGGGACCTACCCCACGCGGGACGGCCTGAGCTGCCCCTGCCCTCATGCTTCTGGGACCACACACCATGCACAGCTGGGAGCTGCCCTCCACACCCTGGCCACACTACCCTGTTTGCAGGGCTTCCTTTCCCCAGCTACTCCTGCTACTCCCCCTTCAGTGGGGACGCCAGAAAGTGCCACCTAGCTTCCCCCATCCTTTTCAGTCTCCCCCACTTGGCTCTCCCTCCTCAGTCATTTCTCCCACACAAAGCAAGTCTCCCTCCCTCTCCACCCAGACCAGTCCTCCCACAAAGGCCACCAGGGTGAACTCTCCAAAGGCGGAAATGCTGCAGCAGCCCTCACCCGGCTCGGAGAGCCATCCGCTGCTCACTGGGCACAAGCCTTGCTGTCATGGCCGGGGGGCCGGGGCTGCCTCTGGGCACTGGACAGCCCCCGCACACACCGCAGATGGGCGGGCGATAAAGATCCTGACCACTAGGCCTGGTCGTGTGCAGTCTCTATGCATCCAGCCAAGCAATTTATATGGCCCCCCATCAGCACAGTATCTGAGCACCCCCCATGAGGCAGGGCAGGACTACTACCCCCACTGCATACAGGGGGAAATAGAGGCACAGAGCCAAGGTTGGGGCAGGGGAGGGAATTGAGACAGGTTGCCCAAGTCCCAGACTAGGCTCTCACCACTGGGCCAGCCTTCCTCTGTCACTAACCCTCTGCACTCTACTGGACACGTTGTCTGACACAGACAAGTCCCTGCATGCTAGGACATGCGGCTCTGCTATAGAAAGTGACTGAGCGTCCAAAACGGCTCCCTGCGTGTCTCAGGGGCAGAACTGGCGACTCGAGCGAGTTGGGTACACGTTTGCTGCTTTTTACTCCCAGGGGCACTGCAGGGCCGGCCAGCCCAGGGAGAGGGAGCCAGAGTCCGAGTCCCTCTTAGCCAGCCACAGAATGGGTGATTAACGGTTTGATTTTCCGAGATGTCGGCACCTGCAACTCCCACTGAAAACCAGACCCTATGCACCTAGCTGCTGCAGTGTGCACTGCAGCTGGAGGCAGTGGGGCGGCAGGGGTCCCACAAGGTCCCACAGAAGGCAGGCACGCGGGACCAGCTGACTTAGTCCCCAGAGGAGTCTGCAAGGCTGGCTGTTTAAATGAGCACACCAGCCGATCACAGAGACCCACTTTCCAGAGCATACCAGCATTTTACGATGCTTCCCCCTTTCCAGGGTAAATAACCAGACCTGCATGCAGCAGTGACAGCGAGGGAAATGCAAGGAGTTGGAAGACTCATCTGGAAGCATAACTATGGCGGAGGGAGCGATCCCAAAGCACCAATAGCTGATGTAATTTAAGGTCCGGCCATAAATTACAGTGCCGAGGCTGTTCTAACCCTGGATGCCAGAGCCAAGATTTACATCTGAAGCTGAAGCACCTGCTGCATTCATTCATTCCTGATCAATAATGCATGAGACTTGCGGTACATCTAAGCCAGGCCTGGGCGTTCTGCAGGCACCAGCAGCTCGATTGCCTCTGCCTAAGGAGGACAGAGACCCGGGGATGGGAAGGGCCAGCCCTGGGAGGCAGAAATATACTCGTCTGTCTCTTGGGCTGCACAACCTGCACCGTGACTGCGGTTTGCAGGGCCAGGCACACGGCAGGGCTGCAGTGACGCAGATGGCAAGAAGGAAGGGCTCAGGAGCCGGCCACCTCGGCACAGAGGAGGGGAGAACAGCCCCTTGCTACTTACTGCATCCAAAGCACAGTCAGTGCCGGCCAGATTAAGGTGAGACACCGAGTTTGCGTGGCTGAGGAAGCTGTGCAAGCTCTGTGGGGAGAGAAGATGTGGATTTAAGGGTCCGCTGGAGGCAGCATCTCCTCGCACCGGGGACCGAATGCAGGACATCAGGAGCGAGCCTGGCTCACAGGCAGACAGCCTTTCTCCTGGGGTTTAGCAGGGTTAACGTTCAGCCCAAGAAAGTGGAGAAGGAAACAGACCAGCCTGGGGGTGAGCCCAGACCCTCCTTCCCACAGGCACCTCCTCCTCCCCAATCGGCTCCTTCCCCTGGGCAGCAGCACCAGCCCGGGGGAAGCTGAAATGGAATTGTCTGCTTGGCCAAAGTGACCTGCAATAGATTTGCCAAGAGTGACCTTTGATTTGGGGGCTTTTGAAAACACTGAGCTCCCACTGGAGTCCACAGGAGCTGTGGGGGCTGGGCACGGGGTCCATAGGGTCTCCGCTGGGCACCCAAAAAGCAATAGTCCCCTCTGAACATTCTGACACCAAATGACAAAGGGGGCAACCAAAAAACCTGACCTAACCACAACAACAGACCCAGCTGATGGGCCAGGTTCTTCTGACCTAAACCATTAAACCTCCAGAGAATGCAACACCCACTAGAGAGAGTCTCCACTCCAATCAGAGGTGTGACTGCGGCTCGGGCAGGCATATCTAGCTAGCTTGGGGACCAAGAGCAACATGGACCCCGGAGCGGGCTAGCAATCTGAGTTCACACCCACATGCAGCAAGACCTGTGCGGCCATGTGGTCTCTGCTACTTTCAGCCCCACCCCAGCAGGTATGCCTGAGCGGCAGCCTCCCATTGCCCGGAGCCAGGGTGAGAGAGAAGAGACACATCTCAGCTCACTGTACATGCTGCTCGGGTTTTAGTTGCGTTTCTCTGGCTTGGACCGTCCTACCTGCCGGGAGCTATTTATACGTACGCTGGCATCGTCCGTGGCAAGGACGCCAGGATTCCCCGAGAGATCCAGGTGCTGAAGTGAGGTGCTGAAGATTCCATTAGATGCAAGGGATTGGCATAAAGTGCTCGCTCCTGCCCGAGGGAAGGGAGGAGAAGCCAGTGAGCATATTGGGGACTCAAGAGTGTACACAGAGCAGAGAAGGACATTGTCATGTTAGAAACCCTGCAATCCCAGAGCCCTGCTTGTCCCAGACCGCCAAGAGATGGCAGGTGAAGAGGGACCATCCCACACTGGAATTCTCTCCTTAAACCCCTCTAGGGGGCCCCTGGGACTCCGAGAACCAGCCCTCCCACATCATGTCCAGACCACCCAGCAGAGCCCTTTGGCCACCTGACTTTGAAAAGGGGCCCCCTGCACATGCCCATGGACAGCGCCCAAGCCAAGAGGGAGCAGAGCCGTCTCAGGACCGAGAGCAGTCGTTCCACAGTTAGGGCTAGACTGGGCTGTTGAAGCCCGGTCCCTTGGCAAGGGGAATGCAGAGGGACACTGCTCAAAGAGGCCTGAGGCCCAGCATAGGGGCTCCAGGGGACATGCAGGCCAAGGCAGCCCTGCCACTCCCTTTCACACTCTTGTGGGAAGGTTGCCCGTGCTAGCCTGGAGCCCTTTGGCTCCTGTAGAGAGTCCGAAAGACAGCGAGGAGTTTTTCAAAGAGACATTATTAAGGCCAGGGCCGGCTCTAACTTTTTTGCCGCCCCAAGCAGCAAAAAAAAGCGCCGCCCCGCCGTAACACCCCCCCCACCGAGTGCCGCGCCGCCAAAACCCCCCCCGCCGAGCGCCACGCCACCGAACAACCACCGCCCCTCGCCACACTGCTGAACACCCCCCACTCCCGCCACACTGCTGAACTCTCCCCTGCGCGGAGCGCCGCCAAACACCTTCCTCCGAGCGCCGCGCCGCCGAAACCCCTGCCAAGCGCCGCGTCGCCGAACAGCCCCCGCCCCCCTGCCACACCGCCGAACAGCCCCCGCCCCCCTGCCACACTGCTGAGCGCCGCACCGCCGAACAGCCCCCGCCCCCCGCCCCATGCCGAACACCCCCGCCCCCCGTGGAGCGCCGCGCCGCCAAAACCCCCGCCGAGCGCCGCGCCACCGAACACCTCCGCCACCCACGGAGCGCCGCACTGCTGAAATGCCCCCTGCATGGAGCACCGCCAAACACCCCCCGCTGAGCACCGTGCTGCTGAACACCCCCCGCCCCAGCAGAGCACCACGCCACCAAACACCCCCCGCCGAGCGCCACGCTGCCCCCCGCCACCCCAAGATTGGCCACCCCTTACCAGGTGCCGCCCCAAGCACGTGCTTGGTTGTCTGGTGCCTGGAGCCGGCCCTAATTAAGGGCACAAGAGCAAACTATCCCACTGCATAGGAAAGATAGAAAGTATGGCAAGAGACCACCCTGGCTTAACCAGGAGATCTAAAACTCAAAAAAGAGTCCTACAAAAAGTGGAAACTCAGTCGAATTACAAAGGATGAATATAAACAAATAACACAAGTACGTAGGGACAAAATTAGAAAAGCTGAGGCACAAAACGAGATCAAACTAGCTAGGGACATAAAAGGAAACAAGAAACCATTCTACAAATACATTAGAACCAAGAGGAAGACCAAGGACAGAGTAGGCCCGATACTCAATGAGGGGGGAAAGACAATAACAGAAAATGTGGAAATGGCAGAGGTGCTTAATGACTTCTTTGTTTCGGTTTTCACCGAGAAGGCTGGTGGTGATGTAGGGTTACCATATTTTGTGCCTCCAAATGGAGGACACTCCAGGGGACCCCGGCCCCGCCCCCAGCCCCGCCCATGCCCCCGCCCCAACTCCGCCCCCTCCCCAAAGTCTCCGCCCCCTCCCCTGCTTCCCGCGAACATTTAATTCGCGGGAAGCCTGAAGCAGGTAAAGGGCGGGGGGAGGAGGTGCGGCCTAGGCTGGCCCTCCCGCGGCTCCAGCCTGGGTCGGCTCGGGCCCTGGGGTGCCGGCCGGCCCCGGCCGACCACACCCGGCCCGCCCAGCACTGCCGGCCGGCCCCTGGCGGCCCGGCGCACCCCCCGGCCCCGCGACCCCGGACCGGCTCCCGAACCGGCCCCCCGGCTCAGCGCACCCCCGCGGCTCCGCGGCTCGGCGCACCCCCGCAGCCCGGCGCACCCCCCAGCCCCGCAACCCCGGACCGGCTCCCGAACCGGCCCCCAGGCTCAGCGCACCCCCGCGGCTCGGCGCACCCCCGCAGCTCCGCGGCTCGGCGCACCCCCGCAGCCCGGCGACCCCGGACCGGCTCCCGGACCGGCCCCCCGGCTCAGCGCACCCCGCGGCTCGGCGCACCCCCGCGGCCCCGGACCGGCCCCCTGGCTCAGCGCACCCCGCGGCTCCGCGGCCCGGCGCACCCCCAGGCCCCGCGACCCCGGACCGGCTCCCGGACCGGCCCCCCGGCTCAGCGCACCCCGCGGCTCCCGGCTTGGCGCACCCCCCCGGCCCGGCGCACCCCCCAGCGGCCCGGCCCGGCGCACCCCCCAGCGGCCCGGCCCGGCGCACCCCCCAGCGGCCCGGCTCCGCGGCCCGGCGCGACCCTGGACCGGCTCCGCGGCCCGGCGCACCCCCCAGCGGCCCGGCTCCGCGGCCCGGCGCGACCCCGGACCAGCTCCGCGGCCCGGCGCACCCCCCGGCGGCCCGGCCCCCGGCACCGCGCCCCCTGCTCCCCGCCCGGCCCCGCGACCCCGGCCCGGCCCCGCACCGGCCCGGCCAAAGAGGCCCCGGCCGAGCCCTCCCTCCCTCCTGATTTTCCCGGACATGCCCGGCTTTTGGGGATTTCCCCCCGGACGGGGATTTGAGCCCCCAAAAGCCGGACATGTCCGGGAAAATCCGGACGTATGGTAACCCTAGGTGATGGGATGTCTAATGTAGTGAATGCCAGTGAAAATATGGTAGGATCAGAGTCTAAAATAGGGAAAAAACAAGTCAAAAATTACTTAGACAAGTTAGATGTCTTCAAATCACCAGGGCCTGATGAAATTAATTCTAGAATACTCAAGGAGCTGACTGAGGAGATATCTGAGCCATTAACGATTATCTTTGAAAAGTCATGGAAGACAGGACACATTCCAGAAGACTGGAAAAGGGCAAATCTAGTGCCCATCTATAAAAAGGGGAAATAAGGACAACTCGAAGAATTACAGACCAGTCAGCTTAACTTCTGTACCCGGAAAGATAATGGAGCAAATAATTAAGAAATCAATTTGCAAACACCTAGAGGATAATAAGGTGATAAGTAACAGTCAGCATGGATTTGTCAAGAACAAATCATGTCAAACCAACCTGATAGCTTTCTTTGGCAGGGTAACAAGCCTTGTGGAAGGGGGGAAGCAGGTGACGTGGTATATCTTGACTTTAGTAAGTCTTTTGATACTGTCTCGCATGACCTTCTCATAAACAAACTAGAGAAATACAACCTAGATGGAGCTACTTTAAGATGGGTGCAAAACTGGTTGGAAAATCGTTCCCAGAGAGTAGTTATCAGTGGTTCACAGTCATGCTGGAAGGGCATAACGAGTGGGGTCCTGCAGGAATCGGTTCTGGATCCAGTTCTCTTCAATATCTTCATCAATTATTTGGATAATGGCATAGAGAGGACACTTAGAAAGTTTGCGAACGATACCAAGCTGGGAGGGTTTGCAAGTGCTTTGGAGGATAGGATTAAAATTCAAAATGATCTGTACAAACTGGAGAAATGGTCTGAAGTAAATAGGATGAAATTCAATAAAAATCAATGCAAAGTACTTCACTTAGGAAGGAACAACCAGTTGCACACATACAAAATGGGAAATGACTGCCTAGGAAGGAGTACCGCGGAAAGGGATCTGGGGGTCATAGTGGATCACACGCTAAATATGAGTTAACAGTGTAACACTGTTGCAAAAAAAGCAAACATCATTCTGGGATGTATTAGCAGGAGTATTGTAAGGAAGACACGAGAAGTAATTCTTCCGCTGTACTCTGTGCTGATTAGGCCTCAACTGGAGCATTGTGTCCAGTTCTGGGCGCCACATGTCTGGAAAGATGTGGACAAATTGGAGAAAGTCCAGAGAAGAGCAACAGAAATTATTAAAGGTCTAGAAAACATGACCTATGAGGGAAGATTGAAAAAATTGGGTTTGTTTAGTCTGGAGAAGACTGAGAGGGGACATGATAGTTTTCAAGTATATAAAAGGTTGTTACAAGGAGGAGAGAGAAAAATTGTTCTTAACCTCTGAGGAGAGGACAAGAAGCAATGGGCTTAAATTGCAGCAAGGGAGGTTTAGGTTGGACATTAGGAAAAAGTTCCTAACTGTCAGTGGTTAAGCACTAGAATAAATTGCCCAGGGAGGTTGTGGAGATTTTTAAGAGCAGGTGGGACAAACACCAGTCAGGGATGGTCTAGACAATGCTTAGTCCTGCCAGGAGTGCAGGGGACTGGACTAGATGACCTCTCGAGGTCCCTTCCAGGTCGATGGTTCTCTAGATCTATATCTATATATACCTTTGGCGGTCAGCGAGGTCCTAGAGAGGTTCAGGCTGCGCAGGCCCTTGGTGCGTTTCTCGATGTGCTGGCTGAATGCAGTTATCCCTGAGGAGAGAGCAGAGGGGCTTGAGAACAGACAGGTGACAGAGGGCTCAGCCATTGCATCATTGCTTGTCAGCCATCGGCTGCATGCTTCCGGCTGTGTCCAACGAACCTGATGCCACAAGTCCCCATCCCAAGGGGCCTGTAAGCTGAGACAACTGGTACCTGCTGACGGAGGGGGGCACAATTTAAAGCTTGAGTCACACTCTTCCCTTAGCTTGCAGCTCACCAGCTTCAGGAGGGGGCCGGGCACGCAAACCCTGGCAGAAATCTGGGGGGGCACGTGACTCCGCATGGCCCCCCAAGCATTGCCTCTGCCTGTAAGAGAAGGATTGACCCTGCAAACACCTTGGCCTGGGTGTCGTGTGAGTCCCAGGCCCTTCAGGCCCAGGAGTAAGGCCACGACTCCACTGCAGAGCCTATGCCGGCCTGGCCGCTTAGGGTACGCGATACTGCAGCTGGAAGCGAGCCTCCGGCCTGGCTAGGCAGACCTGGGCTGGCTTCGCGTGAGCTAGTGTGCTACAAACAGCAGAGCAGGTGCTGTGGCAGGCGGCGGCTCAGGCTAGCTAGCCCCCAAGCTCAGAGCCAGGAGAGTCAGGGGGCTTGGACTCGGGTGGCTAGCCCGAAGCGCTGCTCACGTCACTACCACCACACGGCTATTGTTGGCACTTTAGCTTGTGCGAAGCTAGTGCAAGTCTGACTCTCAGCCCAGCTAGACATGCTCCCGGCTGCCACATCCCTAGTTTAGACACGGCACACGCCGCCAGGAGGAGGAGCTCTGCCAGTGAAGGAACCGCCCTGAACGACAGACACACACTGTCAGCAGAGCTGCTTCTGCACTGGGGGGTTTGTGGGGGTGGGGGTCGACACAGCTATCCTGCTATAAGTTTTACGTGTAGAGCAAGCCTATGTGTTTGCAGGATCGAGCCCTAAAATCAGACACAAAGCAGGTCAGACAGCAGCCTAGAGCCCAAGGCACATGGCACACGCTGCCCCCGACTCCCCATGCTGCAGGGAAACCAACACTTGCCTTCCATTGCATCTCTGGGTGACACACACACCAGGGCCAGGAGAGCTCGGGACCTGGGGCTGTGACTCCCCCACACAGCAGGGCCAGGAGAACATAAGAACATAAAAACGGCCGTACCGGGTCAGACCAAAGGTCCATCCAGCCCAGTATCCTGTCTACCGACAGTGGCCAATGCCAGGTGCCCCAGAGGGAGTGGACTTAACAGGTAATGATCAAGTGATCTCTCTCCTGCCATCCATCTCCACTCTCTGACAAACAGAGGCTAGGGACACCATTCCTTACCCATCCTGGCTAATAGCCATTAATGGACTTAACCTCCATGAATTTATCTAGTTCTCTTTTAAACCCCGTTATAGCCCTAGCCTTCACAACCTCCTCAGGCAAGGAGTTCCACAAGTTGACTGTGCACTGCGTGAAGAACTTCCTTGTATTTGTTTTAAACCTGCTGCCCATTAATTTCATTTGATGGCCCCTAGTTCTTGTATTATGGGAATAAGTAAATAACTTTTCCTTATCCACTTTCTCCACATCACTCATGATTTTATATACCTCTATCGTATCCCCCCTTAGTCTCCTCTTTTCCAAGCTGAAGAGTCCTAGCCTCTTTAATCTCTCCTCATATGGGACCCGTTCCAAACCCCTAATCATTTTAGTTGCCCTTTTCTGAACCTTTTCTAGTGCCAGTATATCTCTTTTGAGACGAGGAGACCACATCTGTACGCAGTATTCAAGATGTGGGCGTACCATCGATTTATATAAGGGCAATAATATATTCTCCGTCTTACTCTCTATCTCCTTTTTAATGATTCCTAACATCCTGTTTCTTTTTTTTTTTTGACTGCCTCTGCACACTGCGTGGACGTCTTCAGAGAACTATCCACAATGACTCCATGATCTTTTTCCTGATTTATTGTAGCTAAATTAGCTCCCATCATATTGTATGTATAATTGGGGTTATTTTTTCCAATGTGCATTACTTTACATTTATCCACATTAAATTTCATTTGCCATTTTGTTGCCCAAACACTTTGTTTTGTGAGATCCTTTTGAAGTTCTTCACAGTCTGCTTTGGTCTTTGGGGGGAGGGATAGCTCAGTGGTTTGAGCATTGGCCTGCTAAACCCAGGGTTGTGAGTTCAATCCTTGAGGGGGCCACTTGGGAATCTGGGGCAAAATCAGTACTTGGTCCTGCTAGTGAAGGCAGGGGGCTGGACTTGATGACCTTTCAAGGTCCCTTCCAGTTCTAGGAGATGGGATATCTCCATTATTTTTTTTTTTTTTTTTTTTTTTTTTTTAACTATCTTGAGCAGTTTAGTATCATCTGCAAACTTTGACACCTCACTGTTTACCCCTTTCTCCAAATCATTTATGAATAAGTTCAATAGGATTGGTCCTAGGACTGACCCTTGGGGAACACACTAGTTACCCCTCTCCATTCTGAGAATTTACCATTAATTCCTAACCTTTGTTCCCTGTCTTTTAACCAGTTCTCAATCCATGAAAGGACCTTCCCTTTTATCCCATGACAGCTTAATTTACGTAAGAGCCTTTGGTGCGGGACCTTGTCAAAGGCTTTCTGGAAATCTAAGTACACTATGTCCACTGGATCCCCTTTGTCCACATGTTTGTTGACCCCTTCAAAGAACTCTAGTAGATTAGTAAGACACGATTTCCCTTTACAGAAACCATGTTGACTATTGCTCAACAGTTTATGTTTTTCTATGTGTCTGACAATTTTATTCTTAACTATTGTTTCGACTAATTTGCCCAGTACCGATGTTAGACTTACCGGTCTGTAATTGCCGGGATCACCTCTAGAGCCCTTTTTAAATATTGGCGTTACGTTAGCTAACTTCCAGTCATTGGGTACAGAAGCCGATTTAAAGGACAGGTTACAAACCTTAATTAACAGTTTCGCAACTTCACATTTGAGTTCTTTCAGAACTCTTGGGTGAATGCCATCTGGTCCCGGTGACTTGTTACTGTTAAGTTTATCAATTAATTCCAAAACCTCCTCTAGTGACACTTCAGTCTGTGACAGTTCCTCAGATTTGTCACCTACAAAAGCCGGCTCAGGTTTGGGAATCTCCCTAACATCCTCAGCCGTGAAGACTAAAGCAAAGAATTCATTTAGTTTCTCCGCAATGACTTTATCGTCTTTAAGCACTCCTTTTGTATCTTGATCATCCAGGGGCCCCACTGGTTGTTTAGCAGGCTTCCTGATTCTGATGTACTTAAAAAACATTTTGTTATTACCTTTGGAGTTTTTGGCTAGCCGTTCTTCAACCTCCTTGGGACCTGGGGCTGCAACTCCCCCACACAGCAGGGCCAAGAGAGCTCGGGACCTGGGGCTGCGACTCCCCCACACAGCAGGGCATTCAGTGCAAGGCCTCATCACCACACCGCAATCCGTGGGGAGCTCAGGCGGTCGTCTCACAGAGTGACTACGTGACTGCCACCAGAGACTCCCCCGGCATCACCACATAAGCCCTGTGGCCAGCACCGGGGATGCAGCCTCCAGTACAGACCTCAGCACAGCTCACAGGATTGCTCTCCTGAGCCGGTGTCTGAGCGAGAGCCGAGCCCAGAGAGTGACGCTATCCAAACGCTAATCAACCGGCAAGGGGCTGACGGGGCCGGGGACAGGTGCTGCCGAGTCCCAGCGTGCTGCCAAAAACACACTGAAAGAGCTATGGGGCGGCCTGGGCTGGGACGTCGTCTGTTCCTAGAGTGGGGCAGGAGGGGCTTGGACACAGCAGGGGCATGCCCAGCCCCGATGTACACTGCTTGCCAGACCCCTACCAGCTCCCACGTCCAGGGCATGAGCATTCCCTGCAGAGGGACCCCTGCAGGCAGCGCTTAGAGACGTATCACATGCACCATCTATGTACATACTAAACAGACACTTGCCAGTCCCTTCTCTGCCACAATTTACACTTTGTGACTTCCCCATATATACAGCACCTGGGGGATTTGTTACATTGGCACGCTCCTCGATTTGTTTCCACCTACCCCATAGTCACAGCACCCTCTTCTCCGAGAGAGAGAGAGAGTTCTTCCCTGGGATACGGCAGAGCTAGTGTGGTGGGGCAGATTAGAGGGCCATCTCTAAGGGCTCATCTATACAGGGAGAGATAAAGCTGGGGACAATTGCCTTCAATTCCCCTCTGGCTACTTCCCACTAGCCTGCCCTGCATTCCCCATGCAGACAAGCCCCAAGAAAGTCATAAATAGGCAGTAAAATGTAACAGGTGAAAAACTGGTGTCAATTCATGCAAGTGCAGCGACATGAGCCAGAGGTCAAAGAGGCCAAAGGATGTTACCCTTTGGGGAAGGAGGGAAAGGCATCTTCCCCCCCCCCACTGGTCAGTGCTGGCAGCTCACCAGGAGGGTTTGCCTGCCCACAAGGCACTTGCCAGAGGCAAGGGTACCTAACCCAACGAAGCAATGCTCCACTCTGGTCCAGCCAACCCCCTGCCTTGGTCCTTATGGAAGGGGGGCATCACACATTGAAAAGGAACGGAGCAAGCAGCCAAATGGTTGCAGCGGGGGAGCGCGGGGAGACGGTTCAGATGGAGATGCACTAATTGCATCATGAGGAACATGTGAGTTCGTGCCTAGCCAGAAAGGAATCTCTTGGTTTCTAGCAAGTCGTTAGGATTTAGATCTTTAAGTGGGGTTTGAATTTAGCTCTCTCTCCTGCTCTGACACTAATTAAATACACAAAACTCACAATCTATCAACCCCCAGCCCCCAGCGACCCTGCCTGCAGCACTCGGGGTGGGCACCACGGCTGCTGGTTATGGGGCGCATGGCTGAGGACCTGCCGGAAGCAGAAGGAAGTCAAGGGCCCTGTGTGGGGCAGCAAGACTGAGCCTGCCCATGGTTCTTCCCTGGATTGCGCTCAAGATGCACTTCACGCGTCCGCCTCTCCAGGACGAGCAAAGAGGCTGCGGCCGGGGGGCGAGACATTAGCAGGTGAGTGTGTGTCCCAGTCTTCCTCCCTGCGCGCCCCAAGCTGCAGGCTTCTCCAGGCATAGCTGCTGTGCTTTACCCACACACCCCACCTTACGCTTCCACGTGGGGACGAGATCAGGGATTCACAGGCCACCACGTGCTGCCTTGGGGAGTGCAGCCGCCGCTTTCAAGAGGACTGCGAAGGTGGGAGGGAGGCTAGATGGGGTGAGGAATCTCAAACCCAGCCAGCTCCAACTGGCCTCCGGGCAGAGACAGGACAGAAACCAGAGGGACTGAAAAGGACAGGCCGTAAACCCCGCGCACTGTTAGAAGCAGCCGGGACACTCTGAAGGGGCTGTATCTGTTGGGACGGGAGCGTGAGGTACCTTTGTCCTCCAGCTGGTTGCCAGCCAGGCTGATGGTGCTTAGAGCCGAGTCCGGGTTTCCTCTTAACGCCTGGGCCATCCTCTGGGCAAATTCACTGCAAGGGAATGGATCTCACTTTACAACACATCCAGCCTTGGCATATTCCCAACGCGGCCAGGCACCCAGGCACCAACCGTCTCACAACCCGTCACAGGGAAATAGTGCTGGGGTCGCATCGTGCCTCTGGGGCAGCGCCAGGCTGGGGGTGGGGAAGCAGAGGCACTAAGCGGTGGGGGCCGGATGCATTACGCCGATCGGTCCCTAGGGTACTGAGCGATCGCTCGTGCTACACCTGCAGCAAAGGTGGCAGCCAGCTCTCTCAGCAATGCCGCCATCCCAGCCACGGCTCTGGTCAGAGCCAAGCCCAGCCATGCACAGCCACAGGGGGCACTTTTCTGCCGTGCTGGATGTAACACAGCAGAAAGTTGTCTCCAGCCAAAGAGTAGCAGAGGTGTGAAATTCCTCTGCCCGGGCCATTCCCTGCTGGGGTGAACTTCAGAGCCTGGCTGAGTCATGCAGAGGGGAACCCTGCGAGGAACGGGCAGTTTCTCTCTTCTCTCAAAATTATAGTTAAACAAATACATTACTGCAAAACCAGGGCTGCAAATTTAAACACTCAACAGCAGGAACCCAACAAAGACATCTGCCTTCATGGGCCATACCCTGGCACATCCATGAGCTCTTCCCGATGTGAAGCAGCCCTCTGGATGAATCAGCCATACAGCTGAGCTAACATTACCTAAAGCACATACATGGCTTTTCAAAATGGGATGTACGCTCCTAAATCACTAATCCCATGGATTTTTGTTTGGATCTGGATACCTCTGAAATTCCCAGCTATAATAATAATCTAGCCATCATCCATGCCTACAGTGCAAGTTACTGTGACTCTATTACGAGAATTTTTTTTCCCTTTCCCAGTTTTTGGATATTTAAATTCATCCTCTTAAAACAGGGGCAGGCAAACTTTTTGGCCCGAGGGCCACATCTGGGTGGGGAAATTGCATGCAGGGCCATGAATGTAGGGCTAGGGCAGGGGGTTGGGGTGCGGGAGGGAGTGCGGGGTGCAGGAGGGGACTCAGAGCATGGGGGTTGGGGTGCAGGAGGGGTGCGGGGTGCAGGAGGGGACTCAGGGCAGGGGGTTGGGGTGCAGGAGGGGTGTGGCAGGGGGCTCAAGGCAGGGGGTTAGGGGGCTCAAGGCAGGGGGTTGGGGTGCGGGGTGCTGGAGGGATTCGGGGTGCGAGCTCCGGTATGGCACCACTTACCTCAAGTGGCTCCGGGATGGCAGTGGTGCGCAGTGGGGCTAAGGCAGGCTTCCTGCCTGTCCTGGCCCCGTGCTGCTCCCGGAAGTGGCCAGCATGTCCAGCAATGGCTCCTGGGAGTGGGGTGTGGCAGGTGGCTCTGCCGCGTGCTGCCCTCACCTGCGGGTACCACCCCCGAAGCTCCCATTGGCCGCAGTTCCCCATTCCTGGCCAATGGGAACTGCGGGGGGCGGTGCCTGCTGGCGAGGACAGCACACGGAGCCATCTGCTCCCCCCGTTCCCCAGGGACTGCAGGGACATGGTGCCGGCCACTTCGGGGAGTGGTGCGGGGCCAGGGCAGGCAGGGAGCAATCCCGCAGGCCGGACTGAAAGCCCTGATGGGCCGGATCCAGCCTGCGAGCTGTAGTTTGCCCTCCCCTGCCTTAAAAGGCGACCAGAAGTCAAGGGCAGCTGATTTAGCATCAGTTGATAATTTAATATGCAGACAATAATTCAGTGTCAGCCCTGCATTTCTGCTATTCTACCCGCTGACGATGGACGAGGCAGAGAACAGCCGGTGAAAACATGCAGCAAGCTACTGCCTGCGCAGGCTTTTAAAATGCTACCCAGCATCCTTTAAAAGAGACAGCACATGTACAAATTCCCTTTCCTTACTATTTTAACCCGCTGTTTTCCAGCACCAGCTCCTCCAGTTTCACCGATTTGCTGATCATGTACAGAAGCTGTTCAGAAATCTCCAGATTCTAGGAGAGAGGAAAGTCTCTTTGAAAGCTGTGTCATCGCTTACGGGACAGCGGTTCATTACCATTCCGGTCACCGCTCTTCATACTCACCAGCCTGAAGTCCTTACAGTACAGCTTTGTGAACCACAGGTTAAACGACAGCGCCGTGATGCTAAGGGCTACGTCTCTGCAGCGGGACACAGCAATGAAACAATTAGCAAGAGTTACGGCACAGACTGACTGATTGGAGACATGGTGAAGAACCATTGAGTCAGGTTGCACATGGTATTTTAAAGCCATGACTTACCCATAGAAGCTGGAGTATTCTGCACTCTGACCACTGCTTTAAGGCTGGACTAGACCTACTACATCCCTGGCTACTCCAGCTGAGAAGCAAGTGAAATCCTGCCACTGGTCACAACTGCTCTAGGTGCTTCTCTAGTTCATCAGGGCTTCTATGTTTGTTTGCTGAGCTCAAGCCTGGCCCTAATGAACCAGACATCCACAAGTATCAGGGGGTAGCCGTGTTAGTCTGTATCTACAAAAACAACAAGGAGTCTGGGGGCACCTTAAAGACTAACAGATTTATTTGGGCATAAGCTTTCGTGAGTAAAAACCTCACTTCTTCGGTTGCATCCGAAAAAGTGAGGTTTTTACTCACGAAAGCTTATGCCCAAATAAATCTGTTAGTCTTTAAGGTGCCCCCAGACTCCTTGTTGTTTTTGTAGACATCCACAGTGGCACATGTCCCCTGCCTTGCTAGGCCCAGAGGAGCTGTGTGCACCACAATGACCAGGACATCCAGCGATGCTTGTGCTCCCCCAGAGTGCGCGCACTGAAAGTGCCAGTCCGGGATGGCAAAGGGAGAAAGCTCTGCTGTGCCAGGTGGGTGAGGATTTACTGGGCAGTCAATTGACTTACAGGGCAGTGTAAATGTTTGGGATCCAGGCTCTCAGACCCTGAGAAGGGGGTAGGTCACAGAGCCCAGGCTCCAACCAGAGCCTGAACATCTACACTGCAGTTTTATAGCCCCACACAACACGTTAGCTGACTCGGGCCAGCCAGTCTTTTATTGCAGTGTAGCCGTACCCCATGTGGCCACATTCTCTTCAGTGGGTTTGCAAAGGAACTTAGTAAACAGCTCTGTTGATGATGTGTGGGCCAGAACAGACTCCAGCACCTGCCCCGAGGCTGGGCTGGCCCTGCAGGGCCCACAGAAACAAACTCCAGTGCCCCCTTGTGAGAGGTAGAGATCTTAACCACGTCTTGACTAGATACTAGGGCTGTCGATTAATCGCGGTTAACTCATGCAATTAACTAAAAAAAATTCATTGTGATTACAAAAATTAATCACGATTAATCACACTGTTAAACAATAGACTACCAATGGACATTTATTACATATTTTTGGATGTTTTTCTACATTTTTGAATATATGGATTTCTATTACAACAGAGAATACAAAGTGTACAGTGCTCACTTTATATTATTTTTATTACATATATTTGCACTGTAAAAATGATAAGCAAAATAGTATTTTTCAATTTTCTCTTTATCATGAAAGTTGAACTTACAAATGTAAATTTCTTTGTTATATAATTGCACTCAAAAACAAAACAATGTAAAACTTTAAAGCCTACAAGTCCACTCAGTCCTACTTCTTGTTCAGCCAATGGCTAAGACAAACAAGTTTGTTTACATTTACAGGAGATAACATTGCTCTCTTCTTATTTACAATGTCACCTGAAAGTGAGAACAGGCATGGCACTTTTATAGTCAGTGTTGCAAGGTATTTACGTGCCAGATGTACTAAAGATTCATATGCCTCTTCATGCTTCGGCCACCATTCCAGAGGACATGCTTCCATGCTGATGATGCTCATTAAAAAAATGCATTAATTAAATTTGAGACTGAACTCCTTTAGGGAGAATTGTATGTCTCCTGTTCTGTTTTAACTGCATTCTGCCATATATTTCATGTTATAGCAGTCTCTGATGATGACCCAGCACATGTTCATTTTAAGAACACTTTCACAGCAGATTTGACAGAATGCAAAGAAGGTACCAATGTGAGATTTCTAAAAATAGCTACAGCATTCGACTCAAGGTTTAAGAATCTGAAGTGTTGTCCAAAATCTGAGAGGGACAAGCTATGGAGCATGCTTTCAGAAGTCGTAAAGAGCAACACTCCAATGCGAAACTATAGAACCCGAACCACCAAAAAAGAAAATCAACCTTCTGCTGGTGGCATCTGACTCAGATGAAAATGAACATGTGTCGGTCCGCTCTGCTTTGGATCGTTATCGAGCAGAACCCGTCATCGACATGGACACATGTCCTCTGGAATGGTGGTTGAAGTCTGAAGGGACGTATGAATCTTTAGCACATCTGGCACATAATTATCTTGCGACGCCAGCTAGAATAGTGCCTTGCGAACGCCTGTTCTCACTTTCAGGTGACATTGTAATTAAGATGTGGGCAGCGTTATCTCCTGTAAATGTAAACAAACTTGTTTGTCTGAGCGATTGGCTGAACAAGAAGTAGGACAGAATGGACTTGTTGGCTTTAAAGTTTTACATTGTTTTGTTTTTGAGTGCAATTATGTAACAAAAAAATCTACATTTGTAAGTTCAACTTTCATGATAAAGAGATTGCACTACAGTACTTGTATGAGGTGAATTGAAAAATACTATTTATTTTGGTATTTACAGTGCAAATATTTGTAATCATAAATAAATATAAAGTGAGCACTGTACACTTTTGTATTCTGTGTTGTAATTGAAATCAATATATTTGAAAATGTGGAAAACATTCAAACATATTTAAATAAATGGTATTCTATTATTGTTTAATCACCATTAATTTTTTTAATCGCGCGATTAATTGTGATTAATTTTTTTAATCGCTCAACAGCCCTACTAGATACTATTAATAATAATAGTTCCATCTGCCCTCTAAACAAGAAAGCTCTCACTCTATTCCCCCCATCTCTGTTGGCTCAGAACAGACCAACAATCCACATTTTAAAGCCACATTGTCTACAGATATCAGAGGTGGAGCCATGTTAGTCTGGATCTGTAAAAGCAGCAAAGAGTCCTGTGGTACCTTATAGACTAACAGACATATTGGAGCATGAGCTTTCGTGGGTGAATGCCCACTTCGTCGGATGCATGTAGTGGAAATTTCCAGGGGCAGGTATAAATATGCAAGCAAGAGTGAGTCAGGCTAGAGATAACGAGGTTAGTTCAATCAGGGAGGATGAGGCCCTCTTCTAGCAGTTGAGGTGTGAACACCAAGGGAGGAGAAACTGCTTCTGTAGTTGGATAGCCATTCACAGTCTTTGTTTAATCCTGATCTGATGGTGTCAAATTTGCAGATGAACTGAAGCTCAGCAGTTTCTCTTTGAAGTCTGGTCCTGAAGTTTTTTTGCTGTAAGATGGCTACCTTTACATCTGCTATTGTGTGGCCAGGGAGGTTGAAGTGTTCTCCTCAGGTTTTTGTATATTGCCATTCCTAATATCTGATTTGTGTCCATTTATCCTTTTACGTAGGGACTGTCCAGTTTGGCCGATGTACATAGCAGAGGGGCATTGCTGGCATATGATGGCGCATATTACATTGGTGGACGATGCCACATATCTACACCAGCAACACCATCACAGGACCTAACCAGATCAGCCACAACATCACCGGTTCATTCACTTGCACGTCCACCAATGTAATATACGCCATCATGTGCCAGCAATGCCCCTCTGCTATGTACATCAGCCAAACTGGACAGTCCCTACGTAAAAGGATAAATTGACAGGGCGGGCAGGCTAATGAGGGAGCCAGGAGGCCGGGGGCAGGGGTCCTCTCCTCCCAGAGTGGGGCCGAGCTAAGGAGAGAGCAGGGGCCCAAGTTGAGCTGCGGAGCAGGGCAGTGCCAGCCAGAGGGGCCAGAGGCGCAGCCCAGGGAGCTGGAGGCAGAGCAGCAGCAGCGCTGAGGCAGAGCCAGGGTGGAGCTGGAGCAGTCCAGAGCTGGGTGCAGCGACCGGCTGGGGAGAGCGAGGGGGACCCTGGGCAGCAGGCCCAGCACAGGGAGACGCCCCAGCCAAGAGGCCCTGCAGACTTGGGGGGATCGTAACCCTGACGGGGCGGGGGCAACGCTGGGAACAAGGGTCCTGCCATCTAGAGCCTGAGGGCGTGTGGCCACCGCCAGAGCGAGTGTCCGACCCACAGCCTCCCTGCAGCACAGCCAGGGCCTGGGCAGGGGCCTGGGCCGTGTGAGGAACAGACTGAACTGCCCGGCCGTTCCAGAGGGGCTGGTTGTGACGTCCCCGGTCCACAGAGCGGGGTGACGGGCTTTCCTTTAACCTTTCCCAGTTTTTCCTTATTTTTTTTAATTGATTGCCGTTTAATAAATTGTATTTGCTTAAACTGTATGTAATGATCAGTGGGTCAGGGAAGCGTCCAGAGTGGAAAGAGCACCTTGGAGTGGGGACACCCGAGCCCTGCCTAAGTGACCACGACAAGGTTGGGGGTCGAGCCCCCCAGGAACTCTGGGCCCAGCCGTGTTGGGATTACGAGGACTCTGCCACACAGGAGAGTGGAAGGGGAGCCCTCGAGGTCAGGCAGCCTCTGGGTAAAGGGAGTGGGAGCGAGGACCCAGATCCTTTCGCCAGCCCATTTCACTGGAGTCGTGTATAGTCCAGGGAGGTTCCCCACAATAGCGGGACCATCCCCCACTCACATAATACAACCCTTGAGAATGAAACATAAAAAGCCTCCGATAACAAAAGGATCAAAGGAGTCTGCTATACACCTGCGCCATCTACTGGATATCAACAGAAGTAGTAGAAAAACGGAGAAATGAGTGACTTGTATCGTTCCTGTGTATAGCTGCAGGGCCCCGACCCCGACACTGGCCTGTGTTCATCGCTTACTAGAGTGCACGTGGTACAGGCTTCAAATATGTGATGTACATCACCTTGATCTATAAACCTACTGATTACAGACCCAAGTGATTCTTGCTGAATTAAAAACCCTATTGATTGGGCTAAGAGCAACCAAGTGTCCTGATTTGAAAAGTACTGTCAAAAATAGCACAGAAAGGAACCTAACATGAAAATTAGCAATTGAGTGCTCCCTGAACTCAGTAAAAGTACAGTGCGCGGCAATGTTGCCTAGTGAGTAAAGCAATGGACTGTGACTTGGGAGCCCTGGGTTTTATTCCTGTCTGGGCCATTGGCTTGCTGGGTGACTGGGAGACTGTGACTCCCCCATCGATAAAATAAGTATGATGCTTCTGAGTCCTTTGTAAAGTGCTCTGAGACCTACCAATGGAAGAGCTACTCTAGCTGTTCTTATTATTATGAAAAGTGGTTATCCTCGTTCAATCCCATCCCCGTACTGGCCATAGCGTTCCTCAAATTAGTAAATAGAGTTTGTTAAATTGCAGCTTGAAAATCTAACAGGCACCTTGGCAAATTAATTGACGCCCATTGACACTTATATTCTCCCATAGCTGGCCTGGTCCTGTAGGGATACCCAGAGTAAGAAGAACAACAAACACTTATCTTAGGGCTTGTTTACAAACAAACCGGCCCCAGAATAACTCAGAGTAACTCACAGCTTTTGTTCTTTTGGGGCAATTGTGCAGGTGGCCATTCTTAGTTCAGCTGAAGAGTGTCTTGCTTTGATTTACTTTGTCAGTGGAAAAAAACCAAAAGATTTTAAATCTTATTTGCCCCCAGTGACAAATCTAAATCCAAATAAGACACACACAGGTTGATCGAAGAGTGCGCACAGTCAGAATCACACAAATATACAAAGGGGTGAATTACACCCCATTTCGTTATTTCCAGGCCAGTTTGCATGTAGACCCGCCCTCAGTCATTAAAGCCAGCGGATCGGACTCCAATATACATGAGGAGCAGATCCGGGAGTAAGAAGAGGCCATTTTTATAGAGAGTCACTTTTCAGAGTACTGTACAAATCCAATTGGAAATGCTGCTCTGCGGGCACATTTAGCTAAAAGGGTCGCTGGCCACTGTGTATAATGGTATTCTCAGGGTAGCTACAGGTACAACATATTTTGCTACTTGTCTTTGTCTTGCATGATCTTGATCACAGATTTCAGCAGCGACTCACCTGCTCTCTAGGTGAGCGAAGTCCAACAGGTTGAACTCTCGGCAGTCTTGGCTGTGGTAGATATTGTCCACATCCTAACAGACAGACAGTCAGCATGTTAGCCCAGAGAAGTGCTGCAAGGCCGGGTTACAGCGCAGCACTGTGCTGATCAGGACATGTGATGAGCATCAGCTTTGAATGGTCTGCCAAGGGACAAGGCCATCCACTTCCCCTGAGGGGGGAAGCAGCCAGCAGTGAGAAGTTACAGCAGAGGAAGGGAAACCCACCCCTGATACACCCACTATTCCCGCCCACCCGCCTCCAACATAAAAAAGTCACAGATCAGCCACTTGCAGTCTGAAGGATGCACCTGCCACAGACCAAATGTGTCGAGCTGGCCAATGGGAGGGCATCTGACCTCTGTGAGGCTGGGCCCCTCTCTTTGTGGGCACCTGAGATCTCTGGGAGAAGATCTGGCAGCTGAGGGAGACCCGGAACAGGCCCTGATGTCAGGGCGTGAAGTTGTGTGGCCTTGGCCACAAAGAGGGAAGGCCTCAGACACTCGTCAAGGCCCGCCCGAGGCTTAGCCTGTGCCATAAGCCTCCTGGGCTGGGGCAGGGGAAGGGCAGGAGTATGCCCAGTGACTGGGGGATTCATTTTAGGGACACGGCCTTGCCAAGGACTGGGCCCAGCAGTGTCCCCGCAGGGCATCGCTGCTCTGAAAGCTGCCTGGACTGGCTGGAAGGAGGAGGAGGAGGACACGTCTCTGAAGAAGTTCCTAAAAAAGAGAGGCTGAAGCCCAAGCCTGAGGACTCGTCACTGCTGCCTGCTGGCCTGGGATGGCTCCTCCACACTTCAACTGATCTCACAGCACTGGGACACTTTCCCCTCATAGTCAGCCTCGGTTTCCCTTTGTTCAATTTCACCCCAAAGGCTTGCAGCTGGCAACCTCTCCCCCTTTAGTCAGCATGTCATGAAATACACGCCTGTGGCGGAGTTCATTTAATCTCTCATCAAATCAACCCCTTCATCTGTTCTCTCATTTCGCGGAGCATCAGCTTGCTGCTAGCTGGATGGCCCAAAGGAGCCTGAAAACGGACACAGCAAGCAAGGGGCAGCCTTCCCAGGACTGTACGGAACAGGGCTGCCATCTCCTTCCCAGATGGAGAGCACGCAGCCCTGAATGCCATGCCACGGTTCTTTTAAAGCTGGGTCTAACCTGATTCTTCCTGATCACGCCTAGCTCTCTTTCCATGGACCGCCCTGCCCACGAGGATCTGTGCCATGTAATTCTCCCCCAGAACTATTATGATGCATACAGCCAGGAGGGACCATTAGATCATCTACTTGGACCGCCTGTGTAACACCCAGCTACCCCAGTATTGAGTCCTTGTGTTGGACTGAAGCACCTCTTCCAGAGAGGTGGCCAGCCTGGAACTGAAGACATCAGGACATAGGAGTTCACCATATCCCTGGATAGTTTGTTCAATGATTAAAAATCTCTCTTGGTTTCAATCTCAATTGCCTATTTTCTTCCTGGATTTCAGAGCCCTTTGTATTATTGCTCTTTCCACACTGCTGTTTGCAACATCTTGAGTGGTACAAAGGTACCGTGCTTCCAGACAGTTAATGAAGATGCTAAAAAGACGACCTCCCATGGATCTCGGCACCATGTCATTAGGTACCTCCTCCCAGCTCCTCACACTGAATTTACTGCTCTTCAGCCCGGTCCCATCCCTGGACAGAGCTCCCATCACTTCATAGGAAGGTACAGGATTTTCAGGAGGTTTCATGAGATCCTCTCAAGTGCTGCTATACAGCATTTTCCTCTGCTTGGCTCCCTTTGTCCAGCTGTATCGCTCCAGTGTCAACAGTGGGACGTAATGTCCAGTGCTGATTATTTAGTGACTGGTATTGCTGCTGAGATTTCCTTGACAACCATGCAAGCACACTCCATTACAAGCAAAGTAGGCAAAATTTGCCTAAATTAAACAAAAACGGAACCCTCCCCCGCCAAAGGTTGGCTTATAACCAACTGGAGAGACAGCAGGTACTGTTTCAGATAGGTACAAAACCCATCTGAGAACTCCCCTAATGTTATGTCCTTAAAATGACCTGTTGAAATTGCTTCCATACACGCTTACCCACTGGATCTCCTCTCTGAAGGTGAAGCCGTTGTAGTCACATAAAGCAGCATATGTCTCTGAAAACCCACCTACAAATGGAAGATGATATTGACAGAAACGTTAGCAGCGGCACATGGAGGAAATGTAGAAAGAGAAAAAGGGACATTTGGGGAAGGATAGAAACTAATACAGTTTGGGATCCAGAAAAGAGAGGGCTAGAATGGAAAGTCCAATTAAACCCTCGCTTCTCCCAGCGCAGTGCTGAATCATGGATTGGGTACCTCTCTGTTTGGTACTGACTGACTCATTAATTACTTATCTTGATTCCTTCTTTCATTGAGTTATCTAACCTCTTTTACTGGACCAAGACATTATTTGTAATACACAAACTTCTCAGGCTAAAAGAGCCTTTATTTAAATCAGAATGTTTTGATCACAGAATTCCATTTAAAACTTTTTCTTATTGAAATTATAGAAAAAATATTGCAATATATATAAAAAAAGATTGCAAAGCTAAGCCTGGAAAAGTTAGGAACTGCATGGACAACCTTAATGATGCCCCCTTGTGTGTAATCATGGTATAACCTTTAATTACACGGTCACATAGTATTTTTTCCACAAGAACCCTGCTTCAGACATGCAACTGACTTCAATGGGACTACTCCTGGGAATACAATACATATGGAAGTGTTTGTAGGACTGGTGCCAATGTCATGTAAATATTTTTCCCAGCTTATGACACTGGCCAGAGTGACTCCAAGTGGTCAGACTCCTGCCAATGGTATGCACCGTGCCTAACGGGCAAATGGCTGCGGGCACCAGTGTTAGCTGCCACTTATTTTCTTCCTGATGAAAGTTAATTGCTAAACAGCAAAGGTGGGATTTTTCCAAAAGCACTTCACATTGCCCTAGCTCTGCTTCCATTGAAGTCACCAGAGCTTTTGAAAACTCCACCCCAAGCTGCTAAATCTCCCACCACTTGGTGTGTGAGGGCTCTTCACAGTGTTTTCGCTTTTCTGTGATGTATGTTCACAAAGCAAAGTCTGATTACCACACGGTCCTTGGTTATTCTGCAGCATTTCCTTCAGGGAGTCTGTTATTCTTTGAATTCTCTCGAACAAACTGGGGGGATAGTTTTTGAGCAGTTTTCTACGAAAAATAACCCATGGTTAAGTAAAGAAATGGGGTGGTAGGAAGAAAACATCCTCAATCCTACATATTGGCTTATATTGACTGGAAACAGGCGAGCTCACTCTATTAGGAACACTTCATATGAATTTACTTTGTAACCATCCATACCCTTTATGTGTTCTTTCTTATAATCCCTAGCTCTTATCTAGCACTTTTCCATTAGGAGATCTCAAAGCAGTTTACAAGGGCGAGCCGTATCATTATCCCCATTTTACAGTTGGGGAAACTGAGGCACAGAGAGGTGAAGTGAGTTGCCCAAGGTCAACCAACAGGCCAGTGGTGGAGCCAGGAATAGAACCCAGTCCAGAGCTCCAGCCACTAGCCCAACTGCCTTTGTATTAAAGGGACATTGTAACACACATACATTTGGCCCCAAATTTAAATTCTGTACAATAACTCCTCACTTAAAGTCGTCCCAGTTAATGATGTTTCATTGCTGATCAATTAGGGAACATGCTCATTTAAAGTTGCGCAATGCTCCCTTAGAACGTTGTTTGGCAGCCGCCCGCGTTGTCCACTGCTTGCAGGAAGAGCAGCCCATTGCAGCTAGCTGGTGGGGGCTTGGAACCAGGGTGGACCGGCAGCCCCCCTATCAGCTCCCCATATCAGCTCCCCTAAGTTCCCTGTGCGGCAGCTGCCCAGCAGGCTAGCAATTGCTGGGCAGTTCAGCTGCCATGTGCTGCTCCTGCCCTCTGCCATGTGCTGCTCCTGGAAGCCTCCTGCTTGCTGTGTGGGGGGAGAGGGAAGAGGGGTGCTACTGTCAGGGTGTCCCCATCCCCCCACTCCTGCCTCCCGTTCCTGTACCTCATCTCCACAGAGTAGGGGGGGAACAGGACAGGGCTCAGGACGGAGGGAGCTTGCTGGCAGCAGCTGCTGTCTCAACTTGCTGATTTACTTAAAAGGGCAGTGTACTTACAGTGCGGTCAGTGTACTTAAAGGGGCAATGCACATCTCTCTCTCTCTCTCACACACACACACACACACACTGTGTATGTCTCTGTCTTTCTCAGCCATGGTGTCTCCCCTCCCTCCATTCGTGCTGCCTTGTAGAGTGTGAGGCTACATGCACAACAATGTGTTAACCCTTGAGGGCTCAGCCAAGTGCTAGTTCATCATTTAGCAGTAAGGCATTCCCTGGGAAATAGCCCTCCCTCTTCCACCCTCTAACTTCACCACCTCAACCAAGCTTCACAATCATCATAGCTGTGAACAGTATTAAATTGTTTGTTTAAAACTTATACTGTGTATATGTGTATATACAAATATAGTCTTTTGTCTAGCGAAAAAAAAATCCCTGGAACCTAACCCTCCTTATTTACATTAATTTTTATGGGAAAATTGGATTCGCTTAACATCATTTCGTTTAAAGTAGCATTTTTCAGGAACATAACTACAACGTTAAGCGAGGAGTTACTGTACACGCAAAATGACAAGGATATAAGGTCAGGGAGCTCTAGGAGGTCTCAACAGAGCTCTGCCAGCGACAAGGCAGTCTGGCCCGTTATAACCATTAAGCAAATGTTTCAGGAACAGCCTTACCCGGGGAAAGAGTCTGGAAAGACCTTCTTAAGCGACATGATGATATGGCTGACCACCTGCTCCAAGTCGTCCAGTGACACGAGCCGGAAGGCGAAAGAGGCTGTATCTGTATCTATGACAACCTGAGATGAGACAAATGACATTTGAGGCAGCAAACAGAGAATACATTTAATAAAACCCCTCAGATGCTACCACAAAGGGAGCAAACGAGCGAAGCCGTGCGCTAAGATGGCGAGCTCTCACCACGCTAAATATCCTTAGCGTTATTGCTTATAATTCTCAGACAAAGACTAAGTTTCAATGGAGCTAAGCTTGAGAAAACTTATCAGCAATTTGGCATAGAATACACCTCTACCCCGATATAATGCTGTCCTCGGGAGCCAAAAAATCTTACCGCGTTATATTGAACTTGATTTGATCCACCGGAGTGTGCACACACACACCCCACCGGAGTGCTGCTTTACCACGTTATATCTGAATTCGTGTTATATCGGGTCGCGTTATATCGGGGTAGAGGTGTATGTTACAGGTACTGTACGTGCGCCAAAACCAAAGTATTATAAACCCAGGAAACCCAAAGTTAAGGCTAAACTTAAAGAAATGCAAACCAGATAAGGGATGGAAATGTGCAATTGTGGCACCCAAACAACCTTAACTCTGCCTTGCTGTGACACCTTACAATAACTATTGGTTTGTGGTTCCAGATAAAATTGATTTTAAGACACATCTGATTTGATTTTCCCTCTCTTGGCATCACTACCTGCAGTCAGTATTAGCCTGTTACCAAGAGCATTCGGGTTAAAGAAAAAGGTCAGGTACAGGGTGCCACATTTATGAAAGGATCCATTTTTAGATTACATTTTAACTCCTGACCTAATTAATGGATTCACTAAATTCTGAGAAAATTAATTCCATTCTCAACGAGCCAGTGCTGTAATTTTGACGAGGATTTTTCATACATAACAAACTGGCTGAATCCTGGCTTTCAGTGGAGAACTCAACTCAGTCTCCATAATAAACTTTCAGAAATAAACTAGTAGCCGTATCATCAGGAAATAAACAACTAAATCATCCTTATGCTACAGCAGTCTGGCAAATTTCTCATGAAAACATACAAATCCAGGCATAAAAATCTTCTCATTCTGCCCCATCCCTTGCAACGATAATAAAGAAAGCAATTAATCAGGCTTTATTGGCCCATCAAAATAACTCACTGGCCCCGCAGGGCAGGAGGATTTTACAAGACTGCACTAAATCAAATAAATTCACCTCTTGCTGCTGCAGCTCCAGCCCCTCACCCACAGGAGCAAACCCCCAAGGCAGGGGAAGTGCCTGGAGAATCCCCTGGAAAATTTAACCCCAGGAAGCCAGGAGCAAATTGCCCAAGCCAGACTTCCTGTAGCGAATCTGTTTCAGATGATTATTAGCTACATGAAAAAGGAATACTTTGCATTTAATCTGGAAAAGCACAATTCTCCTAGGCCAGCCTTGCCAAAGTGTAGCTGCTCTGAGGACACACATTTCTGACAGATGACTACAATATTTGTTCTTCACATGTCATCATGGCAAGCATGACGAGTATTTTACACCTGGCAAATTCTTACAATAGCTTTGTAAGACAAATCAATTGCTATTTCTCTGGGGGGTCACCAGGGGCAATAGGCCAATAGCAGAGGGTTCAGAGCCTTTGAACTCTGAGATTGCACCTGAATTTTGTCCAGTAAATTCTTCGTTTTCTAAGCCCGACAGGACTATTAGATCAACTAGTTTGACCCCTTGTGTTACAGGCCACAAAATGTCACCCATTTACTCCTGACCGAGTCCAATAACTTGTGTTTGACTAACGTACCTCTTCTAGTTCTAATATACATTTCCAGTCCATCCAAGTCCGTCCTTCTTTTACTCTTGTTACTGTCCTTTGCAAATCCTCTCTAGCAATGTCTTTGTTAATAATAAGTGTGATTCTTGTAATAGACTTTCCATTTCCCACTCCACAAACAAGGTTCTAGTGAAACACATAACCTGATTGCTGAAGGGACTGCCTTCAAACAGCAGCAACTTCTAAACTATGGTTATCCACAGGCACAGCCAGGGCCATCCCTAGCCATTTGGGTGCCCTACGCAGCCCCCCCATAGCGGGCTGTGTGGGGCCCCAGCCCCCCCCCAATCTGGGAGGCAGGAGCTGTGGGGGGCACTTTTGGGGGCCCCACAGCCCAAAGTGGCCCAGGGGATTAGCAGGGGGCCGGGAGCAGCCCGCTCCACTTCCCTCGCCCTGGCCCCAGCCGTGTCACTCGGGGGAGGGGGCCTGGGGGAAGGGATTCCCCCCACACTCACCAGCAGCGGTGGGAAGCGGAGCAGCCCGGCCCCAGCCCGCTCTACTCCACCAGCTCCCAGCCACAGCGCTCCGCTTCCCGCCGCCGGTGAGAGCTGGGGCGGTCCTTTCCCCAACCCAAGCGACATGGGGCAGGGGCACTCGGGGGAGGGGACATGGGGCAAGGGAAGCGGAGCGGGCTGGGGCCGTGTGGCTCCGCTTCCTGCCGCCAGTGAGTACGGGGGGCGATCCTTTCCACGCACTCACCGGCGGCGGGAAGCGGAGCACCACGGCTGGGAGGTGGCGGAGCAGAGCGGGCTGGGGCCGTGTGGCTCCACTTCCCGCCGCTGCCGGTGAGTGCGGGGTCGCTGGGGGAAGAGGTGGAATGGGGGCAGGCCAGGGGCGGAGCAGGGGGGAAGGGTCAGAGGCAGGGCGGAGGGAGTTGTTCGGGGCAGCCCTGCCCCTTGCAAGGGGGGCCGGTCGAGGGATAGGGCTGGTCATGGGGGCTGGGGCTGCCGCGTATGCAGCACGCAGCTGCCTAGGACACCATGAAATTTGGGGCAATTTGGTGCCCCAAATGTCATGGTCCCCTACGCAGCTGCATACGCGGTGTATGCCTAGGGATGGCCCTGGCCACAGCAACATCTACATCAATTATACAAATAGCAAACTGCTGGCTAACAGCAGCTGCGCTCTGATGAGGGCTTCATTCAAAGTATTCAGAAATGTGTTTTACAGGTCAGGCAACGTTCAGGTTTGCCAGATACATAATCTCCTCTGTAAGAGGTTTTAACGCACCCTCCAGCTAAATGTGTATTGGCCTGGGTAATCTAGACGCACTTGGTACACACCAAGGCCCTGAAATGCAGAAGAGGCTGTGGACACGAGAAAAGATAATGACGTGAATTCTCTTATTTTCCTGCCATGACCTGCAACATGCACAAACCCCTTTTGTTCTACAGAAGTCAGAGGCCTTGGCTACACTTGTGGATTCAGAGCGCTGCCGCGGCAGCGCTGTGAAGCGCGAGTGTAGTCGCACCGCCAGCACTGCGAGAGCTCTCTCTCAGCGCTGCAAGTACTCCACCTCTCCGAGGGGAATAGCTCGCAGCGCTGCATGTACTCCGCCTCTCCGAGGGGAATAGCTCGCAGCGCTGTACGTACTCCACCTCTCCGAGGGGAATAGCTCGCAGCGCCGTACGTACTCCGCCTCTCCGAGGGGAATAGCTCGCAGCGCCGTACGTACTCCACCTCTCCGAGGGGAATAGCTCGCAGCGCCGTACGTACTCCACCTCTCCGAGGGGAATAGCTCGCAGCGCCGTACGTGCTCCACCTCTCCGAGGGGAATAGCTCGCAGCGCCGTACGTGCTCCACCTCTCCGAGGGGAATAGCTCGCAGCGCCGTACGTGCTCCACCTCTCCGAGGGGAATAGCTCGCAGCGCCGTACGTACTCCGCCTCTCCGAGGGGAATAGCTCGCAGCGCTGTACGTACTCCACCTCTCCGAGGGGAATAGCTCGCAGCGCTGCAGGCGCTGATTACACTGGTGCTTTACAGCGCTGCACTCAGGGGGGGGGGTGTTTTTTCACACCCCTGAGCGCAGCAAGTGCAGCGCTGTGAATTGCCAGTGTAGCCCAGGCCAGAGGTACAAATGGAGCTGCAGCTTTTCCAGTCCCACTGGAAAGTAGCGTCACTCACTCGAGGCAAACAAAGCCAGCCCTCTCCCTCGCAGGTCTGTTTGGAGAGAGTCTAGATTTAGTTGGCTGTACCCCGGCTCCTAGAGGCAACAGTACTGGGAAATATAAGGACAGCATTTCAGTAAGGGGCTTCGTTTGCCAGCCAATAAATAGGAATGAACATTTAGCCTAGATCTTAGAGCTCAGTAAATGACACCACAACAGAGTCACAGAGAGGCAGGAGACTACCCACGGCGTCACAGTTGGCAAGAGACCCCAAGCCCACCCCAGCACTGCTGTCTCTGTGTTCTGCATTTGTCCAGCACCTGGCACCATGGGGTCCTGCCTCCCCAGCACTGAAAGCAGGCTAGGCTTCCAAGGGCTGCTCGTGGGCAGGGACTGGCTCCTTTTGCAGCAGTGGGGAGAACGCTCTATCGGGATGGATGTTTGCACCTTCCCATCCCTGGCTCTGGGGCACTACTCAACTCACAGCACGCTGGGACTGCAGGGGAGGGGCTGGCCTGCGCCGATTCAGCTCCCTCCCATGGGGAGGGCACCCAGCCAGCTCCAGAGCTCCCCCTCTGCAGCAGCACCTCCCACCTGCCCAGGCTTGGGGCTTCCCCAGGAGGTCCCTGCCAGGCCAGGGTCTCTGGGGATGTCCCCATAAGGATGGATGGGGGCGGTTCCAACAGGATTGGCTGCAGGAGAGTATCCTGGGGCTGTCCCAGTGGGGGTGGGTGTCCCAATAGGGTGGATGGGGGAGGGCTGTCCTGACAGAGGGGTGGATGGGCTGTCCTGACAGAGGGGTGGATGGGCTGTCTCAAGGGGGGTGGATGGGCTGTCCTGACAGAAGGGTGGATGGGCTGTCTCAAGGGGGGTGGATGGGCTGTCCTGACAGAAGGGTGGATGGGCTGTCTCAAGGGGGGTGGATGGGCTGTCCTGACAGAGGGGTGGATGGGTTGTCTCAAGGGGGGTGGATGGGCTGTCCTGACAGAGGGGTGGATGGGCTGTCTCAAGGGGGGTGGATGGGTTGTCTCAAGGGGGGTGGATGGGCTGTCACTGGGGTTCTGAGGGGTGGCTCTTGGCTGCACTCACCAGGCTGGGCTCCTGGATCCTGATCTCTCTCACCTCCAGGAAGCTGAAGCTGCTCCACACCTGAGGAGAAAAGGGTCAGACCATGGCCAGCCCCCTGCCCAGCCCCCACAGGCCGCCGGGGGCCAAGTGTGGCACAGCACCCCTGCTGCCCGACCGGCCGGAGCCCAGCCCAGGCCTGCCCCGGCCAGCAGCGGGACATGAGGTATCCAGGCTGAGCTGTCCTCCCGCCCAGCCCTAAATCCATCCCAGCACCAGCCCGCTTCCCCGATTGGACCCCCCCCCGACTCCCAACCCCAGCCTGACCCCCCCAGCCCAAGCCTCCCAGTCACCTCAGACTGAACATGTAAGTCCCAGCCTGCGCTCCCCTCCCCCAGACAGCACGGAGCCAGTCTCTCATGCAGAGGCACTCACCAATCCAGCTGCAGCTGATGGGCATGGTGGGTGCACCACACCCCTGGGTGTTAGTGTCCATGCCCCACCTTCCTCTGGGACATCCCAACAATGCGGAGCCCCTTCTGCTCCCCCAGCCAGCCAGTGCTCCCCCACCCCCTCCCCGGCCTTTGTGCCCCATCACAGCGAGAGGGCCAGAGACGATGGAAAGGCGCCCCCAGAGCACACACCGGCCAGGAGCAGCTCTCCGCCCTCACACACACTTTGATAGCGGAGACAGAGCGAACGGCGTTTCCTGTCACTGGCCAGGGAGCTGCCCAGGGTGGTTCACACCGCTCAGAGCTATCGCGCAGGCTGCAGCGATTTGCTTTCCATTGTGCTCCCTGCTACGCTTCCTCTGCGGGGCAAGGCGATGGCGATTTCAGTGGGAGTGTGGGAAATTGGAAAGTTTAAAAAAGAAACTCGAGACAAACCCTTCTTCAGCCCCTCCCCACACACAACGCTCCCCAGGCCTCTCTGTGTGCGTTGTGCTCCAGGCACCTGGCCCCAGCTCCCGTCCATGTGGACACAGGGGTCGTGTTTGCACGCCCCCTGCACATAGGAGTTTACCCTGAGTGCTCACAGATGCACCACCTGGCCAGGGCCCCTTGTTTAAACCCAGCTGCCGCTCCGCAGGCACTTCCTCCTTGGGCTATTTCGCTTGACAGACAGCTAACCGAGCCGAGTTGCTCACTGCCTGACTGTTAGCATTTGTCAGGCTGACAAGGAGAGTGACCATCTCCATGTGAGGCCTAGAGCAGCTTCCCCTGCTGCCCCGCTCCTCCCTTTTAGCTGGAAGGATGCTGGGGGCTCCATGGAGCTTTCACTGGGAAACACTTATTGTGCTAGGTTTCAGGGTAGCAGCCGTGTTAGTCTGTATCCTCAAAAAGAACAGGAGTACTTGTGGCACCTTAGAGACTAACACATTTATTAGAGCATAAGCTTTCGTGGACTACAGCCCACTTCTTCGGATGCATATAGAGTGGACCATATATTGAGGAGATATATATACACACATACCGAGAGCATGAACAGGTGGAAGTTGTCTTACCAACTCTGAGAGGCCAATTAAGTAAGAGAAAAAAAATTTTGAAGTGATAATCAAGCTAGCCCAGTACAGACAGTTTGATAAGAAGTGTGAGAATACTTACAAGGGGAGATAGAGTCAACGTTTGTAATGGCTCAGCCAAGTACGGCTGAAAGGGCGAGGCCGGGGTCTAAATCCTTGGACTTTCCTACTGGGAACTTGCCCTCGGGACTGACGCAGCAGAGCTCAGGAATGGCAGGCAAGTCCTGGAGCAGTCAGCTCTACGCCATGTCCTGGGCTCTGCAAGGGGCTGGAGTTTATGGGAGGGACGGGGGGGTGCTGGTTCTGGGAAGGGGCGAGGGATGAAGGGTGTTCCCGGGGGGCCAGGAGCAGGCTTGAGTGTGGGTTTGGCCCAGCTGAGCAATGAGGGTGAAATTTTTCCAGCCCACAATGCATTGCAAGATCAGCGATGTCACCTGTGCTCCTGGGCAAGGCTCAGCCCTTGGGGGCTTTTCTGAGAAGCCGGCCTGGCTACACAGGTAACGGGCTTGTGCGAAGCTCCCAGCTTCAACAAGCCCAGGCCAAAGCCCTTTGACACAATAACTCTTGCTACCAGCTTCCCGTGACCACTCATAACGTCTCTAGTGGGGTCCCACGGGGCTGGTCTGGGGGCTGGCACTAGTCAGTATTTTCATCAATGACTTGGATAGCAGAGTGGAGAATCAGCTTTTCACATGAGCAGATGACACCAAGCTGGGAGGGGTTACACGCACTCTGGAGGACAGGATTCGAATTCAAAATGACCTTGACAAGATGGAGAATTGGCGTGAAATCAGTAAGATGAAATGCAAGACAGACAAGGGCAAATCAAAAGGCACAACTACAGACTGGGGAGGACTGGCTGGGGGGCCGTAGTGCAGAAGGATCTGGGGGTTCTAGTGGCTCACAAATGGAATATGAGCCAGCAGTGTGCTGCAGCTGCGAAAGCCGTGCTGGGCTGTATTAACAGCAGTGTTGTATGGGACACGGGAGGTAACTGTCCCGCGCTACGCAGCGCTGGTGAGGTCCAGCTGGAGTCCTGTGTCCAGTTCTGGGCACCGCACCTTAGAACGATGTGGACAAATTGGAGAGGCCAGAAGAGAGCAACAAAAATGACCCCCCAAAAATAGAAAACCTGACCTGTGAGGAAAGGTTAAATAAACAGGGCATGTTTAGTTCTGGGAAGAAACAACTGAGGCCCGGGGATCTGAGAACAGTCATCAGCTATGTTCAGGGCCTGGTGATCAACTGTTCTCTGTGGCCACTGACAAGATGCAGTAGGCTTAATCTGCAGCAAGGGAAATGTAGATCAGATATTAGGAAAAACTGTGCAAGTCTAAGGGTAGTTTAGTTCTGGAACAGGCTTCCAAGGAAGGTTGTGGAATCTCCGTCACTAGATGGTTTTGAGAACAAGCTGGACAAACCCCTATCGGGACTGGGCTCGTCTAGGTTTCACTTCCAGCTCCACATTTCTGAGACTCTGTAATGGGGCTGATAATGCCCGTGCCTTTGAAGGGTGACAGCAAATTCACATTGGCACCTGTTCGCTCTCATCCACTGCTAGAGGGTGAGAGGCTCTGGCGCTCTAGCCACAAGGAGACAGAGCAACGAGGGGGAGCGGCGATCCCCAACACAGGCCCAGGATTGGAACCCAAGGCTGGCAGCATGGACAGGAGCTAAATAAGAACACTCGCTAGCTGGGCTAGGGACCGGGGACTATCTCCCTAGGGATCATACATCCGTAGGATGGGAAAGGCCTCCAGCGCCCTGCCATCACAGGCGACATACCCTGTTTAGCTTATAACGGGCTTTTCTATCTAGCAGAGACAGGTCTCATAGGAGCCACGGGATGGAAGCCAGACAAATTCAGACTGGAAGGAAGGTGTAAATGCATAACAGGAAGGGTAATTAACCATGGCGACAACTCTTCAAGGGCCATGGCGGACCAAGATGGGATGTTTCTCTGAAAGCTCTGCTCTGGGGATTATGGTGGGCAGGTCTCTGGCCTGGGCTGTCCAGCAGGTCAGACCAGATGATCACAGTGGTCCCTTCTGGCCTTGGACTCTGCTCAGCCCAGAGAAGGGATGTGTGCCACCCTGAGCAAGGGCTACAAGGGCCAGGGAAGAGCCTGCGATGGAGGAGAGAAAACGCCAGAGGGGAAAGGAGTGAAGAGGAGAGTCCGAAGAGTCATGCCCAAGGCCCAGAGGGCAGGTGGACAACACAAAGAGGGGAGTGGGTGGGGAGAGGAAACAGCAAGTTAAGCTACAACAAGTTTGCGTAATATACCTGCGGTGCTACTGACCCTCCCACCCTCCCCAGCACCAGTGGCGAGAGCCCTGCCTAACGCGCCAGAGCGGGGCTCCACGTGGCCATTCAGCCGGGCGCTGGGAGGGGCGAGGGACTCAGCACAGGGACCTGGGTCCGAGACTGAAAGGGTTCTGCAGGGAATTGCTAGGAACAGCCCAGCTTAGACCAAGGCTTATGTTGTGTTACTCCTAACAAAGCTCAGCCCCGGGGGGAGGGAGTTTGGACTAGACACTGACTGCATGTTCCAGGTGCCGTCTCACCACACTCGGCCTGTGGCATTGAATGCTGGCTGGGCTGTAGCGTGGAAAATTAGTACCTGGGCAGTTTCCTAGCTTTGGAAGAGGTTACCTGTCTTCCCCCTCCCCCCACACTAGAGATCTCCTTCCATCCATTTTGCTTTTAAAGGTCGTATGCCAGGTACATGAAAAGCTTAATGCCCCTGGGAAAAGTGCAGCTCACGTCAGCCCCCAAACTTGGGTCCCGCGCGGAGAAGGCACTTACCCTGCCCGGGAGCAGCACCTGCAGCACATACGCCCTCCAGGGGGTTAAAACCTGCACGGGGGGGGAATCAGAGTCACGGCTGTGATTATCGAGAGGGTAAGTGCTGTGCATTTATACACCCTACGAACACTGGAGCAGGAGTTCAGGGTGCATAAGTGTTTCCATTCTAACCCCCTGCTTGGACATTTTTACCTTAGAGGGTAAAATTTATGAGTGGTACATGACATCAGAACAAATCTGTGGGCACGTAATTAACCTGCAGAGCTGCCGCCCATCTGCACGTCCAGCATATGTCAGAGACCCAAGCCTGGGAATTCTAGGCTCAGACCCAGAACAATGGGATGAAATTCCTGAGTTACCAGAACGTACCAAGATGTCGTCTTCATACTTGGATTTGACCTGCAGCTGGACAGGCTTCACCAGGATGATTTCCTTTGACCCCAGCAAGGCGGTGATGCTGTCTGAAAAGGCAACACCCAATCAAACAAGCTGGCAGAGAGGGGGAGGCTGATCAGTGGCCCACGTGAAAGAAATTGGGGTCTCCCCAAAGCACCCTGTGAGATGCCGTCCACATCGCAGCCAGCACCAGCTAACCCCTGCTTTTCATTCTCGGCAGTCTGGCCAGCAGCTGAATTCCCCATGCCCCTTTACAGGTGGCTCATGAAGGGGGAAACAAGAGGATAACACCTGGGGTGCTGGTAAGAGAGACTGGGGTGAGATTTTCAAAGCAGTCTAGGGGACTTAGACACACTGATTTTAATGGATCTCAATCCCCTAAACCATTGTATCAATCTCAACCCTTTCTTCATGCCCTGCTGCCAGTCACATGGCATGGAAATACATTAATTCCCTTGTCACATGGCAGCGGCTGGTATCCATGGATAGCAGTGACTATGGTTACATCTTACCCTCCAAAGCCAAAAATAACCACCACAAATGTGTGCAGCCTGCTGATGACACACCAGTGGAGATGTCCAGAATAGGGTCTGGGGAGATGGTCTGACCCAGGACACACGAGAAGATCATTCTGCCTCTTCTTGGACATCTATTAATAGCCTTCCAGCACTGACCCTCGAGGATTTCTGAGCACATGCCCACTTCTTGTTTTCAAACGCGTGGAGATCTCAGGACTTGTCTACACAGGACATCAGAGTATGGCAAGCCCTGGTGAAGATCTACAGAGCAATAGCTTGTCATGGAGTAACGTCCCACATGGCCATTGCTGTGTGTCCACATGCACTACAGAACAGTTAGTGCATTGTAACAGTGTCCACACAGGCTGTTACTGCTCAGCAAACTGGGGCTCTGTAGTCACTCCCTGGCTTGCCAGGAGCGAACGCCCTGGGTAGACAGCCCCTCAGGCTCACGCTTAATCTCCGACTCTTGCCATAAATGTGCCTCTGTGAGGTTTTTTCTTTCACTCCCAAAAGCTTTTCCCTTGCTGGTCACCCTAGTGCCATTTTAGATAGTGTCATTGTAACACGGCAGGGATGCATTTACTTAGATATGTTGCCTGAGGATCCCTGACTCTCCTGGGGTCTTTGAGGCCTCCTTGTCTGGGGGCTATTTGTGAAATTGCTTCCACCTTTCTTGTATCCAGTCAAACTCCTTCACCCCTGTATGTCCTTTGTAAGGAATCTTGCTCAGACCAACCTGGAGTTTGCTCCCGTCCAGTGTGAAGCCCTTTTCTTTGTCACTGCAGATCACTACACAGTCTCTTATTGTGATGCCTGATCATTTTTGCCCCAAATTGCTAAATCCTCAACAATTACGTCCATTCCATCCAGATACACAAAGATCGGGGACAAGATGCTTTGGCAACTTCAGGTGCTGAGACAATCCCAAAGGGAGGTTCACTACATCTGCCGGAAGAGACATTGGAGGTGCAGAGTTTTGAGCTGTCTGTCTGGTCAGACCTTGGCTTACATCACAAACAGAAAATGTTCTTGCGTAGACACATCTTCCTGAACCGATTGGCTGCACTCACATGAAACTCGATGGATCACCATGACCCTGCTATTACCACAGTGTCTGAATTAGCTTCTCCCCAGACGTGGAGATCCGGGGAGAAGAGATCTCACCTCTCTGAGACCCTGGGCTTCTCTGGACCCTCCTTTCAGCCTTCCCCACTCTCTCTTAACTGTCCTCAGCTGACGAGCTGAATCACCTTGCTAATTGTTTGATCATCCAGTCCTGGACTGGCCCAAACAGGGATGCTTGCAAAGTGGGAGGGATAGCTCAATGGTTTGAGCATTGGCCTGCTAAACCCAAGATTGTGAGTTCAATCCTTAATGGGGCCATTTTGGGAACGGGGGGAAAATCTGTCTGGGGATTGGTCCTGCTTTGAGCAGAGGTTGGACTAGATACCTCCTGAGTCCCTTCCAACCCTGATATTCTATGCACAGATTGCTGACTCAGCCTGAGCTTGTCACACACCACAAATAAGACAGCTGGTTGACAGGCCACAGTTACACGATGTAGCTGGTTTATAGGTCTGTAATTTAACTGTCAACAAACAATGTGCAGTCCTCTTCTCCCGCTCCCACCAGAAGGCAGTGTAGCTCGCCAAGGCCTGTCACATGGAGTGGTGGAGAGGGATTTCATCCTGGCTGATTTCTCTTCGCCAGGAAAACTTGGAAGGGCTGCAGCTATGACAGCCGCCATCTTGGCCAACACCAGAGATTGAACCAGGAGCCTCCACCCATATCCACAGGCTGAGCTAGAGAGCCAGGCTCCCCACCTGGGTGCTGGACAGACATCCTCCGTAGACCCAGCCCAGAGGAGGACCCACTGCACCCTGCCTCGTGGGTTACACAGCCAGCTCCTCCAGTGGCAGGAGCGGACATCAGACCTGGCTCTGTTCACGAAGTGTTTTGTTCTGATCTGGCTGGCTGGTTTTAGGTATGTGGCTTGGTGGCTGTGGGGGATGTGGAGTTCCAGCTCCTTGCTTCTGGGGGAGAACATGTCTCTGCTGGTCTAAGCTATGGCTCCTCCAGCTACTGCAGTGGCATGAATGTCTGCGACCTCGGCCTTTGACTGTGCAACTCCAAAACCCCGGGTGTGTGTGTGTGTGTGGGGGGGTGCTTTGTAGCTTCTGTTATCCGATCACACTGTACAGAGCCCTCCTGCCATGGGCTCTGTGTGTGCCCTCCTTTCCCCCTCCCCCATACCACACTGCCCTATTCTCCCTCTATAGCCCCTCCACCACATGCCCTCTATGCCCCCTATGCCCGGGGCTGGGTGTGTCCCCATTCCACCTTTCCCCCATGCCAGGGGCTGTGTCCCCCAAGGCCTGTCCCCCATTCTCCCCCCTGCATACAAAGGGCTCTGTGTGTCTCCCCAATCCCCCTTCCCCACAGCTCAGGGTTCTGTCACCCTCCTCACCATTCAGAATTCTTTTCTGTCTGCCAGGGAGATTAGAATGTCAGTCTTCTTAAGGTGAACAGGAGCTGGGAGTCTGTAACTTACCAGGAAGGTGCTAATGGCTGCCATCAACTAGCCCTTTGATCTGCACCCAATTACCCAGGGGGCAGCAGCAGCAGGGTCTGCTACCCAGATGCCAGGGGCTCCATGTGCCCCCTTGTGAACAGTTCCCTGTTCCCACCAGGGGGGCACCCCTCACCCCCCAGTCCATAAGCCTCATCTCAGACAAGCCACCGGTGGCCCTGACACTGTTCCCCTGGCTCTCTGCCCTCTCCAGCCCTCACAGGCAGCTCCCGTTGCTGCTCCCTGGCCTTCAGCCCTGGCTTTCCAGCTTCGGACGGTCAGCCGGCAAACTCCTCTTGCTGATTTTCCTCCCTTCCACCCGAACCTGTTACAGCTTCCGCCAGGGACCACCTCTCTCTGTGATCTTCCCTGATCCTTCACAGCCCCAGGTGCTGCCCCATTCCCTCAGCCGGCCAAACTGGGAGCAGCTGCATGGCACAGGGGCACTGGGCCTGGCTCATCTAAAGGCGCCAGCCACCTGTGATGCCCAATTTTCTCCTTCCATTCTTCTGATTTTGGTGAGGACCAGTTGGGCTCTGCCCACAGACGCTGAGAAGATTCCCTGAAACTTTGGCCTGGATCAGATGAGATGTTCAAAAGTTATCGCATTACAGACAGACCCTCCAGTGGTCAGCCAAATGCTGGTAAGGCCAAGTTCTCCAAAGCAGCCACTTTGGGGGTGGATTGCGAGGACTCTGCTGGGACTCAGAGCCCGGTTTGCAGAGGGGCTGAACACCCGTAAATCACGTTAGCAACAATAGGATCGTCAACTCCTTTGAAGAGCATGGCCCAAGCTGGGCACCCTACATTAATGGACATTTTGGTCCTAGCGACTTTCCCAAGCTCACTCAGTACGTCGGCATCAGAGCCAGGAGAGAACCCAGGAGTCCTGAGTCCCAGCCCATTGCTCTCTGCTCTACAACATCTGGAGAAATGAAGAAACAAAGACCCAGCTCCCATCCTGTGCAGTTGGCCCCCGTGACAAAGCACGCAGGGAGCAAGCCAGGTCTCACCACCTTCCACATGGCCTCAGTGGCTCTGGGAAGCTCTGAAAAGGGTGCTGCTTACCTTGCAGGTGGCATGGGATCCCTCCTGGGGAAAGAGCCATCTCTGGAGCTCCTGGCAGACTGGCCAAGGTAGCAGCACGGGCTACCAGAGCAGCATCTTTCAGCCCAGCCTGCAGTCAGAACGAAACTGGCCCTGCTCAGAGGAAGCGATGAGGTTACTTACCAACCGGTAGTGCCGCTGCTTTGCACCCCCTCCTCCCTCAAGCTGCCGCTTCCTGCCCCTCAGCCGAGATTCAGCCAGAGAGCAAGTGGAGCGAAATGAAACCGCCCAAGCTAGCAGCCCACGCGGGCCCAGAGATGGCGACAGGCGTTCTCCTGAAACAACAGTGCCCTGCCGAGGAGACAAACACCAGGGCCAGCAGCCCACAAACTGCTCTGGCTTGGCAGGGAAGAGGAGCTCAATGCAAGTGTAGAAACAGTTATTTCTCCTTCCCCCTTCCCCCTGCTGTCTGAGCCCTGAGCTCCCCCACACTACAACTCCATCCTGACCCGCAGCCCCCCTGCTATTCCGCTCTGGGGCTCCCCACACAGCTAACGCTGCCGCTGCCCCTGAATCCCGGCTCCCCTCACACACACAGCTCTGACAGTGACCCTCCAGCCCCACCCACAGCCCCCTGCTAGTCCAGCCCTTGGGGCTTTTTGAGCAGTTTTTTCCAGATATCAAGGGAGGCGCAGGCTGAGCCCCTATTGATGGGCCCCCTCCCCACAGCCCAAGCTGAGATCTCCAGTGGGGTGGGGTGGGGAGGGGAGGGGGTTTCCTGAACTCCTGCTTTGCTGCTCACACCTCAGGACACAAAAAGCGGCTCCCCCTTGACTTGCCCTCAGCTCAGCCCGCCAAGGGCACCTGCATCTCCAGGGCAGCTGGGACAGGCTGCGTGGGGAGCCCCCTTCCCAAGCCGGGGAGCAGCATCTGTTCATCACAGGCTCAGCGTCAAGCCTCTTCCCCTAGGATGCGCTGCTATCTGCTCCCCACTCCTCCACACGCCTCCCTCTCCAGCCTCTCAGCTGGTTACTGGTGGATTCCTGCCAGTCCAGGAGTGGGACAGCACAAGCACGAGACGGGGACGGTGGCTATTTTGCCTTCGCCCACCTGCTGGAGGCCTGGGGAGCATGGGCCGGCTCACTTGCTCACTCACCCCTCAGCTTTGCACTAGGAGAAAGCCAAGGCTGGCTCTTTCAAAGAGGGCCCTGGGTTTTTGGGTGCCAATGGGAGGGGCTTTGGGCCTGCCCCCCAGGCATGCTGAGCACCCACAGCCCCTATTGATTTCAACTGCTGCAGGTGCCATTAATGCACCGCTGACCACCGGGCCACATCATGCGTGTGAACGCGACACCCACAGTCACTGGCCATGTTTTGCAAACCTCAGCCCAAGCGATGGGCTGCCAGCTCCAAGCCAGCAGAGCAGTAACCAGCTGCGAAGGGTGGGGGCGCTGTCGTTCAGGGTGCACGTCCGGGTCACTGACACAGGGGAAGGGGCCTCACTTGACACACAGATGTGGGAGGCAAAGAAAAGGGCAGATGAGGGCAGGGTCTGGAATTGTTCACTGCCCTCCATGGGTCACAATCCCACCCGAGCAAGTGGCAGGAATCTTCCCAGCCTGCACCATGTTGAAAGGAGAAGGGAAGCAGGATCTTGGCCGCTCAGCGCCCTGAGCACGGGGCCGGATGGAGAAGGGCCATCCGTGTCAGGCTGCAGAGTCAGGGTCTTCCCCAGAGGGCTGGTGGGGCTGTGAGGCAAGGTGGCCTTTTCTCACCCTTTTCACATGTGAAAGCAGCAGATTCACCTTTGCAGGAAGTCATCTCCCCACAGGGGCTGCTGCCTCCGGAGACTCAAACCACAGCTCGTGGATGATCAGCCAAGCACAACCCTCCCCAGCTGGGCCAGGGCCAGAGAAGGACACACTCTGTCTCACGAGTCCCTCCAGGGTGAGGCTCGGCTGCAGCGACGTGCAGGGTGTGCAGCGCCCTTTGCTGGGCAGGGGTGTCTCTGCTGCCCTCCTTCCAAGAGCCTTGCGGCTCAGCTGCGTTGTCTGCACCCCCGGGATGGCAAGTGGGAGCAGCAGGTCCCAAGGCATGGAGCCCACTGCAGCAGGGGTCCGGTTGGGCCCCAGCCTTGCTGTCCCCAGGCACATTCTGAGACTCATCTCAGCGCAACAGCTTTGGTGATGCTGTGAAAACGGGCTAGGGCCAAGGCCAGGATGGTGAACTGGAATCTTCTTAGAAGAGATTTGAATGTGTTTCTGAAATTGGGTAATGCCATCAACCTAGCATGGGTCAGAATGGGGAGGAGCTCCATACAAACCCCACCCTCAACCACAAGCCGTGCCCACAATCCCAGACTAGCTGCACATTGCTACGTGCCTGATCAGCAGTGAAGAGGGCATTGTTAGGTTTCAGAGTTAACGTTCCCATCAGGCTGACTGGTGCAGTTCTCCCTGTAAACAAGTATATTCACTGTGAGGTGCCCCCTTGTGGTCAGGTATGGCATAGCGGCTCTCACTTCTCTAGTGCGCCCCCCGCCCCCGGCTGACGATCACTCTGGTACTGTGGTCATGGAGTTCTAGGCCCGAAGGGAGCGCCAGACATCCTGCCTGACCCCCTGTATAGCACAGGCCCCAGCACCTGCACACTAACCCCAACAACCGGACTGAGACCACGCGTTACAGCCCTCAGGAGAGGACAGCCCTGTGCCAGGCAGAGAATGGGGAGTGAGGCTCACCAGTGCCTGGAAAACAACAAAGGGAGCTACACCCCGAGAATCCTGTCAAGTGATCCCCACCCACTGCCGAGCCAGGCGACAAACCCCCATGTCCCTGCCAACCTGACCTGGGGGAATTCCGGCCTGTGAGCAGGAACCAGCCAGCCAAACCCCCAAGGGAGAGAGCTCCGGGTGCCACCGCAGAGCCCAGCCCCTGCCCAGCACCCCAGCCCCAGCCCTGGTCAGACCTGCGGCTTCAGGAGGAGATTGAAACCCCACAGAAGACACTGGGGGTGGGGGGTGGAAACCCCTTGCGGACACTGAAGCCCTGCAGCATGAGCTATAGGAACGTAAGACAAACCGTGAGAGACCCAGGGCTGCCCAGCCCCTGCCTCCTGCCATGACAAGCAACCCCTTGGCCAGATTGACCTCTTACGTCCACCCCTTCCGGGTCCCCAAACGTCCCTCACACAAACCAAATCCTCCCGCCTTCTCAGGGGCTATTCCTCAGCCTGCCACCCCCTGCTGGGCTCTAGAACCCCTGTGAGGGGCTTGTGCACCCCTTTCCTTGGGGCCACGGGGGAACCTCTTCTCCCCCACTCAGCCCGGGCTGCTCCACTGGGCCGCAGTGCTCTGCCCAGTTCCCTCGGGTCTCGCAGTCAGGGGCTGGAGCTCTCCCTGCTCCCAGCGGCCACACTCCCTGGCTCTCCCTCCAGCGTCCCCCGGCAGGCCTGACTCGTCGCTGCACTGCAGTCTCCTTCCCCTCTCAGATGGCTCCTGCAGCCCCAGGCTCTCCAGCCCGCAGGGCCTGTCTCCCCTGCAGGCCCCCGTCTGCAGGCTCAGCCAGGTGGAGTGGGGGCCCACCAGGGAGAGGAATTGTTCTTTTAAATGCAAGCTGAGATTCCAGACAGTACTGAGGCCTCAAACAGAGCCATGCCATATCCCCGAGGGCCAGCTCAGCCTGGCACCCAACCCCTACGGGCAGCAGTTCCCAGCAATCCCAATCCCAATGGGCCGGGAGCAGGCCTTGAGCCCTTTGCCCCCACCCCCACCCAAAGGGCATCTCTGCCCATGTCCCACTGCTGCTAAGGCCCTGCACAGCCCCTGGGGAAAGCCACTTGGGCACCTCCCCACACAGCCTCTGGGACATCGTTATTCCCCGGGGGCGGGGGGTATCCCAGCCCCTGCCCAAGGAGCTGAGCATGCAGCTCTTCCCACTTGGAGAGACCCATGTGGTCTCCTCCCACCCTGAGGGCCCCGCTCACCAGCTCCACGGCCCCCTGCCCTGTGTCCTCGTCCCTTGCTGCCTGAAGAGACCAGGCTCCCCTGGAGCTGGCACCAAGCCTCGGGCTGCAGCAGCTTATTGCAGGCTTTCCTGTCCTCTCTGCGGGCCAAAGGCCAGGTGACACCCTGTGGGCTGGCAAACCTTCTCTGCTGACCCTCATGGCAGGAAGGGATGGACACATCTTAACCCCGATCTCAGCCAGCCACCTTCACCAAGCAGGAGGAGGAGTGTTGGCTACCTCCGGTAGCGTGCTTGGCGCCAGACCTTGCCCTAGGGAACCAGCCCTCCGTGACTTCCAGACTGGTCACTGCAGTGGGCTCCAGCCCTGGCACACTGCTGCGAACCTGCCGCCCTGCCTGCTGGCTGGCAGTGGGTAGGTTATTACAACGGCAAACACAGACATGTCCTAGCTGCTTCTGCAGACAACGTTGGCTGCCTTCAACGTGCAAGGCCCTGGGCGTTTTGGATCCCGGCTACCTCTGCCCATGTGCCAGCACGGCAGCTCCGCTCAGCTGGGCCCTCCAGCTGCCAGTCCTAGGAGGAACAGCTACGCTGGCACTGTCTTTGTGGTGGGGAGCTCTGGGCTCTGGAATTTGTTTCCCTCACTGATCCCACTTCTACCCAAGAAACTAGCCAGACAAACCGCTGGAGCAAACCAAGCTTAGCAAACAGACTCCCAGATGCCAGCCCAAGCAGAGCATCTACCCCTAAAAGGGCACAATGCTGCAGACTCCAGCCAGGCTTCCATGCCCTGTTTGCAGGGTGCAAGGCACCCAGAGGCCCCAGTGCTCGGTGGCAGGATGAGACTCTCAGCAAGATCCAGGGCTTTTACAGCCTGATGGAAGCACTCTGACCCTCTAGTCTGAGCTTCTGCCTCACACAGGCCAGAGCCCCTGCCCCTACCCCTACCCATTTCTTCTGGCTGAGCCAGGACAGATCCTTCACACAAGGCGCCTGTCTGGATTTAGAGCTGTGAGCAACAGACAATCCACCACGTCCCTGGGCGTTGTCCCAATGGTTAATTACCGTCATTGATACCAACAGGCTCCTTATTTCTAGCCTGAATCTGTCCAGTTGCTAACATAAGCACAGAGCTGGTCGGGGATTTTTCACAGAAATTATCTGCCAATGAAAAATGCAGTTTCTGCAAAATCAAATTTTTCTGTGTGAAAATTTAGATTTTGACAAAACAATTCCATTTTCCATCAGGAAAAATCAAGATGAATATTTTATTTCAGGTCAGTTCAATTGTTAAACTGTATTTCCCTACTGTGGCATATTGCCTCATAGGAGTTGTAGTTCAGGACCCCAGTCTTTCTTATGGGCTGAGCTCCCTGGAGGACTACATCTCCCATGAAGCAATGAGGCTGCTCCCCCACCATGCTGAATGGTGCATCACCTGTGGGCACATCATGGGAGATGTAGTTTGGCTCCTTGGCCAGACTACAACTCCCATAAGGCAAAGTGCCTTTTAGGGAAATACAGGTTACTGTCACACTGACTGGAACAGCAGGTCAGTTCAATGTGCTGAAGTGAAACATTTTGATCTTGGGAATGTCTAAATTAAACATTTCCAAACTGATTTTTTCCAGACTATTTCATTTGTTTTTGTTCTTTGTTTTTTGTTGGTGGTGGGTTTTTTTGGGGGGGGGGGGAGGAGGGGAGAGGGAGAACACCTGCTCTTTCAAGTTTCAGAGTAGCAGCCGTGTTAGTCTGTATCCGCAAAAAGAAGAACAGGAGTACTTGTGGCACCTTCGAGACTAACAAATTTATTAGAGCATAAGCTTTCGTGGGCTACAGCCCACTTCTTCGGATGCATATAGAATGGAACATATATTGAGGAGATATATATACACACATACAGAGAGCATGAACAGGTGGGAGTTGTCTTACCAACTCTGAGAGGCCAATTAATTAAGAGAAAAAAAAAAAACTTCTGAAGTGATAATCAAGCTAGCCCAGTACAGACAGTGTGATAAGAAGTGTGAGCATACTTACAAGGGGAGATAGAGTCAATGTTTGTAATGGCTCAGCCATTCCCAGTCCTTATTCAAACCGGAGTTGATTGTGTCTAGTTTGCCTATCAATTCTAGCTCAGCAGTCTCTCGTTGGAGTCTGTTTTTGAAGTTTTTCTGTTGTAATATAGCCACCCGCAGGTCTGTCACTGAATGACCAGACAGGTTAAAGTGTTCTCCCACTGGTTTTTGAGTATTTTGATTCCTGATGTCAGATTTGTGTCCATTAATTCTTTTGCGTAGAGACTGTCCGGTTTGGCCAATGTACATGGCAGAGGGGCATTGCTGGCACATGATGGCATATATCACATTGGTAGATGTGCAGGTGAACGAGCCCCTGATGGTATGGCTGATGTGATTAGGTCCTATGATGATGTCACTTGAATAGATATGTGGACAGAGTTGGCATCGGGGTTTGTTACAAGGATAGGTTCCTGAGTTAGTGGTTTTGTTCAGTGATGTGTGGTTGCTGGTGAGTATTTGCTTTAGGTTGGGGGGTTGTCTGTAAGCGAGGACAGGTCTGTCTCCCAAGATCTGTGAGAGTAAAGGATCATCTTTCAGGATAGGTTGTAGATCTCTGATGATGCGCTGGAGAGGTTTTAGTTGGGGGCTGAAGGTGACAGCTAGTGGTGTTCTGTTATTTTCTTTGTTGGGCCTGTCTTGTAGGAGGTGACTTCTGGGTACTCGTCTGGCTCTGTCAATCTGTTTTTTCACTTTAACCTGTCTGGTCATTCAGTGACAGACCTGCGGGTGGCTATATTACAACAGAAAAACTTCAAAAACAGACTCCAACGAGAGACTGCTGAGCTAGAATTGATAGGCAAACTAGACACAATCAACTCCGGTTTGAATAAGGACTGGGAATGGCTGAGCCATTACAAACATTGATTCTATCTCCCCTTGTAAGTATGCTCACACTTCTTATCAAACTGTCTGTACTGGGCTAGCTTGATTATCACTTCAAAAGTTTTTTTTCTCTTAATTAATTGGCCTCTCAGAGTTGGTAAGACAACTCCCACCTGTTTATGCTCTCTGTATGTGTGTATATATATCTCCTCAATATATGTTCCATTCTATATGCATCCGAAGAAGTGGGCTGTAGTCCACGAAAGCTTATGCTCTAATAAATTTGTTAGTCTCTAAGGTGCCACAAGTACTCCTGTTCTTCTTTCTGCTCTTTCAAGTTTTCCTCCTGATTTGGGACAAACAACTGCTGGAAACTATTGGAATTTCCCACAAGACAAAAATTCCAACTTTTGCTCAGCTCCACTTCCAGCCATTGGATCTCGATATTCCTCTTTCTGCTGGAGTAAAGAGCCCTCTGCTCTCAGAAGCTCTTCCCCATGTAGGTCCCGTTGTGACAATTGGGCTTGTAACTTTTTGCCTGCTTGGGAATTAACCACCAAAAGTAGGTCAAGTTGTTTTTAAATAAAAAATGTTATAACCAGGTGCAAGAAAACCAGACAGAAAAACTGATTTAGACTATGCAAAAAGGCTACTAATTAGGGCTGTCAAGCGAATAAAAAAATTAATTGCTATTAATTGTGCGATTAATTGCACTGTTAAACAATAATAGAATACCATTCATTTAAATCTTTTTGAATGTTTTCTACATTTTCAAATATATTGATTTCAGTTACAACACAGAATACAAAGTGTGCAGTGCTCACTTTATTTTTTATTACAAATATTTGCACTGTAAAAAACAAAAGAAATAGTATTTTTCAATTCACCTCATACAAGTACTGTGGTGCAATCTCTTTATCATGAAAGATTAACTTACAAATGTAGAATTATGTACAAAAATAACTGCATTCAAAAATAAAACAATGTAAAACTTTAGAACCTACATGGCCACTCAGTCCTGCCTCAGCCAGTGGCTCAGACAAACAAGTTTGGTTACAATTTGCAGGAGATAATGCTGCCCGCTTCTTGTTTATAATGTCACCTGAAAGTGAGAACAGGCATTCGCATGGCACTGTTGTAGTCGGCGTCGCAAGATATTTAAGATTCATATGTCCCTTCATGCTTCAACCACCGTTCCAGAGGACATGTGTCCATGCTGCTGACGGGGTCTGTTCGATAACGATCCAAAGCAGTGTGGACCGACACATGTTCATTTTCATCATCTGAGTCAGATGCCACCAGCAGAAGGTTGATTTTCTTTTTTGGTGGTTCGGGTTCTGTAGTTTCTGCATCAGAGTGTTGCTCTTTTAAGACTTCTGAAAGCTCCACACCTAGTTCCTCTCAGATTTTGGAAGGCACTTCAGATTCTTAAACCTTAGGTTGACTGCTGTAGCTATCTTTAGAAATCTCACATTGGTACCTTCTTTGCGTTTTGTCAAATCTGCTGTGAAAGTGTTCTTAAAATGAACATGTGCTGGGTCATCATCCGAGACTGGTATAACATGAAATATATGGCAGAATGGGGGTAAAACAGAGCAGGGGACATACAATTCTCCCCCAAGGAGTTCAGTTACAAATTTAATTAACTTTTTTTTTAATGTGCATCATCAGCATGGAAACATGTCATCTGGAATGGTGGCCGAAGCACGAAGGGGTATATGAATCTTTAGCACACTTGGCACATAAATATTTGCAACGCCGGCTATAAAAGTGCCATGCGAACATCTGTTCTCACTTTCAGGTGACATTGTAAATAAGAAGTGGGCAGCATTATCTCCAGTAAATGTCAACAAACTTGTTTGTCTTAGTGATTGGCTGAACAAGAAGTAGGACTGAGTGGACTTGTAGGCTTTAAAGTTTTACCTTGTTTTGTTTTTGAGTGCAGTTATATAACAAAAAATATCTACATTTGTAAGTTACACTGTCACGATAAAGAGATTGCACTACAGTACTTTTATGAGGTGAATACAGAGAAGGACCAGGATATCATACAGAAAGATTGGGATGACCTTGTAAACTGGAGTAATAGTAATAGGATGAAATTTAATAGTGAAAAGTGCAAGGTCATGCATTTAGGGATTAATAAGAATTTTGCTATAAACTGGGACTCATCAGTTGGAAGTAACAGAGGAGGAGGAGGATTTCAGAGTATTGGTTGATCATAGGATGACTATGAGCTGCCAATGTGATATGGCCGTGAAAAAAGCTAATGCGGTCTTGGGATGCATCAGGCGAGGTATTTCCAGTAGCGATAGGGAGGTGTTAGTACAGTTATACAAGGCACTGGTGAGACCTCATCTGGAATATTGTGTGCAGTTCTGATCTTCCATGTTTAAGAAGGATGATTTCAAACTGGAACAGGTACAGAGAAGGGCTACTAGGATGATCCGAGGAATGGAAAACCTGTCTTATGAAAGGAGACTCAAAGAGCTTGGCTTGTTTAGCCTAACCAAAAGAAGGCCAAGGGGAGATATGATTGCTCTCTATAAATATATCAGAAGGATAAATACCAGGGAGGGAGAGGAATTATTTAAGCTCAGTACCAATGTGGACACAAGAACAAATGGATATAAACTGGCCATCAGGAAGTTTAGACTTGAAATAAGATGAAGGTTTCTAACCATCAGAGGAGTGAAGTTCCGGAACAGCCTTCCAAGGGGAGTTGTGGGGGCAAAAGACATATCTGGCTTCAAGACTAAACTTGATAAGTTTATGGAGGGGATGGTATGATGGGATAGCCTAATTTTGGCAATTAATTGAGCTTTGAATATTAGTGGTAAATATGCCCAATGGTCTGTGATGGGATGTTAGAGGGGGTGGGATCTGAGTTACTACAGAGAATTCTTTCCTGGGTGCTGGCTGGTGAGTCTTGCCCACATGCTCAGGGTTTAGCTGACCGCCATATTTGGGGTCGGGAAGGAATTTTCCTCCAGGGCAGATTGGCAGAGGCCCTGGGGGGGTTTTACCTTCCTCTGCAGCATGGGGCACGAGTCACTTGCTGGAGGATTCTCTGCACCTTGAAGTCTCTAAACCACGATTTGAGGACTTCAATAACTCAGACATAGGTTAGGGGTTTGTTACAGGAGTGGGTGGGTGAGATTCTGTGGCCTGCATTGTGCAAGAGATCAGACTAGATGATCATAATGGTCCCTTCTGACCTTAAAGTCTATGAATCTATAAATTGAATGGGGACCAAGTGGCTAGGCAGCAGTGCTGCAGAGAAGGACCTAGGGGTTACAGTGGACGAGAAGCTGGATATGAGTCAACAGTGTGCCCTTGTTGCCAAGGAAGCTAACAGCATTTTGGGCTGTATGAGTAGGGGCATTGCCTGCAGATCGAGGGACGTGATCATTCCCCTCTATTTGACATTGGTGAGGCCTCATCTGGAGTACTGTGTCCAGTTTTGGACCCAACACTACAAGAAGGATGTGGAAAAATTGGAAAGAGTCCAGCAGAGGGCAACAAAAATGATTAGGGGGCTGGAGCACATGATTTATGAGGAGAGGCTGAGGGAACTGGGATTGTTTAGTCTGCAGAAGAGAAGAATGAAGGGGGATTTGATAGCAGCCTTCAACTACCTGAAAGGGGGTTCCAAAGAGGATGGATCTAGACTGTTCTCAGTGGTAGCAGATGATAGAACAAGGAGTAATGGTCTCAAGTTGCACTGGGGGAAGTTTAGGTTGGATATTAAGAAAAACTTTTTCACTAGGAGGGAGGTGAAGCACTGGAATGGGTTACCTAGGAAGGTGGTGGAATCTCCATCCTTAGAGGTTTTTAAGGCCCAGCTTGACAAAGCCCTGGCTGGGATGATTTAGTTGGGGATTGGTCCTGCTTTGAGCAGGGTGTGGGACTAGATACCTCCTGAGGTCGCTTCCATCCCTGATAGACTATGTTTCTATTATTTTGTTTATTGTTCTTATAATGCAGATATTGTAATAAAAAATATAAAGTGAGCACTGTACACTTTGTATTCGGTGTTGTAACTGAAATCAATATATTAAAAAATGTCCAAAATATTTAATAAATTTCATTGGCATTCTATTGTTTAACAATGCAATTAATCGTGATTAATTTTTTAAATTGTGATTAATGTTTTTGAGTTAATCACGTGAGTTAACTGCAATTAATCGACAGCCCTATTACTAATATACTTCAAGGATAGTGTTGATATCATCCTTGGTACAAACAGAAGATGTGGAACCGGAACTTAAAGAACCAAAATCGGTGCATCAGAAACTAGGCCTAAGTAGTGGGGCGTGGGCTAGTCTACCCACCATTCCCTCCCTGTCTGGGTCCTTAAAGAAAGACTCTGGAGGGAAAATAGCGAAGAACAGACAGAGGCCACTGGAGTGAGCTTCACCGCCTTAGCTGCCCCCACCCCATCATCACCTGGGACCCTCGGCCATTGTCAGCCTGATCCTGAGCGATGTCCTGCCCGGACGGGCCAGAGAGAGGGGCCCAGAGGAAATCGCCACCCTACCGGCTCCAGCTGAATCCCAACCACCACCCGGGATGACAGGATCAGACTGTAACAACAACAGCTCCAGACTAATGCAGCTAACTGCTTCTCTTCTCCCCAACAGGACAGTTATTGCCACCTTTGATACCTTCTAAGAGCTTGTCAAACACGGGGCTTTTCCTTCTCTCTAAAGGGAAAGGGAACAAGGGTCGTTGTTACAACACAACCCTTATTTCATGCTTTTCAAAGGCTTTACCTGTTCCTCCTTCTTTTGGTTACATGAAAGGTTCAGAGGGGGTGTAATGGTGTGTTTGCCATGGCACGAAGCCGGCTCAGGCCCTTGTATGCAAACCCCAAACCTTGTTTAACAACATTGAATGTTGGCCAGTGAAAGAGTTTAACAGCTTTAACTCTCTTCATCCATGAGATTAATTCACCAGACCCCATAACACAGGATCACGTCGCCCTTCACCAGCTTTTGCTGAACTAAATAAAGGGTTTCTCAAATCGCTCGCTATAAAGCAGATTCCCCAGACCTCAGATTGTTTGTGTAGCTCGTTTCGGAGCCCTTTCCAGTTTGTGAACCGCCTGAATTTTACCACGTCTAAACCTAGCCCTGTATCTGCTGCTTCTACAGCTTGCAAGGGAGCACGAGTGACACAGCTTAGCGGGCAAGTGCATGAGTGACCGGCCAGAATAATTCTTGGGAGGAGTCACCTGATCTCATATAATAGACACACTGCAAACACCTCACATAAGCAGACCTGCGAGAGCATCCCGCCCTGAACTGTATGGGAACCCTCTGCTATTCCACCCCAGAGCTCCCAGCACAGACAGACCAATGCACCCCTATCCTGACCTGCACCCTCTGCTATTCCACCCCAGAGCTCCCAACACAGACCAGTGCACTTCCGCCCTGACCCAACCCCCCGCTATTCCACCCCAGAGCTCCCAGCAGACAGATCAGTCCACCCCCACCCTGACATGCACCCCCCGCTATTCCACCTGAGATCCACACACAGCCCAGTGCACCCCCACCCTGACATGCACCCCCTGCTATTCCACTGCAGAGCTCCCCACACAGACAGACCAGTGCATCCCCACCCTGACCTGCACCCCTATTCCACCCCAAAGCTCCCCAGACAGACCAGTGCACCCCCACCCTGATCTGTACCCCCTGCTGCTCCCCACAGACCAGTGCATCCCCCGTGACCTGCAACCCCTATTCCAACTTAAAACTCCCCACACAGACAGATCAGTGCACCCCCAGCCTGACCTGCACCCCCCGCTATTCCACCTCGGAGCTCCCAGCAAAGAGATCGGTTCACCCCCACCCTGACATGCACCCCCCGCTATTCCACCTGAGATCCACACACAGCCCAGTACACCCCCACCCTGACATGCACCCCCCGCTATTCCACCCGAGCTCCCCACGCAGACAGACCAGTGCACCCCCAGCCTGATCTGCACCCGCCGCTATTCCACCCGAGCTCCCCACACAGATCAGTGCACCCCCACCCTGACCTGCACCCCCCGCTATTCCAATGCAGAGCTCCCAACCCAGACAGACCAGTGCATCCCAACCCTGACCTGCACCCCCTGCTATTCCACCCAAGAGCTCCCCACACAGACAGACCAGTGCATCCCCGCCCTGACCTGCACCCCCTGCTATTTCACCCAAGAGCTCCCCACACAGACCAGTGCACCCCCCCGTGACCTGCAGCCCCCGCTATTCCACCTGAGCTCCCCACGCAGACAGACCAGTGCACCCCATCCTGACCTGCACCCCCTGCTATTCCACCCGAGTTCCCCACAGACCAGTGCATCCCCGCCCTTACCTGCACCCCCGGCTATTCCAACCCAGAGCTCCCAACAGACAAACCAGTGCACCCCCACCCTGACCTACACCCCCTGGTATTCACCCCAGAACTCCCCACGCAGACAGACCAGTGCATCCCACCCTGACCTGCACCCCCTGCTATTCCACCCGAGTTCCCCACAGACCAGTGCATCCCCGCCCTGACCTGCACCCCCCGCTATTCCACCTGAGCTCCCCACACAGTCCAGTGCACCCCCACCCTGATCTGTACCCCCTGCTATTCCACCCCAGAGCCCCCCACAGACATACCAGTGCACCCCCCCTTACCTGCACCCCCCGCTATTCCAACCCAGAGCTCCCCACAGACAGACCAGTGCACCCCCCGTGACCTGCAGCCCCCGCTATTCCACCCGAGCTCCCCAAGCAGACAGACCAGTGCATCCCACCCTGACCTGCACGCCCTGCTATTTCACCCAAGCTCCCCACACAGACAGACCAGTGCACCCCATCCTGACCTGCACCCCCTGCTATTCCAACCCAGAGCTCCCAACAGACAAACCAGTGCATCCCCACACTGACCTACACCCCCCGCTATTCCACCCCAGAGCTCCCCACACAGACAGACCAGTGCACCCCACCCTGACCTGCACCCCCTGCTATTCCACCCGAGTTCCCCACAGACCAGTGCATCCCCGCCCTTACCTGCACCCCCCGCTATTCCACCCCAGAGCTCCCAACAGACAAACCAGTGCATCCCCACCCTGACCTACACCCCCTGGTATTCACCCCAGAGCTCCCCACTCAGACAGACCAATGCACCCCCGCCCTTATCTGCACCCCCTGCTATTCCACCCGAGCTCCCCACACAGACCAGTGCATCCCCACCTTGACCTGCACCCCCCGCTATTCCACCCGAGCTCCCCACACAGACCAGTGCATCCCCACCTTGACCTGCACCCCCCGCTATTCCACCCAAGCTCCCCACACAGTCCAGTGCACCCCCACCCCGATCTGTACCCCCTGCTTCTCCACCCCAGAGCTCCCCACAGACCAGTGCATCCCCACCCTGATCTGTTCTCCCTGCTACTCCACCCCAGAGCTCCCCACAGACCAGTGCATCCCCACCCTGATCTGTACCCCCCGCTATTCCACCCTAGCTCCCCACACAGACCAGTGCACCCCCACCCTGATCTGTACCCCCCGCTATTCCACCCCAGAGCTCCCAACAGACAAACCAGTGCACCCCCACCCTGACCCACACCCCCTGGTATTCCACCCCAGAGCTCCCCACGCAGACAGACCAGTGCACCCACCCTGATCTGTACCCCCTGCTATTCCACCCCAGAGCTCCCCACAGACCACTGCACCCCTCCCGACCTGCACCCCCCCCGCTATTCCGCCCGAGCTCCCCACACAGACAGACCAGTGCATCCCACCCTGACCTGCACCCCCTGCTATTCCACCCGAGTTCCCCACAGACCAGTGCATCCCCACCTTGACCTGCACCCCCCCGCTATTCCACCCGAGCTCCCCACACAGACAAGTGCACCTCCACCCCGATCTGTACCCCCTGCTTCTCCACCCCAGAGCTCCCCACAGACCAGTGCATCCCCACCCTGATCTGTTCTCCCTGCTACTCCACCCCAGAGCTCCCCACAGACCAGTGCACCCCCGCCCTTACCTGCACCCCCACTATTCCACCCCAGAGCTCCCCACAGAGACCAGTGCACCCCGCCCTTATCTGCACCCCCTGCTATTCCACCCGAGCTCCCCACAGACAGACCAGTGCACCCCCCCGACCTGCACCCTCCGCTATTCCGCCCCAGAGCTCCCCACACAGACCAGTGCACCCCCCCTGACCTGCACCCCCTGCTATTCTGCTGAAGAGTTCCCCTCACACAGACAGACCAGTGTACTCCCACCTTAACTACATTTGCAACTCCACAGAGTTTTGAAAAGTCAGATCTTGTACAACCTTGTTTTATCATCTAGCCTGCTCTTACCTCACAGACTGCCGCAGGGCCACTCAGACCTCTTTGACCCGCTTCTTGCTAGGACTCGCCAGGGTTAACATTTAGAAATAAGCAGATGGGAATATATAAGCAAAAAGGGGCTTGGTGCATGTGCTATACACAAATGTACTTTCAAATTCATGTTGGGGAATGGACTAGATTTCATATAAACATTGTCTTTAACTACCCACTAACACTCCCTAAATGCAATCCCTGGATGAGAACATGAGCCAACCCCACCAGAGCTTTGTGCTCATGTGAACACATGCAGTTGACTGTCAGCATTCCAAACAGCAGGGCTCTCTAGCACTGGGGTTGTGTTGAACATCCACTCAGCCACATTTCATATGGTGAGAAAGGTCTTTTTTCTTGTGCATATTGCCGCAGACAGAACTCCAGGCTGCTCCGTGTCCTTGTAGAGGGAGGAGAAATTTCTCCGTAGGTAGCCACAGGACAGGTCAGAAACTTGTCTCCAAGTTAAACAGTACAAAGGAAACAGCCAGTGAGCATGCATGTTAATCCATTATTATTTATTAGCTGTACAGCAGTATATTCTCCTTCCCAGCTTTCAAACCCCATTACATATTTTATAACAGTTTTTTTTCTCGTGTTGGCTTTCTAAAATAATGAAAAATATCACACAGTACAGCTAAGTACAAAAATGCATCAACCTAGAGTCTGATAGCTAAACTGATAGCTCTCTTAAAAGCGATACATAGAAGAAAAATTTGTTTGAAATCAGCAAGACTGAGGCTCTATAAAAAGCTTACATATTTTAACATGTGACAGTTCATATACAGGCATCATTTGTATTTCACATTATTCCTCTGCTGTCTTTTTATTAGAGATCCAAAATTTTATCATTACTGACCTAGTAAAATTTCCTGACCCAGGTTTCCAGGGCTGCAGTGATCCACTTGCAAATCACCACTTCTGTCTTAACATAGGATTCATAAACACAAAACACAACTACAAAGTAGAGCAAAGAAAATGTAGTTGTGAAGTTATAACTGAAAAGGTTAATTATACATGTTTTAAATGCCAGTTCCATGTGCTTTGAAACCAGATTTCATGGTTGGGCTTCCGTTGTTTTGCGACAATAGTCTGGGTACCTCTCTCTTCTACATGATCGGTTATCAACAACTTTTCCAACATTTACACTACCAATTCTCTTGTCACTTAATTTGCAAGTCATTAAAACATTGGGGTTTTCTTAATCTGCATTTTTTCATACCTCTTAATTAATGGAAAAAGATTAAAATGTAAAAAAAAAAAAAAAAGTTATTTACAAGCTTGACCATTGCAGAAATGCTTTGCCCAGAGCAAAGCATAATGAGGACAGAAACCAGTTGGAGCATGCCAAAACTACCGTGTGTGGCCGACTCGGAGAACCGGAGCTAGTCAGTGGGGCAAAGCAAAACCAAAAGCATTTTAAAAGTCTAGAACCCTCCCCAGTCTGCATTTACAGTTAAAAACACTACCGGGAGAAGAAGGCTGGAGGACTTTGGGAACTCGAAGGGCAAGTCCAGAGTGGTGTACCACATACTCTAGTCAGGGCTTCCATTTTTCCACTTTTGTGTATTAAAACTTGTTACATGTAAACACTGTCCTTGGACCATCATTACAATGCAGTTCAGAGCAAAATGAATCGAGCATCTCACGGGGAAACCCTCACGGACTCCAACATATATTCTAATGCTCCATGATCCTGTAACGCTAACATAAAACAGCAAGTTCTAGTTAAATCACATTCTAACATCATTTTGAAGTTTTATTTCCCAGTATGTTTGGTAAAATGGTCTAAAATGATGCATTTCCCAAAGCCAAGAAAAAAGGTAAAAGGAAAAATAGATTTGAGCCGTTTAAACACAGCCCAGGCCAGTTCAGTCAGCAAGCTTGGCCTTTTCCTCCATCACCGGTCCATCATGCTCAGAATCATCTCAGGAGTGAGATCTCCATTGGGAGCTTCCACTACAGCAGGCTGAGCTTCCTCTTCTTCCCCTACTGTTTCTGCATCAGGTTCTTTCTTTACTTCAACTATAATGTTTTCAATTGCACCAGTGTTCTGGTCTTCAACCTGAATGATTGCTGCAGCTAGCAAGGAAAAAAGGGATATATCAGAACACAGGTTCACAGGCAGGGGGTATGTTAAAACTTCAAAAGTGTTTTAGAGAGATGCTTTCCATGCCAGACAGTTTATTACTGAAACTGAATATAGAATATTAACCATCTTTTCACAAATTCAATCCTGGTTTACCAATGATAATCAGGGCCCCAACATCTTAGCAGCATTTATGTGCTGCCAGAATCCACTGCTAAGCACTTCTCATTGTTGCAATATCATTTGAATTAGTACCCCAATTTTTTAGTAGAGTCAAGGTCAGCCCTGGGTTTCAGCAGTGCTCACTGGCCTGGAGGTTTACTAATGGGGTGAACTCTAACTGTTTACTGCAGTGGTAAGAGGATCAATGCCCTGCACGAGAAGGGGCATTCAGCACAAGTTCAGTGAGCCATACCCCATACATGGGAATTCACAAAGGCAATTTTCCAGGAACACAGGAGCCCAGCCTCTTCATGCCTGACCTCAAGAGGCACATGCTCCTCAGAATGGGGGGGCCAAAAATATGAGACCTACCTCCCACTCATCCGCAAGTATCACAAATTCCCTACACAGCTTCCCTGCAGCAGCCTCTACATGCAGTTGTGTTGCCAACACAAGTATCTGCTGTATGCTGACAGTTATGGGGCAACATATCTCCCCATGTAAGTATTCTCACACTTCTTATCAAACTGTCTGTACTGGGCTATCCCAATTATCCCTTCAAAAAGTTTTTCTTCCTCTCAGAGTTGGTAAGACAACTTTTCAGGGGGGGGGGGGGGGGCAGGTGTGTGTGTGTGTGTGTGTGTGTGTGTGTGTGTGTTTCCCCTCAATATATGTTCCATTCTATGCATCCAAAGAAGTGGGCTGTAGCCCACGAAAGCTTATGCTCATATAAATTTCTTAGTCTACGGTGCCACAAGTACTCCTGTTCTTTATAAAATACATTGTTTCACAGCAGAGTAACTAACAATACCGGATTGATTATATGGGTGTTCGCTGACTAAACATCTCCATATATGGGTGTTCACTGACTAAACATCTCCATTTGCTAACTGGTGTGATGCTGCAGTTGAATTCAAGACCAGAGTACAGTGTAAATGTTTAGTTTCAGAGTAGCAGCCGTGTTAGTCTGTATCCGCAAAAAGAACAGGAGTACTTGTGGCACCTTAGAGACTAACAAATTTATTAGAGCATAAGCTTTCGTGGACTACAGCCCACTTCTTCGGATGCATATAGAGTGGAACATATATTGAGGAGATATATATACACACATACCGAGAGCATGAACAGGTGGGAGTTGTCTTACTTAATTGGCCCCTCAGAGTTGGTAAGAGAAAAAAAATTTTTTGAAGTGATAATCAAGCTAGCCCAGTACAGACAGTTTGATAAGAAGTGTGAGAGTACTTACAAGGGGAGATAGAGTCAATGTTTGTAATGGCTCAGCCATTCCCAGTCCTTATTCAAACCGGAGGTGATTGTGTCTAGTTTGCATATCAATTCTAGCTCAGCAGTCTCTCGTTGGAGTCTGTTTTTGAAGTTTTTCTGTTGTAATATAGCCACCCGCAGGTCTGTCACTGAATGACCAGACAGGTTAAAGTGTTCTCCCACTGGTTTTTGAGTATTTTGATTCCTGATGTCAGATTTGTGTCCATTAATTCTTTTGCGTAGAGACTGTCCGGTTTGGCCAATGTACATGGCAGAGGGGCATTGCTGGCACATGATGGCATATATCACATTGGTAGATGTGCAGGTGAACGAGCCCCTGATGGTATGGCTGATGTGATTAGGTCCTATGATGATGTCACTTGAATAGATATGTGGACAGAGTTGGCATCGGGGTTTGTTACAAGGATAGGTTCCTGGGTTAGTGGTTTTGTTCAGTGATGTGTGGTTGCTGGTGAGTATTTGCTTTAGGTTGGGGGGTTGTCTGTAAGCGAGGACAGGTCTGTCTCCCAAGATCTGTGAGAGTAAAGGATCATCTTTCAGGATAGGTTGTAGATCTCTGATGATGCGCTGGAGAGGTTTTAGTTGGGGGCTGAAGGTGACAGCTAGTGGTGTTCTGTTATTTTCTTTGTTGGGCCTGTCTTGTAGGAGGTGACTTCTGGGTACTCGTCTGGCTCTGTCAATCTGTTTTTTCACTTCAGCAGGTGGGTATTGTAGTTTTAAGAATGCTTGATAGAGATCTTGTAGGTGCTTGTCTCTATCCGAGGGATTGGAACAAATGTGGTTATATCTTAGAGCTTGGCTGTAGACAATGGATCGTGTGGTGTGTCCTGGATGGAAGCTGGAGGCATGTAGGTAAGAATTTCACCATGATTTCAATAATTTCCATCCCACCATCAACCTCAGCCTAGATCAATCCACACAAGCGGTCCATTTCCTGGACACTACTGTGCTAATAAGCGATGGTCACATCAATACCACCCTATACCGGAAACCTACTGACCGCTACACTTACCTACATGCCTCCAGCTTCCATCCACTTTAACCTGTCTGGTCATTCAGTGACAGACCTGCGGGTGGCTATATTACAACAGAAAAACTTCAAAAACAGACTCCAAAGAGAGACTGCTGAGCTAGAATTGATATGCAAACTAGACACAATCAACTCCGGTTTGAATAAGGACTGGGAATGGCTGAGCCATTACAAACATTGACTCTATCTCCCCTTGTAAGTACTCTCACACTTCTTATCAAACTGTCTGTACTGGGCTAGCTTGATTATCACTTCAAAAGTTTTTTTTCTCTTAATTAATTGGCCTCTCAGAGTTGGTAAGACAACTCCCACCTGTTTATGCTCTCTGTATGTGTGTATATATATCTCCTCAATATATGTTCCATTCTATATGCATCCGAAGAAGTGGGCTGTAGTCCACGAAAGCTTATGCTCTAATAAATTTGTTAGTCTCTAACGTGCCACAAGTACTCCTGTTCTTCTTTTTGCAGATACAGACTAACACGGCTGCTACTCTGAAACCACACTAAGGTGCCTCAGTAAAATGATACAGAGAGAGAGAGCATATTTTAAAAAGTACTCAGCTCCATGTTAAGGGCTTTTCCTTCACCCTCCCCTGGTTCTTGTCACACAGACAAAAAGCAGAAGACAGAAGTCCGAAGTGCAGGCAATGCCATGTTTATTGGGGTTAATCAAGTAAGCATATCCATAGCTTTGTATGTCACAGAACCTTCCCAGTGTCCCTGTTCCCCTTCCTCTTTCTTAGGGGGCATAATTATACCTGTAGTGTATACCTTGGTCCTACCCCTTACCAATTTATGGTCATGTTCCATTTTGGAGGGTCTTGGGTTGGGGGCTGCAGCACCACCTCTTTTGTATCCCATGGTTAGGGACCTACCAAATTCATGGCCATGAAAAACACACCCTGGACTGTGAAATCTGGACTTCTGTGGGCTTTTACCCTATACTATACAGATTTCTCAAATTGTGGGCCCTGACCCCAAAAGGAAGTTGCACTGGGGTCACCAGGTTATTTTAGGGGGGTTACAGTATTGCCACCCTTACTTCTGCACTGTCTTCAGAACTTGGCAGCTGGAGAGCAGCAGCTGTGGCTGGGCGCCCAGCTCTGAAGGGAGCGCCCTGTCAGCAGCAGTGCAGAGGTAAGGGTGGCAATACTGTACCAGTAAAACCCTTCCTTCTGTGTTACTGCCTTCAGAGCTGGGCAGCCAGAGAGTGGCGGCTGCTGACTGAGGGCCCAGCTCTGGAGTGCAGGAGTGGCAATATCCTATCATGCCATCCTCCTTACTTCTGCACTGCTGCTGGCAGTGGCTCTGCCTTTGGAGCTGGGCTCCCAGCCAGCAGCCGCCGCTCTCAACCGCCCAGCTCTGAAGGCACCACTGTCACCAACAGCAACACAGAAGTAAAGGTAGCAGTACTGCAACCACCCCTACAAAAACATTGTGACCCCCGCTCCCACGACTCCTTTTTGGGACAGGACCCCTACAATTACAACACCAGGAAATTTCAGATTTAAATACAGTAACTCCTCACTTAAAGTTGTCCCGATTAATGTTGTTTCATTGTTACATTGCAGATCAATTAGGGAACATGCTCGTTTAAAGTTGTGCAATGCTCCCTTCTAACATCGGCCTGCTTTGTCCACTGCTTGCAGGAAGAGCAGCCCGTTGCAGCTAGCTGGTGGGGGCTTGGAACCAGGGTGGACCGGCAGCCCCGCCCCCGTCAGTTCCCCGCTCCCCTAAGTTCCCTGTGCTGCAGCCACTCAGCAGGCTACCAATTGCTGGCAGTTCAGCTATCCCACCCCCCCACTGCCATGTGCTGTCCCTGCCCTCTGCCTTGGAGCTGCTTCCACAGACTCCTGCTTGCTGTGCGGGGGGAGGGGGGTAATGTCAGCGTGTCCCCCTCCCCCCTGCCCACGCTTACCCCTTCTCCATATAGAGCAGGGAGGGGACAGGGACGGAGAGAGACAGAGAGCTTGGGGCAGCAGCTGCTGTCTCAACTTCCTGATCCACTTAAAAAGACAATGCACTTAAGAGTGGGTCAGCATCCTTAAAGGGGCAGTGTGCATCTTTCTCTCTCCCTCTTTCCCACACACAAGGTATGTGTCTGTCTCTGTCCGCTATGCTGTCTCCCCTTCCTCGTGTTCACTCTGCCTTATGTGAGAGGCTACATTAACAACAATGTATTAATCCCTGAGGGCTCAGCCGAGTGCTAGTTCATCATTTATCAGCAAGGCATTCCCTGGGAAATAGCCCTCCCTCTTCCACCCTCTAACTTCACCACCTCAACCAAGCTTCACAATCATCATAGCTGTGAACAGTATTAAATTGTTTGTTTAAAACATATACTGTGTGTAAAAATATATATATATATATATATATATTTATATATATATATATATTTATATTTATATTTATATTTTTGTATGGTGAAAAAAATTTCCCTGGAAACTAACCATTTACATTAATTCTTATGGGGAAATTGGATTCGCTTAACATCATTTCGCTTAAAGTCGCATTTTTCCAGGAACATAACTACAACGTTAAGCGAGGAGTTACTGTAGCTGAAATCATGAAATTTAAATAGAAAATTATTTTTAAAATCCTATGACTATGAAATTGACCAAAATGGACTGTGAATTTGGTACGGCCATGGGAGGGATAAGGAGTGAGGTTGTGCTTTGGTCAGCGACAGGCATTTCTTCGGCTTTTAGTGTTTCTTATACTTTCCCCTCCATCGCCCTCGCCTCTCCCGACAGGTTGCTTGACCTTATCATAGAATATCAGGGTTGGAAGGGACCTCAGGAGGTCATCTAGTCCAACACCCTGCTCAAAGCAGATCTAATCCCCAACTAAATCATCCCAGTCAGGGCTTTGTCAAGCCTGCCCTTAAAAACCTCTAAGAAAGGAGATTCCACCACCTCCCTAGGTAACCCATTCCAGTGCTTCACCACCCTCCTAGTGAAAAAGTTTTTCCTAATATCCAACCTAAACCTCCTCCACTGCAACTTGAGACCCTTACTCCTTGTTCTGTCATCTGGTACCACTGATAACAGTCTAGATCCATCCTCTTTGGAACCCCCTTTCAGGTAGTTGAAAACAGCTATCAAATCCCCCCTCATTCTTCTCTTCTGCAGACTAAACAATCCCAGTTCCCTCAGCCTCTCCTCATAAGTCATGTGCTCCAGGCCCCTAATCATTTTTGTTGCCCTCCGCTGGACTCTTTCCAATTTTTCTACATCCTTCTTGTAGTTTGGGGTCCAAAACTGGACACAGTACTCCAGATGAGACCTCACCAATGCTGAATAGAGGGGAATGATAACGTCCCTCGATCTGCCAATGCTCCTACTTGTACAGCCCAAAATGCCATTAGCCTTCTTGGCAACAAGGGCACACTGTTGACTCATATCCAGCTTCTCATCCACTGTAACCCCTAGGTCCTTTTCTGCAGAACTGCTGCCTAGCCACTTGGTCCCTAGTCTGTAGCAGTGCATGGGATTCTTCCGTCCCAAGTGCAGGACTCTGCACTTGTCCTTGTTGAACTTCATCGGATTTCTTTTGGTCCAATCCTCTAATTTGTGTAGGTCCCTCTGTATCCTATTCCTACCCTGCAGCATATCTACCACTCCTCCCGGTTTAGTGTCATCTGCAAACTTTCTGAGGGTGAAATCCACACCCTCCTCCAGATCATTAATGAACATATTGAACAAAACCGGCCCCAGGACCGACCCTGGGGGCACTCCGCTTGATACCAGCTGCCAACTAGACACGGAGCCATTAGATCACCACCCATTGAGCCCGATGGTCTAGCCAGCTTTCTATCCACCTTACAGTCCATTCATCCAGCCCATACTACTTTAACTTGCTGGCAAGAATACCGTGGGAGACCGTATCAAAAGCTTTGCTAAAGTCAAGGAATAACACATCCACTGCTTTCCCCTCATCCACAGAGCCAGTTATCTCCTCATAGAAGGCAATTAGGTTAGTCAGGCATGACTTGCCCTTGGTGAATCCATGCTGACTGCTCCTGATCACTTTCCTCTCCTGTAAGTGCTTCAATATTGATTCCTTGGGGACCTGCTCCATGATTTTGCCAGGGACTGAGGTGAGGCTGACTGGCCTGTACTTCCCCGGATCCTCCTTCTTCCCTTTTTTAAAGATGGGCACTACATTAGCCTTTTTCAATCATCTGGGACATCTCCTGATCGCCATGAGTTTTCAAAGATAATGGCCAATTATCTTGAGAGAGGAGGTGAGGCAGGACTGTCCTTCATGTGTACGTTCTGTGACAAAGTTCCTCCTCTACCTTGGTGGGTCCTGCGCTTATTGGCGAATTTGCTCGCATCACAGATTCACCACGTGGGTCGGGAAACAGCGCGGAGACCTTCCCCTCTGGTAGAAGCCACAGTCCAGGTCAATTCCTCCTGTGTCTGATCAGGAGTTGCGAGGTTTGGGGGGAACCCGGGCCCGCCCTCTACTCCGGGTTCCAGCCCAGGGGCCTGTGGACTGCAGCTGTCTAGAGTGCCTCCTTTGATAATGCTTGTACTCCTCAGTCTTCCAGCAATATGTCTTCTCACTCTCAGCTCCTCATACCTCTTGCTCCCAGCACCTCGCATGCATGCCACAAACTGAAGTGAGGTCCTTTTTAAACTCAAGTGCTCTGATTAGCCAGCCTGTCCTAATTGATTCTAGCAGTTTCTTAATTGGCTCCAGGTGTCTTAATTATCCTGCCTGTCTTAATTAGTTCTAGCAGGTTCCTGATTACTCTAGTGCAGTCCCTGCTCTGGTCACTCAGGGAACAGAAAACTACTCATCCAGTGACCAATATATTTGCCCTCTACCAGACTCCTGTACCCCACAGGTCTGGGTCTGTCACAGTTCGTATATTAAACTCCCACTCTACCCAGCTACACCTTAGCTCTCTCCCTTATCTCTTTTCACCCCATCTTGTGGGCAGATGTAACATACAGTGTCTTAGTTCACACAAACAGTAACTCCTCCCTTAAAGTCATCCCGGTTAACATTGTTTCGTTGCTGATCAATTAGGGAACATGCTCGTTTAAAGTTGTGCAATGCTCCCTTCTAACGTCCCTGCTTTGTCCACTGCTTGCAGGAAGAGCAGCCCATTGCAGCTAGCTGGTGGGGGCTTGGAACCAGGGTGGACCGGCAGCACCCCTAGCAACTCCCCGCTCTCCTAAGTTCCCTGTGCAGCAGCTGCCCAGCAGGCTATCAATTGCCAGCAGTTCAGCTGTCCCTACCCCGGCTGCCATGTGCTGCTCCTGCCCTCTAGCTGCTCCCTGAGACTCCTGCTTGCTGTGCGGGGGGGGGAGGGGGGGGAGGGGAGAGGAGAGAGAGAAGGGGAGGGGCTAATGTCAGGGTGTCCCTCTCCCCCTGCTCCTGCACCCCGCTTACCCCATCTTCCATAGAGCAGGGGGAACGCATGACAGGGCTCAGGACAGAGGGAGCTTGCTGGCAGCAGCTGTGGTCTCAGCAAGCTGATCTAATTAACAAGGCAGTGTACTTAAGAGTAGGGTCAGCATACTCAAAGGGGAAATGCACATCTCTCTCTTTCACACACGGTATGTGTGTCTGTCTGCGATGCTGTCTCCCCTCCCTTGTGTTCGTGCTGCCTTGCAGAGTGTGAGTTAACCCTTGAGGGTTCGGCCAATTGCTAGTTCATCATTTACCAGTAAGGCATTCCCTGGGAAATATCCCACTCTGACTCCTCCACCCCAACCAAGCTTCACAATTGTCATCACTGTGTACCAGTATTAAATTGTTTTTTCAAAACTTAGAGAGAGTGTGTAAAATATAGTCTTTTGTCTGGTGAAAAATTTCCCCCTGGAACCTAACCCCCTCATTTACATTAATTTTTATGGAGAAATTAGATTTGCTTAACATCGTTTTGCTTAAAGTTGCATTTTTCAGGAACATATCTACAACGTTAAGTGAGGAGTTACTGTATTAGTAAGAATATAAAAATACCAAAAGTCAAATGGACAAAGACCCCAAATTCTATCTCAGCCACATATACAGGCCTGAATATTACATTATCTTCACTATCACTCCTAACACCCCATTCATTCAAGTGGAATGAAAAGCCTTAGGAAGGTGCACAGAGACCCACATGTGGAGCTGATCACACTGGATGCTACTCTGAAGGTCAGGCAGTAACTTACGCTGGGGTTGTTTTGGTTGGTTGGCTTTGCCTGGCGGCCTTCCTCTTCGTTTCTTAGCAGGAGGTGGTGCGGGAGCCACTGGCTCCACTTCCGGTTCAGCCTCAATTTCTACTGCTGTCTCCTCCTCATCTTCATTGTCATCCAGATCTGGTTCAGCATTTTCCTCTTTAAAAAACAGAAAGAAAACAGGATAAATCTTTGGTTTATGCTGGGACAAAACATCAACCCTGGCTTTCTACAAGGAGTGAGAACCAACCCTTCATCATTGAGCTGGAATCAGCTCCCCACCTCCACTCCAATGAAGGCAGCGAAGGCAAGTGAACCTGCTAGCGACAAGGAATTCATTAGAGGGATTTTCAATACTGAGTTATTCATCTTAGAAGGTTGGAAACTGAATCTCCCAGAAGAGGAAAAAGAAAACAAGGCCCCATATCCAGTACCAGTGATTACCGGTATCATTGTGAAACATTTTAGAACTCAAGGGGAAGAAAGGAGCAGGACGTTTGGGAACAATTCAGTTGCCAAGAGATGGCACCAGAATCCTCACTATTGTTACCCTGCTTCATTAGGATAGAGGGGGCTCAGAGAGACAGGAAGTCTCCCTAGCCATCTCTGGCTGAGGAAGGATTATCCAACACAGTATATTCTCAGCGGTTTTGTCTGGTTTTAAGTGACTCATGATGGAGCCTCCACCTCTTTTCTTAAGAGACTACTCCAGCCTGACAAATCTCACTACTAGGAAATGATTTTCCAAACTTTTCTTGGAATAATTAATCTAATGGTTTTGATTTCTATCCCATTGGAGCATCCTAAACAATTCTACCTCCTCCTAAGTTCCTCCCTTCAGATGCTTGCATTAGATAATATGGTCAACACCCTTTTAACCCTTGAAACTCCTATGCTCAGCCCATCCTGCTGTGTAGAGTTGAAGGGAACAAGCTTCAGGAAAAGATGTGGTGAGAGTGAGGTTGTGTGGAGGGCAAAATGGCTGCGACCAACCTCTATGTAAGTGCCTCCCCTCTACAGAAGAATATACACAACCCGTTGCATGTGTGGAAAAGGGGGTGTGGCCAGTGGAGAAGCCACACTAAGCAGCAAGCTTCCATTAAACCAACTGTGGGAAAAATGCAATAAGAGCTGGAGCAAGTTAATGTCTGTAGAAGCACCCCTCCCCCAATCAGAAGGGTCCACAGAACAGCCCCGAACCAGTACAAATACTAGCCTGGCTGTGCTACGATGGCTACTGTTGGGTGAAGATTTCCTCCACAAGGCTGCCCAGAAGTCTTCTGGGCTCCACACTGCCACTGGTTCCACAGAGAGGGGGTGGTGGGGCCACTGCACAGATACCATGATGATTTTGCTCCCTTCTGTGACGTTTTGAATGGGAAGGGAAAATATAAACCTCAATCCACTGTATCTGGCTTTCGCTGTAATTCCTCTGTGTTGGTGTGCTGCTAGTGCTCAAGGCACCCAGTGCCACGTAACACCACAGAGCACAGAAATATTCTAAATATAACCCTATCCGCATTGTAATGAGAGAAGCTATCATTATCCTGATTATGCTATGGATGTCCGCAGCCCCAGGTGCACTGGCTTTATTGCCACCATATCACATGGCAAACCCAGGTTTTGCTAGGCTATTTGTTCTCACCACATTCCCACTCTCCAAACATTTCCCTCCCATTGAGTATGTGCGTGCTGTGGTATTTTACCCCAGGGTTATTAGATCCCAGACTAATACCAACTGTAATTGGGGAGGGAAAGAGACACACCAGAACAATTAAACATATTTGATATTTTCTGTTTATCTGCCCAATTTCATCACAGCTTTCCTCATGGTAATTATGCATTACCAGTGGCACAAACATGTATAGCACTTAAGATCATTTTTTCAGCTGCAGGTTTAAGAAATAGTCTTCATGCAGCATGAATTTCATTGTGGGTGACGTAACTTCTCTGTGCAGACTGGGCTAGGAACTCCTGCCCACGTGCTGTACATTTCACATTAGCGTATTACCTCTGTGCATTCTGACTCCTTGGAAAGTCCAGACACTTTGCATTCCATTTGTCAGGAAGTATTTTCAGCCCCTTGTGAAACCTCTAAAAAGTATTCAGTACATAATAAGTCTTGGTTCAGCCACCACTCTTCTAGCAGAGATTTTTGGCCAGCCTACCCCACACAGCTCCTTCCTAACCTGGAGAGTGTGCACTACTGGACAAAATAAAATTCTTTATACAGCTGATAGTTTCTACCACAAGACTTCTCTTGCTGTAGGCTCTTCTCTTTGCCTCTAAGACATAGCTTATCTTTTAAGGACTTGTGTTACTATGAAACTTTACAATTGAGGTTTGCACAGTAAGCACTGTTTTGACCCCACTTTTCTAACTTCCTGAAAAAGCCTTTTCCACCAGACATTTCTCATGCAGGTTCTGTCAGGAAGATGACTTTTTCCCTTGGACATTAACTACATAAGCCATCTTGAGGGTTTGACAAGGAGAGTCTTTGTTTTGGAAAATCATCTTTCAAATGCTTGGTCTAGAAACACCAACTGTGTTTTCTTCAGTTGAGGACAGGACTTCAATACTTTTCCATTCAAAGTGGAAAAATTCAGAGTGCAGGCAAACAGTTTTTGAGTTATCGACTATAAAACATTCCATTGGGTCCTGGAAGTGTATATAAACTGACTGTTAACCCTTTAGACATCAGTGCTAATCTCCATTCTCAGCCAGTATGTGCTGGCTGCCAGCAGTCCTATCAAGTCCTGCTCTTGGTTGTCAGTGTGCAAGTGAACACACATGAATGCTTCCCACTAGGAGAGAGAGAGAGAGAGTCAGGTGGCAGTGGACTCTACCATCAACCCCTTGCAACTCTACCCTTCAGTTCACCTGAACAATTAGGAAAAACAGTCCAGAGCTGTAAGTGGTTCCCTCGCCTCTCCCTGACTTGCAGCTGGGCTTCTGCTTCAGAAAATTTTCACCTCCCCCTACAGGAGTTCAATGACTCAATAGCAAATTTGTTAATCAGTGCGCAAAACCAGGGTCATCTGGGACTTTGAATGGAGCGTGTGCATGTATATATTATTGTATACAGTCCAACCCTGGAACCCAGCACAAACACAAAGGTGCCAATTTCATTAATAGATGGAAGCTACAGGCCCTGGGTAGCTTAGGAAGCAGAAAGTAGGCAGGCAGGACAACTGGACACCTTGAGAGTAGGAGTGAAAGAGATGAGCCTCTTTTCAATTAGTCATGTCCTGGAAGAAGACAGGGATGATAACTCATGCCCTACTTCTCCAGCAGGTGCAATCCTCTCTGCGCTAGGGTGCATGCCACCCCAGCCTAATCTGTTCGCTTGCCAGTTAGCTCCCAACTTTCCAGGTGCCAGAACCAGCTTGCAGAGTGTGTAAGCTCTCAATTGATCAGAATCCAGGAATTTATGAATGCAAAAAGTGCTCTCCTGGTAAAAAGATTTAGCCACGTTCTAAAAGAAACAAAGTACATTAATTCCCAAGCAAGGAATGAGTGGCTGGGGCATTGGTCTGGTATTCAGAAGACCAGCATTCTATTTCTGGCTCGGCCACTGATCTTCGGCGTGACCTTGGACAAGTTATTTCCCCTCTCTGGGGCTGTTTTTCCTCATCTATACTGTGCCTAGCATCATGAGGCCCTGATGCCTCCAGATGCTACAGCAATACAAATAAATACAATAAAACTAAATAAAGTTAAGATATTTCAACTGATTCAGAACATTGGAAGATGCTACTTATTTTAAAACAACTACACTTAGAAAGCCAGAGAATTCTGAACTTGCGTTCTATGAAACCTCAACTCTGACTATCAAATCCCATCCTCTGTCCACAGGAAACCACCTTCCTTCCAGTCACTGTATGTCATCTCCAAAAGTCCTCACCTCATCTACGGTAAAGAGAAATTAAGAGCCACTGTCTACTAGCACAGACTCTCTCCAGATCAGCTACTCATTCACATGGCACACAGCAACACCATTTCTTATCCTTATACAATACAGAACATCCACCCCACCTAAAATTCCGCCAGAAGCCAGAGAAACCCACTTACTACATACTGTAGCTAGAAGCCTCCGTATCTACCTCATTAATCCCCATCCAGCAGTAAAACTCTATCCTTCAAAAGAAAGCCTGAGCTGCATCTTTGCCCTATCCACGACACAAACTGGCCCCAAAAGCCAGTCTCAATAGCTGGACTATATTGAGACACATGTAGAACATAGGCCATTTACAGTTGTAGTCAGTGATGGTAAAAATTCAAGTTGTTATACTTATATGTGTACACTCACACAATATCGCATTCCAGGGGGAATGAAATGCACGTACAATGACTATGTTGTAGACTTCCAGTGAAAACAGTCTTGACTAGTAAAGAGATGGTTTACTACAAGCTCGTACAAAAGGCTAGGTACATTTAACCAGTTCATTACGCAGTGCTCTTACCACTATCAGAGGAATCTTCTTTTTTAGAACGCATCTTTCTCTTTCTCCCACGTTTTCCCTTCTTAGGCTCCCCTCCATTCTCTCCTTCTACACCATCTGGGCCAGAACAATTATCTGCATGTCTAGCCATGGTGTTCTAATCAGGGAAAGGAAAACAAACACTGAAATCAAAACCAGGTAGCAGGCCCGTATTTACAAGCCAAGTTGTACTTTTGATAGCCTATTCCTTACAAAAAATAAATTAAAAATTCCCACTTAGGTAGACTCCAGAGAAACCAGTGATTGTGTTAATGTATGTTTATTTTGAGTTTTGCCATCAACTGTTTTTTTAGTTTCCTTAGGTGGTTATTGCTGCAAAGAATACACTAGATCTAAGTGTGAGCTGCGTCCAGCTCCCCCTCTCAAACACACGCTTACAGCTTATTGTTTTATGGAACAGCCTCCCTCCCCTTACAGAGATCAATTCAAATCGTGGTCTCCTCACTTACCCTGCGAGTGAATGTTTTCCCACACTTTGAACAGACAAAGGCAGCAGGGACAAAGTTGGGGTCATGGTAACGTTTGAAGTGCATATCGAGGAGCTGTTTCTGACGGAAGGTTTTATCACAATGGCTACAGGCATAAGGCTTTTCTCCAGTATGGGTACGTTTGTGCATGATCATGTGCCGCTCCTGTCATTGAGAGAAACTCATTCAGAAGAGTAAGCAAAACACAGAGCAGTAATGAATATGAACTCAGACACATGAATGCAAAAGGTTAGCAGTTGTCATTAATAGGGGGAAGAGCCCTAATATTTCACTCTGAGAGCAGCATCTGGGAGGAGAGGGGAGGGGTAGATGCTCCTTTAGGTGAACTGGGACATCTCCATCCATGCTACATTCAGCTGCCAGGATCCTAGCTGCAGTTTCTTTCCCCTGTGCCATCCAATACTCCAGTTCTGTGACAAACATATTCCATTCTTTGTCTTCTTTAGAAGATAATTTTTTAAAGAGACCCTTAGCTGGAAGGCTAAGGCCAGTGTAAAAGGGCACTACACTTTCCTATATCAGTCCTTAACAGACGAAAAGAGAAGGCATCAAATTTGATCAGCTACCAAGATTAGTAGTTTCTTCTTTAATGTTTGATTTCTAGCCCACATTTGCTGTGCCTGGATGAGAATGCTGCTCTGGATGTTCACAAGGGCTGTGTGAACAGCCAACCTCTCTGGAAGCACCAGTAGGCTTACCTGTCTGCATGCATAATCACACTGGTCACACTTGAAGCGCTTCTCATTCTTGTGAGATTTCTGATGCTGGATGAGAGCGTATCGCTCGTGGAACACAGCATCACAGTAACGGCACTTCTTGCCCTGCTCAATGTAGGAATGCTGCTTTCGTAAATGAACACCTAATAACACAAGAAAAAGTCTTTAACCCTTTGCTCTCCTTACATTACAGCTGGCAAAGATATTCTCTTAATACCTATCCTCTTGGGTGCTTTTGTTATGTAGTCTGGTTGGAAGCTAGAAGCCTGGGGCCTATTAATACTTTGAAATTACATTAACAGCACCATGTATGATTAGCAATTTCTTCCTCAAATGTCTGTTTTCCTGTTCACCAAAAAGGTATGTTTCCATTGCCAATCTAAATGTACATATACTAATTTGCTGGGAAAGCCTCCAAGAACTAACAGCTCATTAATAAGCTAATTAAAATATCTGATTTATTAAACCACAAAACTATGTCCTATGAAGAGTAGGAGTTAAAATGCAAGGCAGGCAGATACTTTGGTACGTGGCAAAACGAGCAAGGTAAAACAGTGAGAGTATCGGGCCAGAGTTTGGCGTTAGTGGTTTCCAATTGGACCCTTCCATTTACTTTGGGCGGGTGGGGGGGGGGGGGGGGCAGGAAAGAGAAAGAGAAAGAGGTTAAAAAAACCCATACAATTGTGAAAGTGTGAAAAATAGATCATTCAAGTCAAAATGGCCAGGAACCCAGCCATGTTGTGCCACACTTCACCAGAGAACTACTGTCAACTCACTATCTTGTGACAAGAGCAGTTTATAAAACAAACCTTGAAAGACTTAACCATAGCAAAGGGAACTGCACTGCTACAATCCAGCAAGACTTTATTATCCCTGTCAGAACGCCCCACAGTGTACAATGACTATCTCAAGTGACAGCAAATTCTGTAGAGCCAGCAAGCAACATTTTTATTTTGGCTCAGTAAGCGCATGTCTATGGGCACCATACTGGCGGCCTGCTTTGTATTCTGGGTAAGCATGCTGCCACACTGGAACAGTATAAGAAGCAACCAATCGTTTTCACAGTAAGGGGTGGTTATTATAAATCAACAAATTACCGTCCAACACCACTCAGGTCAGTAAGTGTCATATTTTGCAACACAAGAATCTACCGCCTATGGAATTTAGTCTATATTAATCCCTGTGCCTTGTGAAAACTCCTCTATCAACTCTGGTCCATTCAAAGACATTTTTCACCACCAGGTTAAGTGGTACTTACCTAAATCACTCTTTCTTGCTATGACAGTGTCGCAGTGGGGGCAGTGAAATTTGGCCACATTCTCTGTGTGCTTCTGTAAAATGTGCATTTTCATGGTGCCACTCTGGGTAAAGCGAGCATGACAGATGTAACATTCATAAGGCTTCTCTCCTTTAGCAAGGGAAGGAAAGAGTATTTAGTGCATGAAGTTAGTTTTATTAACCACTCTTGTCTAATTAAAAATATACCTGAATTGGAAAGAACCGTCAAAATGTGGATTTGGTGGCACAATATTTTAGTGCTCTGGTGATCTATCCCTTTCATAGGCTAGAGGAGTTTAGGGAAGTCTCAGTCCCCTACTACACATCTGCCCACATCACAAAACCACTGTGCATCTTATCACCTTAGTTCCAAAACAGACCTGCCTCGCTGAGGATTTAGGTACAGTAAGAGTTTTGTGAGGGGCTAATGTGCAACATATAAGGATCTAGCATCAGATTTTTGCTTTCACAAGTGCCAATATCCTTCTCCCCTCTCACCCCCCCCAGTTACAAGATATTTTTTCCTTCACACTTTAGCAGCAATATTAGTATTGCACTAGTGTTTGGTGTCAATTATCCATGGGATTTTCACAAACTAGTTTAGTGAAATGCTCCTGTACCAAACATTGAACAAGTGTGACCCTGAATGTCTGCGAGAAGACTGAAAGTGGGGTAAACACTGATGTTCAGAGATTTATACTGATTTATATTACCCTTCTATTTTATGGTATGCCTGTATTCTAGAGCTCTCATTCTGCTAAACAGATTTTTGATTTTCTGTGACAAAACTGGAGACAGGCTCTCTCAAGCAAACTCCCATTTCTCAATTCAGTAACAAAAACGTTCAATGTACCGATTTAGATGCTAAACCCGGGTGCATGCTCTTCACTTGCAGACTTTGCACTTTTTCTACATAAACATGAAGCAATCTTTCATTTTGCCAGATTCATGGTGACAGGTGTGTTGAGAGCTCTAGCATACATTAGCATTCCTGAGCCTCTATGGCCAATGCTGAAGCACCAAGAGCACGTTAACCAAGCATGGAATCAATACCAGAGTGAGTTCTCATGTGCCTCTTCAGTTTGTAAGTATCTCTGCTGGCATAACTGCACAAGCTGCACTGGAATGGGCGCTCTCCAGTATGAGAGCGAATGTGGCGTTTCAACTTGCTGACCTGAAATCCAAGAATGTGGTTGGTGTTAGCACAGATGAATAAGGCAGCCTTTCAGAATCCAAGCCAAGAAATTCAGTGATAAGTTTCGGGTTTTTTAAACTGAAGTATTCTGCTGGGTTTTTGACTTCTTGTATTACCCAAAAGGTTCAGCCCACGTTACGAATCAGTATAGATGTGAAATGGAATAGCCTCAGCTAGAGTGTATGAGGGCGTTGCATGGTTACTGACCCAGAACAACAAATCCCAGCTCAAGCTAGCTCAGGGGAATGATGTGCATAGTGATTTTCTGGTTATTTCTCAACTACACTATGTAATTCACTGTACTACATTCATCGCAGCCCTCAGAACTTCATATCCATAAAGTGCTCAGATTAAAAGTCCACAGTAACTGCACAGCAAAAGAACCTAGACGGCGCTGTTGGTTGGGTTAAATCTTGCTGTTACGAATCAGGCATAACCACCATCTTTCATTCAGGATGAATGTAAAGAAGTGACTGAAATAACAGCAGTCTCCAGAAAAAACCCAGACAAATGCAAGGCTGCCCAGAAATGTGTGTGTGAGTAAGAGAAGGAAGACTCAGAGACAGCACAGAATAAAACAGGCACAGCCTGGAGAATCTGTGATCCTGACAGAGAAGGGGCTTGTGGTGCTGGCTAATGAGGCTTGGGGCTGTAAGAAAAGAATCTCTTGTTTGGTTCTTCCTATGTTCAAGGAAACAGAACTTTGTACACTCCTTGTCAATAAACACGAAAATACGTGCTTATCATAATTTTCCCCTCCTAACTGGAGCATCCACAATACCCTGAACTTGGCTAACCACTCAGATCAAAAAGGAGCAACTACAATGAGACTGAAATACCCACTTCCATTTCTTCCTGTACCATCTCAACCTATTACTGCACATGTCCCACTCCTGTCAATCATGCCGATCCTTCGCTTGCCTAAGCCTCTTCTCCCTACTACCCAGCATGAGTAATTTCTTTTTAAAGTTACATTCATTTTAAAAACTCTCCTTCAGCTTCAGTGCTGATTAGGGAAAGGAGAAGAACATTCCAGTAAGCCACCTCCCAGTCAGCTTTTCAATAATTTTGAATGAGAAGACAGACTTTTGGAGAAGAGAGACCAAGGAAAAAAAAAACAAACAAAAAAAACAAAACACACATGACTCATTTTGACCGCAAATGCTCATTCTTCTTAACAAGCAAGTGCACGGTACAAGACTGAGAGCACATTTCTTAAATCTGAGGGTGTTGCCAACCTTGAAGTACATTTATCTCAAGATATTGTTACCTCCTACATCCAGGGGTTAGCTAATTAACCCTGAATGTTGAATTTTATTATTATTAAAACTCTGCTATTGGGTCCCCAAAGGCTAGGGAAAAATCTTTAGGCTTTTTGTGCACATACCACCCACAAACCAATTTCTCTTTATTTATTTATTTTTTTAATCTCACCATTTGCTTTCAAAGACACGCCTTATTTACAAAATTTTTGCTTAAAGACCACTTTTTATGGCCAAAGTGTAAACTCCCCTAAATAAAATGTTTTAATGGAAATTGTTGACGCAGACCCTTGCCATGTATGGCATGAATGGTTGATTCTGTGGTAATGATTAACCCAAACGTACCTCTACACTAGCATAGTCGCACATCGAACATTTGAATGGTTTCTCATGAGTATGTTTGTAACGGCGATGCCGAACCAACTCTCCACTGGTCACAAAGGCCATATCGCAGTCTGGGCACTTGTGAGGGCGAGTACCTATATGTGTATAGCCAGGAAGGAGGGGGAAAATATTAAAGTTGAGTGATGAGCCAACGAAAACAACACATGCTAGTTTCGCTTTTATAAATTAGAAACTTTGGATTCACAATCAGAAAAACCTGAGACACTGTAGCACAGATATTGTGCGCTTGAACTGAAAAGTTGCCACTTGTGTGTAAAATAGCCATCATATTACTAAAGAGATTTACAATTTTTGAGGATGATCAAAAGGATGTATTTAGCTAAATGAAACACCGTATATATAGATAAACAAAATACTGTATTGTCTTCTGATCCCATGGTTATTCCTAGAATCCAATCATTTAGCTAGGCGCTCTGTGTGTAGAATAAATTGGGAATATGGAAACATCTTCCCCCCCTGCTCACTTTGTTGCGAGTGGTGGCTTTATTTTGGTTCTCATTCCCATTCGCCATTAGACAGGTACTTTAAGAAGCCTCTCTAATAAAACTAAGTAATTCATTTCTATTTTTCCCTCTCCCATATAAACTTAAATAATTTTGTATTGGTCCCCCTCACACTCTTCTCTTGGGGGTCCCTGTCCTTTTGTTCATCTTTGAACCCGTCATGGAACTGATGTAAGCTTAAGGCCTGAATCAACTTCCACTAAAGTCAAAGGGATTTTTCCAATAGTTGCAAAGGGAGCTGGATCAGGCCATTTGTCAAGTTATATCCAGGTGCATACTGAGCTTCTCCACTGGCCCAGCAAGACAAAAAGCAAAGCTAACTGGGCTCATCTCAGAAACACTGAGGTAACAGCACTGCGAAATCCTTTTCCTACAGGAATATCTTATAGGAGATACAAGGGAGGGAAAGACTAATACTAAAGAGTGAATCCTATAAAACTCCTACTGTACAAGACGTGTAACTATAACATTGTCTTTACTGACTGTACAGCATTAGCTCTGCATACAATACCTGTGTGAGTATTGAGGTGGTTCCTCAGCAGCGTGACTGTCCGGAAAGCTCTACCACAGAGATGGCACTTGTGTGGTCTTTCATCAGTGTGGCTTTTCATGTGGCGGTCCAAGTTAGAACGACGTGGACAAGTATAACTGCACAGCTCGCACTGGAATGTCTTCTTTACACCTGGCCACAAAGTAAACCAGCTTTACTCTAATCAGCCACGTACTCCACTGCTCTACATTAGGTTCAAGATTTCAATAGCCTTTCCTTGTTCCATGAAACTATTACATGGAAAGTAATCTTGTGCAACTAAATTGAACTGTACTTTCTATTAGAAATAGAAGGCAGTGAGATAAGCTATTGTTTTAGGATTTTAATTAATATGTCAGTAATCATTTTTCTCCTGCACTGTCCTCACAAACACAATCAAACACAAACACTGCATTCTTTTGCTGTCAATTTTATCTGGTAATTGGTTAAAAAAAACCCAGTATCTGGGTTTTTATCATTTGGTGTAAAACTGTTGATAAAAATACTAAAGTCTTGGAAACAAATATCTACATTATCCAGTGAAATGTAGTAAAATAGAACCCTTTCAAGTCTAGTTGTACAGTAGCAACAAGGTCAAAGCATCATATTCAAAGCAAAGTAAACAGCTACGTAGCACAGGAACAGAAGATGGAAACTTCCTCTGAAAATGGAAGAACAGAGAGCTTTTACTTATGGCTTTAATTAATAACAGAGGAATTTTTTTACTAACACAAGGGCTTTACTCCCAATACAGTCTAGCTGAGTTTATTGTCATTTCTTTTTCAGCCCTTTTGTAAGTTCCCATTGTGACAAATACATTTTAAACAGAGCTACTTAAGAATAGTTAATTTACCTTTCTTTTTGATTTTTGTTGGTTTAGGGGGCTTCATGTTGCCCACCACCTTTTCTGCATTAACCTCAGACAGCAAACCCTCCTGCTGCTCCTCTTCAAAGTCATACACAGAAACATCCACATCTTTGCCTTCCTCAGTGTACCGGAGCTTGCTCTTTTTGGTTTTCTTTGTTTTTTTGGCTGGTGGCTGATAGTCTGGATCTTTCTGCCAATTGGGATCTTCCTGTGGCTGAAGTTCACCTTGTTCCAGTGTCTCCACCTCACCATTTGCACCTACTTTCACTACCTGGAACCCTTCTGGTAAAGGGAGCGTGTGACAGATCATAGGCTCTCCCTCCTGCAGGCCTCCTTTGGAAACTTCATTTTCATAGGCTCCCTGAAGTTCTTCCACAGACGTAGTGGCAACAGGTACAGTCACTGGAACAGGTACTTGGACAAGCTGAAGCTCACCAAGGTTTATAGGCTGTTCTTCCATATTAACAACCTGAAGTGTTATTATCTGTGTGTCATCTACTGTAGCCTCTGCTTCCTGAGCCACTGTGCCTTCCATTACTTCAGTCTTCATTTGAAGCAGCGCTGGATCCAGCTGTTCCATCATTACCATTTGCACGCCACTGTTGACATCCTGCACTACTTCACCCCCATCTGCTTGGTTCGGTGGTATATGGCAAGCATCCTCCTCCTGCCCACCTTCACGGCGTCTTTGATAGGTCTTTCTTTCTTTCCCCTTAATGAAAGTTTCCGACTCCTCCCCAATAGCTTCGATTGTCTCGCTTTCCATTTTGCCTTCCTGCTGTAGAAACAAGAAAGGTATTTTACGAGGTCACTTAGATGACTGTTTTGACAACAAGCAGTACAAATTGATGGGACAGAAGTTCAGACTGAAGACAAATGGTCAGACAATAGGGACTCGTTACATTCACTGATATTCTAACATGGAAACAAGCAGAACTTTGGGTTCACATTCGATTGACATACTGTTGGTAACAGCTTTAATACCAAAGTAGTAGTGGAACACAATCTGAAATGAAACAACTACTGTGCCAGTTTCAGGGAAGGAAGGGATAGGGGGAGGAGAGATTAAGTGATATGCACATTTCCTACTACATACTTAAAAAAAAAATCTGTAAATCCTAAAGGCAGGATGTACACTGGTATTATTCATTGCTTATAAATTATTGCTTATGCATCTTAGAGTCTCACTTTACACAGTTGCCAGCAATATCAAAGGCAATCTTGAACTATTTATTTTTAAAAAGCATGAAAATAAAGTAATAACAATATGGTTGCAGCCAGCTTTTGTTATGAAGCACCAGTATACATGAACTCGGAAATTTCATTTGGTCCTAAAACTGCAAGATTTATTCTTAAAACAGAAGGAAGATGTTTCTGCAAAATCTGAAGGAAGTGCAACCTGTTTGAGAATTACAAGTCATTAAAAAAATACCCCAAATGAAATTCTGATGAATTCACATTTCTTTGTCTCCCTCTAGCTCACAAAAAGTACAACTTTCCACATTGTTCAATCTCCATAAAAATTCATATGCAGTCATATTTAAAGAAAACAGATGATTTAGTAACATTTGCTGTGGATAGTTTGGGGCCCAAATCCTGCTCCTGTTAACGTAAAGGGCTGTTTTGGACGCTGACTTCAGTGGAAACAGGATCAGACACTACATGTATTTGTGCATGTTGCCCTCTACTGGCCAGCTGCAGCTTAGCAAGAACATAAGGATCCTTCTACAGCCGAGGTGGGCCACATCCGGCTGCCAGACATGCTGCTCTGAGCGGCATGGTAAGAGGGCCGGGGGATTGGATAAGGGGCAGGGGGTCCTGGGGGGCAGTCAGGGGACAGGGAGTGGTTGGATGGGGTGGAGGTTCTGGGGGGCGGTCAGGGGAATTGGATAACCATGGGAGTCCTGGAGGCCTGTCAGGGGGACGGGGTGTGGATAGGGGTCGGGGCAGTCAGGGGACAGGGAGCAGGGGGGGCTGGATAGTGGGTGGGGTCCCGGGGGCGGTTAGGGGTGGGGGTCCCAGGAGAGGGCAGTTAGGGGACAAGGAGCAGGGCGGGGGTTGGATGGGTCAGAGGTTCTGAGGGGGCAGTCAGGGGGCGGGATGTGGGAGGGGTCAGATAGAGGGTGGGGGCCAGGCTGTTTGGGGAGGCACAGCCTTCCCTACCCGGCCCTCCATACAGTTTTGCAACCCCAATGTGGCCCTCGGGCCAAAAAGTTTGCCCACCCCTGTTCTACAGCTAACATCTTTCTTTGGCTCAAGTGACCTGCATTTTTGGAGTTGCAAGATTGGAGTTCTAGCCATTTATAATGGAGAGGTGCTCGCTTTTCTATGCTTAAGGTTGCCACCAGTCATAGTAGAAGGCTGATTTTGTCTTGTAACTAAACAGATAATTTCAAAATGTTTATAGCTAGATCTTGTTGGCAACAAGAACATTTCAGAATTTTTAAAAATAAAAATGTCAATATGTAAACAGTTCTGAAATTTTTGTCCAATACTGCTTGTGATCCTCTGTTAAAAACTCACTAGAATACAAAATTTCAGGCATTGGTAGATTTTAACAATGGCTTGTGCACAAGGTAGTTTTCAAGAGTAGAAAAAGTAAGGTTTTTAAGAAATTGCCATTTATTTGGAAACTAGACAAATTTCTGTCAAAGCCAATGGATCCATGGTGACTGTGACTATTTTCATCATCTATAACAGGGGTCGGCAACCTTTCAGAAATGGTGTGCCGAGTCTTCATTTATTCACTTTAATTTAAGGTTTCACATGCCGGTAATACATTTTAATGTTTTTTAGCAGGTCTCTCTCTATAAGTCTATATATTATATAACTAAACTATTGTTGTATTGTAAAATAAACAAGGTTTTCAAAATGTTTAAGAAGCTTCATTTAAAATTAAATTAATTTAATTTTAATTTAACCCGCTGCTGGTCTGGGGTTCTGTTCACCTAGATGGGCAGTGGGCTGAGCGGGCCCTGCGGCCAGGAACCTGGCTGGCAAGGGTCCGGCAGCCAGAACCCCAGACCGGGGGGTGGGGGGGGGAGGGGAGAGGTGCAGGAGCTCCAGTCTGGTGCTCAGGGCAGGGGCCTGGGGTGTGTGCGGGGCTGCAGGGCAGAGGGCTGTGTGTGTGTGAGGGGGTACAGGACTCAGGGCTTGGAGTGTGTGTGGTGGGTCACGGCAGAGGGCTGGGGTCATGGGGTGCTCACTGCAGGGGGCTGGAGGGGCTATGCCCCTATTCCACCCTCCCCCAAGGCCCTGCCCCTGCTTCTTCTCTGCCTCCAGCGAGCACGCTGACTCCACTCCTCCCCCAGCCCCTCCCTCACAAGGGCTATCAGCTGATCTGCCGGCAGGGAGGGAGGGATGGAGAGGAGGAGGAGCGGCAGGAACCCAGCACACTGCAGGAAGAGGCAGGGGAGCTGGCAGGACCAAGCTTATGTCCCCTGCCCCCGCGGGAGGGACAGAGGGCAGAGAAGAGTGACCCAGATTTTTAATGGCACACTGCTGACTGCCGGGACTCCAGCAGGCAGCAGTGTGCCATTAGAAATCGTCTTTGGCATGCGTGCCATAGGTTGCTGATCCCTGATCTACAATGAACCAGCTGGGGCTCTCCCTTAGAAAAGATTCAGAGTAACAGCCGTGTTAGTCTGTATCCGCAAAAAGAAGAACAGGAGTACTTGTGGCACCTTAGAGACTAACAAATTTATTAGAGCATAAGCTTTCGTGGACTACAGCCCACCGAAGAAGTGGGCTGTAGTCCACGAAAGCTTATGCTCTAATAAATTTGTTAGTCTCTAAGGTGCCACAAGTACTCCTTAGAAAAGAGGAAGTAAATTCCAGAATCGGGTAAAATGACAACAACTGTATTCCTCATCAAAATGACCCCTCAGTCTTGAGAGAGCATGCACGGGTCCATTTTACAGGTGGGATAACACAGGATAAAAGTTTAAATTAGTTTCCATATGAAGCTACAAATAAAATCAGGATTGGAATTCTGATCTCTGAGATGAGCCCCCCAACACTAGACCAAAAGCATCTCTCACAGTATTTCAAAACTCTACACTTAGTGAAGCCAGCTAATTTAGGGCTTACAAAGGTGACAAGAATTGTTAAGAGCTTTGGGACACTAAAGATGAAAGGCTGTAAAGTAAATGCAAAGCATATTAGACACATTTTATATTGGGTAAACAAGGCACAAATATTTGTGGCCTGCTTTCCAGTGGTGCTGAGCACATCCAACTCCTTTTTGATTTCAAAGGGAATTGTTCTGCACTTCTGAATATCAAACCAGTTGCCTAGGTATGATTCAGATTAACTTTCGATATCCATTTTGAAAAAATATCAGTGTATACATGCATATTACGCACAGACACACACTGCTATCTGCCTCTATTCACATCTATTTTATTGCATCTTCTTCTGATGTTCCTCCCTTCTTGGGTCTATTGATTATTCTCTCTTTGACTGTGTTGCTTTGACAATGTATCAACATCATGGTCTGCTCAAACTACAGTTCACCTGCTGGTGTGCAACCTATGACTTTCAGAATGTTTCTTGCAACCAAAAGTTGCAGATTCCAAGGGGCACTGAATACCAGAAGTACTGATATTTTGCTTCATATACACTTCCACCTCCCTCTTTCCTAACACCAATTAGCTATTCAATGTACCAGTAACCCACATGACAGGTTTCAGAGTAGCAGCCGTGTTAGTCTGTATCCGCAAAAAGAACAGGAGTACTTGTGGCACCTTAGAGACTAACAAATTTATTAGAGCATAAGCTTTCGTGGACTACAGCCCACTTCTTCGGATGCATATAGAATGGAACATATATTGAGGAGATATATATACACACATACAGAGAGCATAAACTGGTGGGAGCTGTCTTACCAACTCTGAGAGGCCAATTAATTAAGAGAAAAAAAAAACTTTTGAAGTGATAATCAAGCTAGCCCAGTACAGACAGTTTGATAAGAAGTGTGAGAATACTTACAAGGGGAGATAGATTCAATGTTTGTAATGGCTCAGCCATTCCCAGTCCTTATTCAAACCGGAGTTGATTGTGTCTAGTTTGCCTATCAATTCTAGCTCAGCAGTCTCTCGTTGGAGTCTGTTTTTGAAGTTTTTCTGTTGTAATATAGCCACCCGCAGGTCTGTCACTGAATGACCAGACAGGTTAAAGTGTTCTCCCACTGGTTTTTGAGTATTTTGATTCCTGATGTCAGATTTGTGTCCATTAATTCTTTTGCGTAGAGACTGTCCGGTTTGGCCAATGTACATGGCAGAGGGGCATTGCTGGCACATGATGGCATATATCACATTGGTAGATGTGTAGGTGAACGAGCCCCTGATGGTATGGCTGATGTGATTAGGTCCTATGATGATGTCACTTGAATAGATATGTGGACAGAGTTGGCATCGGGGTTTGTTACAAGGATAGGTTCCTGAGTTAGTGGTTTTGTTCAGTGATGTGTGGTTGCTGGTGAGTATTTGCTTTAGGTTGGGGGGTTGTCTGTAAGCGAGGACAGGTCTGTCTCCCAAGATGGAGAAACCCACATGGACAAACATCTGAGAAAGACTTGAGTATCTGATACTGACTGGCAGCCTGCAGAGGATCAGAACAGAGCTTTATCTTTATCCCACAGTGGAGGCGTGAAAGCCTGGGCAAACTCTAATCCAGGGGTTCTCAACCTTTTTCTTTCTGAGGCCCCCCCCAACATGCTATAAAAATTCCACAGCCTAAATGTGGCACAACAACTGTTTTTCTGCATATCCACGGGGTAGAAAGCAATGCAACTGCGCCTGGGGCCCCATGCCACAGGGGGCCCCATGCCACAGGGGGCCCTGCAATGCTAAGCTATTCAGGCTTCAGCTTAGCCCTGGTTGGTGGGGCTTGAGCTTGGGCTTCCACCCCAGGCAGTAGGACTCCGGCTTCAGCTTTCTGTTCTGGGTTCCAGCAAGTCTAACGCCAGCCCTGATCTCTGGTTTATTTTGGTGGACCCCCTTAAACCTGCTTGCGACCCCCCCCCCAGGGGGCCCCAGACCCCTGGTTAAGAACTGCTGTTCTAATCACAATTATCCCAGGTATTTGGGTAGGGACATGGAAGGTTAAGAGATAAAAGGAGGCATCACTCTTTAAGTGAGAAGAGATAATGGAGCTGGGTAAGCAGAGCAGGGCAGAAAAGCATGATAGGAAGACAGAGGAATTGGAAAAAAAGAAGAAATAGAGCAAGTGCCTTAGGGTTAGTTAAACTGTATGTATTCACAAGTTGAATTTATTCTAATGCATTAGGGTAGAATACAAGTTTGCACAAAAGTCCTGTAAATCTATGTGTAAATAAGGAACAGAACACAAGCTCATGGTAAGTTACTACAGTGACCTCACTGCCTTCTGAGTAGTGTAACATTGCATCAACAGAAGCCTCTGTTCCATTTGTACTTACTATCCAAGAAGGAAACCAAGATGCATGTATTTCTTCAACTCCTCTTTCTTTACTACAAATATCACAGGTAGACATTATTATCCATCACCCCTTTCCAGGAAAGCAAAGGCTGAGAAACTGACTAAGGGAAAGTGTACACCACAAAATTAAGTCAACTTAAGTTACATCAATGTACAGCTGCTGCAGTAATTAAATTGCTTTTGCATGTCCACACTACGCTCCTCGTGTCCGTGGTGCACATCCTCATTAGCAGCGCTTTCACTGACACAGAGCAGTGCACCGTGGGTAGCTATGCCACTCAACTTGCCACCATCTAGCGCAGAGTGTTTTGGGAAGGGTTTGCAATACCTCGTGGGGGCAAACAAATCATGCAGGGGTTACTGGGAACATGGTTTCAACATCTCAGAATGTTTTGAGCTTCTTTGCAAAAGCCCTGCAAAGCTGCAGGTCTGCCATCTCTGTGAGAAGCATGGATCCTGCACAGTTCTGTACTATTATGATGAGCATTGTGACCACACCGCACCTGATCCTGCAGTATTTGCAGAGCTGCCAGAGGAGTCTGGCAGAACAAGACAATTCCTTGGAGGCTGCCTTGCTGTGGGACATAGAAAGAAACAATTCACATTTGTTATTCGCATACATGGAGCAGCTGCAGACAGTGGTGCCCCCTTTCTGGGCCCAAGAAACAAGCACTGACTGGTGGGATTGCACTGTTATGTGGGTATGGGATGATTAGCAGTGGCTGCAGAACTTTCGGATATGCAAGACCATATTTCTGAAAGTGTGTGCAGAGCTCGATCCAACCTTCTGGCATAGCAACACCAAAATGAGAGCTGCACTGACAGTGGAGAAGCAAGTGGCTGTGTGGAAGTTTGCAACATCACATTACTAACGATCAATCGGGAATCAATTTGGAGTTGGGAAATCCACCATGGGGGTTGCTGTGATGCAAGTGTGCGGGGCCATTAATCGCATCCTGTTGCGAAGGACTATGACTCTGGACAATGTGAAGGACATAGTGGATGGTTTTGCAGCAATGGGGTTCCCGAACTGCAGTGGGGTGATAGATGGCATGCATATCCCTATTTTGGCACTAAACAACCTTGCCACAGAATACATCAACAGAAAGGGATTCTTTTTTATGTTACTGAAAGTGCTGGGGGATCACTGAGGATGTTTTACCAATATCAATGTGGGATGGTCAGGGAAAGGTGCATGATGCATCTTTAAGAACACAGGCCTGTTCAGAAAGCTTCAAGCAGGACTTTCTTTCCAAACTAGGGGATCACTGTTGAAATGCCAGTAGTGATCCTATGCATCCGAAGAAATGGGCTGTAGTCCACGAAAGCTTATGCTCTAATAAATTTGTTAGTCTCTAAGGTGCCACAAGTACTCCTGTTCTTTTTGCGGATACAGACTAACACGGCTGCTACTCTGAAACCTGGGAAACCCAGCCTATCCTTTACTCCCATGGATCATGGCCACCTTGACAGCAGCAAGGAACGCTTCGTCTACAGGCTGAGTCGGTTCAGAAGGACACTTGAATGTGCCTCTGGCCATTTGAAAGGCTGCTAGTGCTGCCTAGAGATTAGAATTCAGTGGGGGGAGGGGGGGAAATCCCAATGGTTATAGATGCCTGCTGTGTGCTTCATAGTATTTGTGAAGCAAAGAGGGAAAAGTATCCACCAGGGTGGAGGGCAGAAGTGAGCAGCCAGATACCAAGACTATAAGAAAAGCTCAACAGGGAGCTATATGGCTCAGGGAGGCTTTGAAAGACCGTTTTAATAGTGAACCACAGTAATGTGTGTTGCTTTAGTGTGCTCTGCCTCACATTGTTTTTTTGCACCCCAGTATGAACCTTACAATGACTGCTGTGTGTGTAGTAATATAAATTGGAAATGCACCTGTTGCTATTTTCTCTGAATGACCTCAGACCCAGCCGGCCTATACTGTGAACTAATAAAGACGACTATCGATGTTCCTACGGCTGGATCGGAGCTGTGCCTGCACAGCCTCTTCTCCCACAGACCCGGGAGATCCACCACCACCTGTATACTCCAGGCAGGAGTGTGTCTGCAGTGTGCGCTGGGTAGGCACTAGGTGAGCTCTACACACCGAGCAAACAGAAAATGGAATTTCAAAAATTCACAGGGTTTTAAAAGGGTAGGGGCATGTACCTGTGTACCTGGCCGCTGAGTAACAGAGTTCAAAATGGTGACCAGAGAGGTCATGATGGGGCATTGTGGGACACCTCCTGGAGGCCACTAAAGTCAATGTAAGTAACACAGTGTTTACACGGAGGTGGAGTTAAGTCTGCATGACGGGTGAGCTACATTGGTGGGAGTGACATTTTAGTGTAAATGCTTACAGAGTAAGGTCAACATAAGCTGCCTTGCATTGACCTAACTCTGTAGCGCAGACCAGGCGTAAAAGAAGAATGTGTCCAATCCATGTGTGTGTGGGAGAAGAGAAGTGCCATGTCTTCCCGTACCAAGAAACGGGATAATAAATTACTAAACTGTTTAGAGGGACACCCATAATGTCTAGGCCACATGGTACTTTCCCTGCTACCCTCCCGCCCTTTAACTTAAAGGGTTTTCTGGTTTTTACTAGTTTGTGTTCCTGTAAATACTTCAGAATTAGGGTAAAATGAGCACAAACCAATCTGTTCCATGATGATGTCTGTATCTTTAACTAGTACTTAAGCATTTTAGAGTGGAAGTTTAGTTAGTTTGCTTTTAAACTATGCTCTACATATCACAAAGCATCTTACAGCATTATACAAGATTATGTAGAAAACCCTATGAACTAGTCCAGTTTAATGACCACTGTAATGTGAACTCCTACATGCACATAGAACTATTATGATTAGTATATTTGCTGGTTCAAAAATCTTGGCAAGTTGCCAAGAGTGACTAAGACCTTGTCTACACCACACAGTTTTGTTGACAAAAGTCAGCTTTCGTCAACAAAACAGTGGAGGTGTAAACACTGTAGTGCTCCTTCTGCCCAGAAAACTCTCCTGCTTTGCTGACAAAATAAAACCTCCTCAACGAGAGGTGTAGAGCTTTTTATGGCAAAGTTATATGGACAAAGTCAGTGTAGACACTGCGCTTGATTATGTCGCTGTAAATGGCTTCCAGGAGGTGTCGCAAAATACCTATTCTGCCCGCTCTGGTCAGCAGTTCAAACTCCACTGCTCTGCACCCAGGCATCCACCCCTTCCCCTTTAAAGGCCCAGGAATTTTTGAAATTCCACTTCCTGTTTGCTTGGCACGGAGAGCTCATATCACATCTTCCCAGCTGCCCATGGTGGCTCCACGCAGCAAATGCTCTCCCATTTGGAGCGTACCTGAGTTGTTGGATCTGCTGCCACTGTGGGGGGAGGAGGCTGTGCAGTCCCAGTTCTGCCATAGGACCTTTGATACCTATGGGCAGATTTCTCATGGCTAGTTGAATAAGGGCTACAAACAGGACACATGTCAGTGCTGTGCAAAGATAAAGGAGCTGAGGCAGGTATACCAGAAGGCAAGGGAGGCAAACATCACTCTGGTGCTGCACTGAAGACCTGCTGCTTCTGTAAGAAGCTGGACTCCATCCTTTGCAGTGACCCCACCTCCATCAGCTCTGTGGATACTTTGGTGGGGCTGGAGGAGGCAGACAGTGGACTCAACCCCAAGAATGAAGTCGTGGACAAGGAGGTTGAGTTGGAGGACGACGTGGAGCACACGGCAGGGTCGTCCGGTGGCGCGGCTAGTCAGGACCTCTTTTCCACTCTGGAGGAGTCTAGCTAGTCCCAGAAGTCCATCTCTGGCACACATGATGCAGAAGAGTAATATTTTTGAGTTGATGCTGCTCGGTTATATGAGGTAGAGTTGTCATTTGCTCACTATATTGTAGAAGTGGGTGAAGAGATAGAAATGTACAAGACTAGCGGTGTTTGAGTGTGCTCCACATTTTCTGTGCAGCTAAGCAGTGTGGTGGAACTGTATGTTAATGCACTCCAAGATTTCACGGGAATCCTCCAGAGAGATCTCTAGGAAACTTTCCTGGAGATACTGGCCAATCCTCTGCCCAAGGTTCCTTGGCAGAGCTGCTTTGTTCCTTCCCCCATTGTAGAAAACTTTCCTGCACCAATCGGCAATCACTTGTGCAGGGACCAAAATGGGTGAGCAGCATAGGGACTGGGTTTGAAGCCGCATGCATGCAGGAGATGCACTCTTGCTACCCCTTAGAAGGGAGGTACGGCTTCAATGACCCACGCCTGCAGAAAATGGTGATAGAATTTACAATACTGTCCCTAATCACCTGCAGTGATCCCCTTAAAAAAACCACCTAGACCCTTTGCCCCATCTTGAACGCCCAACCTCCTTCCCACCCCGGCCAAACTCACCATGTTTAGGGTATTCGCCGAGATGAGTGCTTGCCAAGAGACAGAGAGAAAGTGATCCGTATATTAAAATAGGTGTATTTTACTATAATGATTCAATACTGGGTCGAACTAACAATCGTGCTTCTGTGTATTGTTTCTTGTGCTTTGGCAGATGTGGCCTTCAGGGAAATCCCCTACACAGCGCCTCTGCCAGAAAAGGTAGCGACCAAAGCGGAGCAAGGAGGGAGTTCTGAGTGGTGCTCCAATCCACAGAGATTGAAAAAAAGAACGCAGGGAGTGGAGAGAGACCCTGAAGGAAAAATTTAAAATAGAAAGGCAAGACAGAAAGGAGAGTGAGGAGCGCATTGTAAAGTGCCGGGAGAGGATGATAAAAGTGATGGAGGAGCAAACAGAGATGCTAACCATGCTCCAGGCAGTCCCTAATCATGCTCCAGGCAGAACACAATACAGAACTGCTGTCCATACCCTCCCTAAATTCCTCCAATACATTCCTTGTAACTTCCCAGAAGGTCTCAGTACCCCATTCATTCCACCCCTCGGACAGTTTCCTAAAATGACAGCTGGACTTACACATAGCTATGAGAGCCTACACTGCCCTGCACTCTTATCTCCCTTTCCACCAAGCATTTGGTGTGTGTTGTTAATTGGTATTTAATAAAAACAAACTCTCTGAAACAAAAGCAATCTTATTTGTCTCCTACACGTGATGGTTGCTGCTGATAGTAATACATAGTGTCAGTTTGATCATTTTCTGCCTACAAATCCTGTTCAGGAATCATTACAATTTTCCTGCAAGGTGGCAACTTAAAAGCATGACAGAGTGTTGTATGGAAAAAAAACATTACTAGTGCTCATTGTTAAAATGTTGCCTCAAGGCCTAAATTCCCCCCGTTATGCCCCTAACAGCGCTGGTAGCTGGCTGCTCAAATTCAACAGCCAGGCAATCCACTGCCATGCTCCATCCTGGAGGAAATTTTTCACCCTTAGCTTCACAAATATTATGGTGTGCACAGCAGGCTGCTATGACCATGGTAATATTTTCCTCATTTAATTCTAACCGGTCATAAAGGCAGCGCCAGCACACTTTTAATCTGCTAAAGGCACATTCCAGTGTCATTCTGCACCTGCTCAACCTACTGTTGAAGCACCCCTTCCTGCTGTCCAGGTTTCCCATGTAAGGCTTCATGAGCCATGGGAATAAGGGGTACCCTGGGTCTCCCAGAATCACTATGGGCATTTCAACATCTTCGACTGGAATCGTCTGGTTTGGAGGGGAAAAAAAGTCTCTGCTTAGAGCTTTCTGTATAGGCCAGTATTCCTGAAGATGTATGCATCATGCACCTTTCTGGACTATCCTGCATTGATGTCAGGGGAACGCCCACAGTGATCCATAAGCGCTTGCAAATACCATTGAGAAGTACCCCTTTCTATTGACGTGCTTGGTCGTAAGATGGTCTGCGGCCAAAATTGGAATATGCATACTATCTATCACTCCGCCACAGTTAGGGAATCCCATTGCCAAAAAGCCATCCGATATTTCACGTACACTGCCAAGAGTCACAGTCCCTTGTAGCAGGATGCGATTAACGGCCCTGCACACTTGTGTTACTGCAACCCAATGGTAGACTTCTCAACTCCAAACTGATACGCAACTGACCAGTAGCGGTCTGGAGTTGCCAGCTTCCACACAGTGATCACTATGTGCTTCTCCAAAGAGAGGGCAGCTCTCATTTTGGTATCCTTGGGTCGCAGTGCTGGGGCAAGCTCCACACACAGTTCCTGTAAGACGGCTTTCTGCATCTGAAAGTTCTGAAGCCACTGCTTGTCATCCCAGACCTGCATAATGATGCAATCCCAACACTCAGTGCTTGTTTACCGAGCTCAAAAGTGACAGTCCGCCGTGTATAGTTGCTCTGTGAATGCCAGAAGTAATCTGGTGTTGTTTCTTTCCATGGCACACTGCAGGTCAGGAAACTCTGATTCCTGTTGAGACTGGGTGCTCTAGATATACTGCATGACCATCCGTGATGTGTTCATAACAGTGACCACATAACAGTAGAAAGCAGTGTGGGATCCATCCTTTCAGACAAAGACGGTGGGCACACACTAATTGTAGGCCACTGAAAAATGCAACGAAATGCAGCCAGAAGCCCATTGAATGCCGAGCTGGGAAGAACTGCATCATGGGACATTGAGCCCACACCCATAATGCAGACATAAAGAGGGATTCATAGATGGGTGATAAAAAATATTACACAGGAAAAGACTTCATGTGAAGAGAGATCTCACAGATTGAGACTGCTTAATTTAGAAGAGATGAGAGGTATAGCAAAAGAGTGAGTGGTTTACAGCAGTGCTTCTCAAAGTGGTGGTCCGCGGACCAGTGCCGGTCCACGAGCCATCGGCTGCCGGTCCGCGGCGAGTTTCCTCATAAGTGCGTTGAATAGGATAATAATATGGCACCGGTCCATGGCACATTGGAAAAAAAGTTGCTGGTCCCCCACATCAGATAGCTTGAGAAGCACTGGTTTACAGAGAAGGTAAATCAGGTGGTGCTGGTCACATTGTAGCACATTGAAAATTTTAAGGCATGTCTACACTGCGATTAAAAACCTGTGGCTGGCCCATGCCACCTGACTCAGGCTTGTGTTAGCACCTACAAGTATTGCTATCTGGTCTTAGTCACACCTAGGAGCTGTCCCCTTGTTACTCACCATTTACAAAAGATACCATCATGTTTTTAAACAACAATTAATGCTATAACCATTTTTTAAAGAACATCTTCCCCCCCTCCAATTTAGACAAGGTCTGTAGGTTTCTTGCACCTTTCCCTGAAACATCTGGTACTAGCCATGGTCAGAGGCAGTATGTTTTTTGAAAAGCAAGTTTGCAAGCCAGAAAATTCCAAGTTAATGTGAAATCAATGAAACAATCAAAAATGTATGGAAGTTAACCTAACCTTAACTCTGCCATCTTTTTATTCTTGTCCACATACCCACTACAGTTAATCTATGCTTCCCCAAGGTACTTATCACTATAATATATGGACACATAACCAGACCCCTTAATAGCAACATGTACATCTTTGTTGACAATCATCTATGCGATAACATATGCATACTCAGCCACCTATTACTAGGGCCCTACCAAATTCATGGCCATGAAAAACGCGTCACTGACCATGAAATCTCGTCTCCCCATGAAATCTGGTCTTCTGTGTGCTTTTACCCGATACTATACAGATTTCACAGGGGAGACCAGTGTTTCTCAAATTGGGGGTCCTGCCCAAAAGGAAGTTGCAGGGAGGGTCACAAGGTTATTTTTGGGGTGGCAAGGAGTCACAGTATCACCACCATTATTTCTGCGCCGCCTTCAGAGCTGGGCAGACGGAGAGCAGCGGCTGCTGGCTGGAAGACCAGCTCTGAAGGCAGTGCCCCACTAGCAGCAGTGCAAAAGTAAGGATGGCAATACCATACCATGGCAGCCTTACTTCTGCGCTGCTGCCTTCAGAGCTGGGTGGCTGGAGAATGGTGGCTGCTGACTAAGGGTCCAGCTCTGCAGGCAGCAGCGCAGACATAAGGGTGACAATACCATACCATGCCATCCTTGCTTCTGTGTTGCTGCTGGCTAGCTGTCCAGCTGTGAAGGCAGCAGCGCTGAAGTAAGGGTAGCAGCAAGGCAGCCCCTTCCCCCCACAACTCCTTTTGGGGTCAGGATCCCTACAATTACAACATTGTGAAATTTCAGATTTAAATAGCTGAAATCATGAAATTTAAGATTTTTAAAATCTTATGACTATGACTGTGAAATTGACCAAAATGGACCTGAATTTGGTAGGGCCCTACCTATTCCACATGAACAACCTGTTCTCCAACTCACTCTCCTTTGATGAGCTAGACACATCACTTTGTACCCTCCAAACCGACTCAAAGACCTTCCCTGCAAAAGCTCATTTATTTCCATTTAAGTCAACATGCCACTTGTATATACTTTATTATCTACAAGCAGCTCACAACCACCCTCTACACCTATCATTCCACTGGAACTCTCAAGGCTCAAATCAACCTCTGCTGGACTTTGCATTGTAAGACCAATATTCTTATTTATCTTCCTGTGTAGGTCCTACACCCCTCCACCTACATATATTCACCTTAATCTCTACCCACTCTCTAAAGACTATATTTAAACTGGACCCAGAGTGTCTAACTCAGAGATTACAGACATATCCATTCTACACAGAGAACAACTGAAATGTATTACATTGCCCTGCTAGTAATTTAAAACATTGGGACAGATTGTGACGATGCTTCTAGACAGATATCTACATTACCAGGAGGGTTCACAGAATAACAGAGTACGACACAGTTAAGGTGTCTTCCACTCTATATTTGCAAACTTCACAATTTGTTATGTCATTAGACACACATTTTAACGTTGAGGTTTCCTGGCTTTCACACATTTGTGAGGTATTTACAACCTTAATTCCATCTTGATGTTTATATCCGGATAGTAATAATACAAATGGAAATATGCCAGAGTTTCAAATAAGGGGAATCCTGCATTTCTCATACACAAATTAGAGAATCATCCTACAGCCATTCAAATCAATGGCAATACTCCTACTGACTTCAATATTTCACGATCAAGTCCTTGTATGAGCAGTCCTTCCGAACAGCAGTTCTCAACCAGAGGTCCATGGCCCGGGGGGGCCGTGAGCAGGTTTCAGGGGGTCCACCAAAATAAACCAGAGAGCAGGGCCAGCATTAGACTCACTGGGACCCAGGGCAGAAAGCTGAATCCTGAGCACCGCTGCCTGGGGCAGAAGATTAAACCTGAGCAACTCAGCTTCGTGGAGTTCCTGTGGCGTGGGGCCCTGGTCAACTGCTCTGTTTGCTACCCCCTAACGTTGGCCCTGGCTTTTAATCTACTAAAAACAGTAGCAGTGGCACAGTTGGGCCATGGAATTTTTATAGCATATTGGGGGCGCTTCAGAAAGAAAAATGTTGAGAACCCCTGCTTCAGAACACCTGGCAATTTTGAAGCACTCATGCAGCACTCATGCAAAATCTTGGCCCGTTTCAAGTCTCTTGCTGACTGTGGGCAAGGGAAGCACTGCTGTGAAAGAATAAAGGCAGGATTCTATTACAGCTGAAATTTCTATTTCTACTGCTAAGTAAGTCCAGAGAAGAGAAGGATGCAGGAGAAAGAAATGCTAATAGCAAAAAAACAGTTGCTGAAATACACAATTAATAAATATGTCCTTAATATAAATTTAAAGAACTCTGTGCTGAATGCTTCAGCAACAAGGAGATAAAGAAGCTACAAAATATTTATTTTTTTCATTGGGTTTTCCCATTTGACAGGCCCTATCATATAAAATTAGCCAAGTGTGAAATATCCATTCTGTTTTGGTAAGCAATAACATTAGACATATTAGCAGCAACACAATCTCAAACTAGAGAATTAAGCATGTGTCCCCTAATTGCACCCAGACCTTTTTTCCTAGCTGAACTAGACAGAAGTTTCTTTCTCGGAGCAATGTAGGACATAGTTAATAAAACAAAACATTTAATGGAATGCCTTCTTCCTCAGACAACCTTGTCAGAGTTTAATACCTACTGACAGTAGGCATTCGGATTACCACAGATAGACAGTGGGGCAAATAGTGGTGAAATAGCAGGAACATTAATATCTGCACTAGTCTTTCCTGCACTAGACAAAAGGGGAAATTCCTGTTCAAAGCCATTTTTTAATGGTAAAATAAAATGTGGCCTTGAGACAGAAGCCTCCAAGGAACAACTTTAAAAACTTGTGTGCAGTAAGTCACCAGAACTAGATTGTTACCTGTACAAGGATTCTGAAGGAAAGAACAGTATAATACCGAAATAGTAGAATTTCCATATCCTTGTCACGGTTCTAGAAGTTAGAGATGGAAGAGACGCATTAAGTTCTTCCAATTTAACTCCTTAGCAATACAAGACAGAAATAATTAAATCCATATTTCAGGATATCAGCAGATTGTACAATGAAGACAGCAAGGAATTTCACCTCTTCACAATTGGACAGATCAAAGTTGGGTTCTTTTCACAGTCATCTGATGCATGAATAAGTGGCCAATACGCCAGAGGATATTAGACTTGAAAGTCCATGTGCTGTAAATCCTATGACATTCAAACTATACTGTGTAATGGAAACAAGCTCTCTCTGAGTTTGATTCCTGTCCTCTTCTAAATAATGGCTGTCAGTTTTCTTTTGCTATCCCTTCTCTTCATGTTTGTGTTCCTGACTCTTCTGTACTTCTATACCTGGCTACTCTGGTCCTTTCAGTCTGGCTGCTCCTGACTCAGCACTTGATGTCAAAACAAATATTCCAGAATGGAACAGATGAACAGTCCTGGTAAATCAATTTAAACAGGAAGGGGAGAAGTGTTCTCAGAATGTCTTATGTTTGCTTAATAAAAGAACTGCTTAGTTCCAAATATTTCATCATGATGAATAGAAGGAAAATAGCCCAAGGGCTCCCATGCCGTTCAAGCAACAAACCTTGAACACAACTGCAACCTCTAGTGAGTACAATATTAATTATTCTTCATTCCTTTTGCTAAGCAAAAACATGGTGACTACTGAAAAAACGCACAGCTCATTGTTCCTTAGCACTTACCACAATATTAAATTAGACAACAAATATGGAGTCTTTGCAGTCCAGCATCAGCAAATCCTGGAGATTTTTAACTATGCATCAGGTTTCATTCTACCTTGTGCCACGGAATCCCAAATCCACTTAACATGGAGACACTTCCTTTCAGCATCAGATTAGTGCAAACTAGAAAATACTGCCCTGCCACATGCTGCAAAAGCAGTATGTAGTAATATCAGGTCCACAACCTCATAAACTTCTATTAATGGAATAACAAAATCAGTTGTAGCCTAATTTACCACCTTTTTATTGTTGGGATAAATTTCTGTAGGAATTTTTGCACCAGTATAGCTACACCAGGTCTCGCTTCTACAGCCTCAGCATGCTAAGCAACAATCCAAGGAATGAACTTCCCTCAATGTACATCAGACAGAGGGGAAGACAAGTGGAAGCATGAAAATACATTGCTAAACTGAGTTTTCTCGAATCAGACAGGATGACCTGGAAATAAGCGGATGCTGGATTGGGAATTTAATTGCATCATGGCACTGAAACTACATTAAATTACCTAAATACCTAAACAAGTACAAACAAGAGATTTTTACCCATCTATTCGTCATAGCACAGCTATGATGCTATAAAAATAAATACAGTAGTAAGATTTCCTGGGCTTAATTTATACATTTGCAAGGAAGTAATGCAGGACATGGAAATACTTTTGTAAATTTTCTCACAGCACTTGCTAGCTCTTTGGAGTACACTGCAAATGAACATAAGCACTGCCAGTCAGGGATTTAATTGAAGTGACCTGTGCTCTCACACAGAAGAGACTATAAGCCTCCTGCTGCTATAAGAGAAACCACAGAGTTCTGAGCCTTTCCTTTTACAACATCATTGTTAAACAGATACAAGACCCAGACTGATACATCCAGTCAAAAGAGAGGCACCCAGTGACTGTTTGAACTGCCAGAAAATGAACTCCTTACAAACCCAGAAATGAAGAGGCAGCAGCAATACAGATTTGCAAAACGTGGAAGAGGGAGGGACAGGGAGAGGGCAACAAAAAATAACATGCATACTTAGTGCTTAGAACACCCTTCTATGTCTAGGGTTTACCTTTTCATGCATGAGATTTCTTTAGGGTTTTGCAGTATCCTAGACCCATACTTTATTTAAAAACATGGGACAAACCTGAGATCAGTCAATAGTTTTTCATTATTAATGTAATTAACAAAAAAAATTGAGGTGGGGGAAGAGAACTGAACGACACTTGGGGCGCCTCATACCATAAAAGCAATAAGCTTTGGTATGATTTCTGACAGGGGCCCCTTAGGGGCTCCCTGTGGCACCACCAGGAGGCAGCCAATATTTGAAGAGATTAGCAATTCTGAGACATGGATGAATGGCAACAGAGGACTCTATATATAGACAGCACTGACGGAAGCGGGGTTGGAGAGCAGGATCACGTACCTCCATCTCTAAAGGGCTGCACTAATGGCAGAACAGACACTAGTGTCTCCTTTCCCCTAAATAAATACTTAGCAGGGAGGACACAGGCACCCACATCTTCCTGCTTCACCAGCTGAAGATAGGCTGAGGGGAAGAAACATCCCCCCCCCAACATTGCCCCATCTGTGTGGATCACTCAGAACAAGTATCTCCCAAAAAGTTACAGATGGCAGAGGAAGGAGGGAGTTCTCAGACAAGTCAGCCATATGAGCATTTGATAGCTGACTCTACTGATGTGTGGTTATTGATTTCTCTCTTTTCTGCTCTGGCAGCACCTTGATCCACTACGGGAAAAGAAAACAGATGTGTATCCAGTCGCCGCACTGAACCAAGGATTTCTTTCACCCAATTTCTGAAAAGGTGAGGTAGCTAAACACAACTCCCGTTTTCTCTACCCTCTTGTTACAGATCAAAGAACTGACAGAGCAGGGAGAAGTCAACAGCAGTCATGCCTTAGCACAAGGGTGGCCAACTTGAGCCTGAAAAGGAGCCAGAATTTACCAATGTACATTGCAAAAAAGCCACAGTAATACGTCAGCAGCCCTCCATCAGCTCCCTCCGCCTCCCACCCACTGGCAGCCCTGCCAGTCAGCGCCTCTCCCCGCACCTCCCAATCAGCTGTTTTGTGGTGTGCAGGAGGCTCTGGGGGGGGAGAAGCGAAGGCACGGCAGGCTCAGGGGAGGGGACGGGAAGGGGTGGAGTGGGAGCAAGGCCTGTGGCAGAGTCAGAGGTTGAGCAATGAGCACCGCCCGGCACATTGGAAAGTTGGCGCCTGTAGCTCCAGCCCTAGAGTCGGTGCCTATACAAGGAGCCGCATATTAACTTCTGAAGAGCCACATGTGGCTACAGAGCCACAGGTTGGCCACCCCTGCCTTAGCAGGAGGGACTAGACATGGCTGAGTGTTTGAACCTGCCCCTCCTTGCTGGCTACACAGGGCTCCCTTCTGCTCTACAGTTAAAAAGCATCTAAAACATAATACGCTTACTGACTATATACCAGGGATGTAAAATATACAATGTGGTGCTCATTTTCAATAGGATAGCTTTTCCTGTCTGTTTTTAAAATAAATAACGATAATACGGAACTCTTATATGGACTCATTTTTTGTCCATCATTCTCCACATGCTTTACATGTAAGAAATACATTATCACCCCCACTCTATAGATGGGGAAACTGGAGCACAGAGAGATGAAGTGACTTCTCTAAGGTCACCACAAGGGGAACAGCTAAGTCCCAGGCCAGTGCCCTACCCACTGAGCCATAATTAAGATCCTGTGTAAAACACAATTTCACGGGCTTAACAGAAATTGAGAGATTAGCCCAATCCCATCATTTTTCCCAACATTAGGGGAAAACTGCAGCTGTTTGGGGTGTGGAAGAGAATTGGCAGCCATATATATCCCATGAAATTCAAACACACTCATGATGCTGCCATGATTTAAAAAAAAAACCAAACAAAAAACCCCCCTGTGATTATACAGGGTCTTAACCACGTTTCCCCAACAAGCAACTGTGCTTCTGCCAAGAACTTAAAGATGCTAAACTGAACAATGGGTGAATCTAATTCTTCTGTAGACACTTTTTTTTTTTCCAACAAATTTTCAAATATAGCAGTGGCAGTGTCTTGATTAAACAAATAAAATCTATATTGCAGAGTCAAATATTCTGACAGACTATTCCCTTTCTTTTCAAGGGGAAGCCACCTTTCTCCAAAATGCTGTAGTTTTGACTGCTCAGGAAATTGAGAAAAAAGTTGTTCCTTACACAATACAAGCTGGGAGTTCATTTATGCTACCTCTTTGCTAGTGGAATGGAGAGAGAATTCCTAAGTGAGAGTTTTTCAGAAACTGGTCTGTGTAATATGCTTCTCCAGTTCTTCCCGAGAGGCTAGATCTTCACTGCAAAGTTCATTCAACTTATCTACGCTGGAGTTAGCCTCGCTTGAGTGAGGCTACGTCTACATTACAAGCGACTAAAGCGGCACAACTTTACTAGTGTGTAGTATAGACACACTATAGCGACACAAAAGGTTTTTCTGTTGCTGTAGTAAATCCACCTCTCTGAGAGGCAATAGCTAGGTAGATGGAAGAATGCTTCCATTGACCTAGATGTATCTACTCTAAGGATTAGATTGACCTAACAACATTGCACAAGGCATGACATTTTTTACAGCCCTGAGCAATGCAGTTAGGTCCATCTAAATTTTAAGTATAGACCTGACCTGAGAATGGTCACATGGCGAAACTATGTTTGAGCAGTACCGAGTGCCTGGATTACTGCACTGAATGACTGAATTAGCAGCACAGAGCTGTAGCCCATTCCCTTGATGGGCTTGCCAACTTGAGTAAAAAGCACCATCATAGTTGGGCTAAGGATTTGAGTGTGGGGATGGGACATGATTTAGAAGCAACACCAAGCAACAACTCGAGTTTACTCTGCAGTGAAAAGATCTGTGTCTCAGCCTGATCTTTTCCCCTTGAACATCGTATGTGTTTCTAATACCTTGGTTGTGCATCTTTCTGCTTTCCCTATGCAGCATTCCACAGAGAAGTCGTCTTTCTAAGAGGCACTGTAGAATGGATGTACATTTTTCTTTTCTCTCTCTCCTTCTAATTTCTCTCTCCCAACTATGGTCTCCCTCCTTCTCCACAATAAAAACCGCTGGGTCATGGAAATAGTAAAGAATTACTGGTCCTCTTAGCCAACTCCCCATTCTGTCTCCACTCCCAATATCACAATAAAAAGCATTTTTTAAAAAAGATCTCTTGCCAAAGAAACAAGAATTCAAACAGGCTGGCAGCCAAGATGGATAAAAATCAATGATTTAAAAAAAATAGATTTTTTAAAATTTAAATTAAGTATGGGTGGTTTTTTTTAATAAATATATTTAAAATTAAATTTAAAATTATTGGAACCCATGCTAAGTCTTAAACCTATTCTAAGCTATTAAACCTCTTTAAATTAAATAGAAAAAAATAACATTAAGCAGTACATGGCTGCTGCCAAGTTTTAAAGAAAGTTAAACTGCTGAACTGATGGAAGGCACTGACTAGGCACCTGGAACCAGAGTTTGCTGAAGTGCTAAACCAGCTTTGACAGCAGTAGCCTCTTCTGCAAGTGTAGAGAATATTTTCTTGATTTCAGTTTGTTCAACACATTCAGTTCAACAACTAGGTCATTCAAAGCTAAGAAAACAATTGGGAGTTGAAAAAGGAGAAAAGCTTGTTTTCCTCTTCCAATCTATGAATGAGGTGTGAAAGGATGAGATCTACTAGTTCTAAAATCTTGAAGGACCTGGTGACCAGAAACAATTAATTCAATTCTTTAACTACTGACAATACGTCCTATGTTTAATAAATAAGTTGGGTCCAGATTTTTAAAAGTATTTAGGTGGTGCCTAAATGATTTAGGAGCCTAAATCATAGTGCCCTAATCCCTTTTTAAAGTATGATGTAGATTTCTAAATTGATTAGGAGTTGCAGTGCTGAGCACAGTAATGCCTAAATACCTTTAAAAATCTGGGCCTTAGTTTTAAATACACAACATATTCTGATAAACTTCCCTCTCCCGAATGTATCCAGCACTTTTAAGGTAGTTTTATTTAATAACAAAATTAAAATGCTGTTTTTGTGTATTTTTAATTGAATTTGTCGATGTACAGCCACTACAATCATTACTGCGGTTTTTCATGTCCACACTAGCCCCTTCTGTCAGCGGTACACAACCACACCAGGAGTGCTTCCACTGAATGAACTGTGTGGCACTGACAGCAGGAGCCAAGGGTGTCTCAGCCTGAGCTGACAGCCTCACATGGGGCACACAGCTGGAACCCCCTTCTCCCAAGGCTGACAGCCTGGAGCACCTCCCTGTTACGGACTGGGAGGAGAGGAAGGAGAGCCCAAGCTTGGCGGCCGCAGGTGAGGGATTGAGGAGGGGAGAAGAACCTGAGCCCCATGGCTGCTGGGCTCAGGCTCTCCTCCCCTCTCCCCCAATCCCTCACCGAGAGACGGCAGAAGATCTGGGGGCTGTCAGCCCCGCATGGCAGACAACCAACAGGCAATGTTAGTAACGGAGTGTTTACACAGACACTGCACAGCCCTAATTACATCAACCTAATAACTCCTCCTCCACAAGAGGCGTAGCGCTTAGGTCAATGTAGTAGGCAATTTACATTGGCAGGAGCACCACTATAATGTAGACATTCACAGAGTTAACTTACATCGACCTAACTCTGTAGTGTATACCAGGTATAAGTTTAAGCTATATAACTGCTTAAATAAATGTGTATAGATAAAATGTACCTTCCTGGTAAGCAAAAGGAAGCACCAAATTTAGTACAAAGGCTATGTTTAGCTGCAAACAAGATGTTTTATTGGGTATCAACTAATGAAAATCAACCTTTCTTTAGGAAAACTGAACAATACAAATAAAAAAAGAAAAATTAAAATCATTGATTTAAATCAAGATTTCCTGCTTGCTGATTTAAATCATTATTTAAATAGGTGATTTAAATTGCTTTGATTTAAATCAATCTATACTGCTGGCAGCTCTTCTTTTGCGAGTTCTTTCCTAAAGACTAATCAGAGTTCATCTCTTACTTCCTACCCTTCCGTAATATGTACAGAATGGGAAAACAGGTGATACTGCATGTCATACTTCTGGAGTTAAGCTTTTTCTGCTTATTCCCCCACTGAACAAGGTATTGAACTGTTCTTCTGAGACAAGAAAATTTTAAACTGCCCATGGTACATTACCACAGTCTGAAATGTATCCTGTTTACTATGTCTTCCACACATTTGCTACGTGTAGAATTGTTTTTCAATAATTCAGTGGTGTCTTGTACATATAATGTATTCTCCAAGTACTAGGGTTACCATACGTCCTCTTTTTCCTGGACATGTCCGGCTTTTCGGCATTCAAACCCCCGTCTGGGGGGAATTGCCAAAAAGCCGAACATGTCCAGGAAAATGCCAGCCAGGCATTTCCCTCCCGCGGCGGCTCTGCTCCTCCCCGACTCTTCGGCTCCGTTTAAGAGCTGAGCGCTACGGGCTTTGGGCAGCCCCCATACCTCCGGACCCTGCGCCGCCGGAGCCCGGGAGGGGAAGTGCCCAGCCGGGGGCGCAGGGTGCAGAGGCATGGGGGCTGCCCGAAGCCGGTAGCGCTCGGCCAGCCTGGCTCTTAAACAGAACCGAAGAGTCAGGGGAGGAGCAGAGCCTTCGGTCGCGGCGGCTCTGCTCCTCCCCTGACTCTTCGGCTCCGTTTAAGAGCCGGGCTGCCCAAGCGCTACCGGCTTCGGGCAGCCCCCATGCCTCTGGACCCTGCGCCGCTGGAGCCCAGGAGGGGAAGTGCCCGGCTGGGGGCGCAGGGTCCGGAGACAAGGGGGCTGCCCGAAGCCCAAGCGCTACCGGCTTCACGGTTTGCCGGGCAGCCTCCAGACCCTGCGCCCCCGGCTGGGCGCTTCCCCTCCCGGGCTCTAGCTGCGCTGGGGAAGCGCCGGTCGGGGGTGCAGGGTCTGGGGGCTGCCCAGCAAACCGTGAAGCCGGTAGCGCTCGGGCAGCCCTTTCCGCGTGGCTGGGAGTGGGAGGGAGGAGGGAGTGGAGTTAGGGCGGGGAAGGGGCGGAGTTGGGGCAGGGCTGGGTGGGGAAATGGGTGGGGCCAGGGCCCATGGAGGGTCCTCTTTTTTTATTTGTTAGATATGGTAACCCTACCAAGTACTTAAATACATGGAATGAGATTTCTGAAGTTCTAAGCTTTGGGGTTTTTTTTGCAATAGTTACATATGTTTTAAAGTATATGTTGAAAAAATCATTAAGCTTCATCCTCTGCCCGTCCTTACCTTAGGCCTCTCCAGCAGTCTGCCAATCACCCCAATTGTGGCAAACCATGTAGTTTTTTTAGAATGTGGACCGATATTTATAAGGCTCTAGGGCAAAGAAACACGCTCTTTGTTTCATCCATTTACCCAAGTCAGGTCTCTAAGTGAAAAGTTGGTTGTGAGCAGAGAAAATTGCGAAGAGCTCTTCTATTGATTATGAGTTTTGTGACAGATCATTTTTACATACAGCAGTTTGGAGGTCCCAGATCACAGCTGAGAGCCTATTATGGTAGAATCCACATAATCTTTGACAATTATGTAAAATACTGTTTGTGGCATGAAGGTAAAACAGGTAGTCCAAAGACTAAGGTCAATCTATGTAGAAAGTAACCATTCTTCCCAACAAATAAACCTATTATTATAGAGTAGGTTAGAATGTTAAAAATCACAATATTGCATCATAAAGATCAATCTTTATATCTAGTACATTTAACCTGTGTTCTCAAGTATAAAAGGGAATCTCCAGACACACCAACACCTACAGAACATTCCCAGTGCAAAGAGCCCAATCCTGTTTCTGGCCAGTTTCAAGGAGAAAGCCCCTATGGTTCTAACCTCAGAGGCCTTGCTTTCACTTAAGATTTTCCTCTTTTACACTATCAATGGTAGCAAAGGTAAAGGAGCACAAATATAAATAGGGCCCTACCAAATTCATGGCCATGAAAAACATGTCAGACCATGAAATCTGGTCTCCTCCTGTGAAATCTGGTCTGTGTGCGCTTTTATTCTATACTATACAGAATTCACAGGGGAGATCAGCATTTCTCAAACTGGGGGTCCTGACCCAAAAGGGATTTGCCGGGGGGGAGGGGGTCACAAGATTATTTTAGGGGGGTTATTTTAGGTATTGCCTCCCTTACTTATGCGCTGCCTTCAGAGCTGGGCAGCCAGAGAGTGGCGGGTTGCTGACTGAGGGCCCAGCTCTGCAGGCAGCAGCCTAGAAGTAAGGGTGGCAATACCATACCATGCCATCCTTACTTCTGTGCTGCTGCTGGCGGCAGCTCTGCCTTCAGAGATGGGATCCTGGCCAGCAGCCACCGCTCTCCAGCTCAGAAGGTAGCACCATCGCCAGCAACAGCACAAAAATAAGGGTAGCAGTATTGCGATCCCCCCCCGACAACTCCTTTTTGGGTCAAGACCCTTACAATTACAACACTGTGAAATTTTAGACTTAAATAGCTGAAATCATGAAATTTATTAATTTAAAAATCCTATGACTGTGAAACTGACCAAAATGGATCCTGAATTTGGCAGGGCCCTAAATATAAACAAGCTGCTGATGTTTTAACCCCCTGTAATAAACAGACCTGGTTGGGCAAGATTAAACAACACAGCATTTAATACTAGAAGCCAGTCTATACTTACACTCCTATCATCATTACCCCCTTGTGGTGCTGCATTGGTGGGAATGTAACTGTGGGAAACTACTAAAAATGTTTTGTAATAAGAAAAATCTTTGCTAGAAGAGATCCTCTGATAAGGTTTTGTTGTTTTTTTTTTTGTGGGGAGGAAGGGAAATAATCAAGAGGCTTTTATAAATACAGGCTGAGCCCAAACTGCCCACAGGTGGATTAAAACCTTTTACTACTCCACCCCATTTGGGGCCAACAAGATGTGTTATATAAGTGGAGTCAGCTGCTACTTCTTCCTTCTCCAGCTTCTGTCTGACTATTTCACTACACTAAGGTTGATCAGATACATGTCAGGTTAACAAGTGATTCAGAAGCCTACACAGTAAGACCAACTTCTAGCAGGCAACAAACAAGGTATGTTTTTGGTACAAAAACTCCAGATTTGTTTGACCCAATGAACCTCCTACAAAAGTAGCTTTGCAACCTGGTATTAGACTGGAACTTAACTATGTAAAATTGAGTCAAGTTGACTAAACTTTAAGCTCCTGGAAACACAGATACAGATATCTGGTGGAAATATAACACTTAAAACACAGAAAGGACCCAGTTAAGCATAACGCTTCAATTGGCCTTTTCAGGGAACTAACAGGTTTGGAGAGCTTGACAATGAAAAATCACTTGCTTATTCTAAATGAAATAAGATGGCTTCATTTTAAAATGTTAGTACGAGTCAATGACTGACAAATGCAGAATGACCTATTTAATGTTCTCCTTATTGGAGTTAAGACACTGTAGCCCTTATAGGAAAATGCACTGCAATATAGTTTGGTACAGCCACTATTAACTAGTTTCATAACTGCATTAAAACGAATAGCAGTCACAGCATACTGAAAGGATGGGTCATTATACGGCTCATGTTGTCCAAACATGAACTAAACTCATATCTTGTTAAACTAGTCGCAGTATGCAGCACAGTGTGACATCTTGAATGTTAGTCTTTGCTGTCACTGTCAAACTTCATGAAATTCAATATTTACATAAAAGAAATGCAACTACATTTTTTTACTCTAATATAACATGAACATATGAACAGACAATGCTCCATCTCTTAAAAACCTAAAAACAAACTCACAAGATGAGCATAATTATTGTTTGTTGGGCTTCAGAACAGACCCTGTACAACTTCTGTATTTTTACCAATCAGCATTAGATAACTACATTATAAAGGAACACTAAAGGACTTTCTGGAGTCACATTTATAGGGTGAGGGAAGGTTATAAGCTTAATTCTACATGATGTTCCATGTTCACTTACCAGCAGGGTAGAAGTAAACGGATTGATTTAAAAACTCCTAAACTGGGATAAAGACCCACCAGTTGGCTTTTTTGGCCACTCATTCATAAGAGATACTAAAGTGTCAGTCTAAATTAACTTGGGTCATTCAGTGAAGAATAAATGCTCTATTTTTATTTTACCAATCTGAATTATCTCACACCTTTCTGTAGGTTATCTGAAGAGATGTGGGTTTGTTTGTGTTTTTGGGAGGGAGTGGGGGGTGGAGAATAGGGGCAGAGTGAGCAAGTTGTATGAGGCTGTTTCTCCTGAACATAAAGCTACACGCTGACTTAGTAAAAGTTAAGGATGAACTTTTTTAGGGAACTATCAGAACATAGCTTTATATTTTTTCAGTGAACTTACTCCTTGAGCCAAACTCTAGCACCATCTCATACAGCTTGAATTTTTTTCTCTATAGTGCCTACAGAAAAATTGGAATTGTGTGGTTCTCTGTGGGCCACAAGCTGAGAAACCAGAGTGAAAAGGCGCAAGTCTTACCGTTAAACTTATTCCAACAGTACTGACTGAACTGTGCATATGAAGTGGAGTCAAGTGGTTGAACAGAGGTTTAAACAAGTCAGTTCAGTAAGCTATACTATAAGGTAACCACCAAATTAGAACTCAGGAGGACTTAAAGGACATGAGTGGGGGCCAAAGACTAAGCAGTTTAGTTTGTATGAGTGCACGTGGCAGCGGTGGCTTCTCCATTATCATTATGCATTTCTAAAGTACTCCTGTTCTTAAAGTAAGTGTGTGTGTGTGTGTTAAGAAGGGAGGAGGGATGCCCCGTGATTACTGCATTCCTAAAGCACTCCTCACCACACTGTTTATTCTTCAAACACACAGGGATATATTGGGATATAGGTTGTAGTGGGGGCAAGAGTTGACATAATAGGAGTATAGCTGTGCTCTCAGAGTCCTAAGCTGACATGGGTGGAAACACTAATAATGGGAAGCCTTTTAGAAATTTAAGGAGACGGCTGGCAGCAGTACATGTAAGGACCAACGAGCTATGAAATTACAGGAGTTTCTAGATGCTAAACAGATGTTCAAGAAAGCTTATGCAAAGCCTTCTCTGCACTGGAGCTTTTTACCCAGTTCACTATTGTTGCCAACACCAGCTCAGCTACACCAGTGCTTGCTATGTTGGGAGCCCTAGTGTAAGTGGCCCATAAGCCATCACCACAACTCTTAGCATCATGCTGATTAGACCTATTCATGCTGATTTACTCTGGACTTGGGTTCCCAACACACATGAACTGGTCTTAACTTAGCAGTAGAATTTTTGGCCTATTTTAGGGCTTGTTTACATTACCTGCTGGATCGACTGGCAGCGATCAATCCAGCGGGGGTGGTCGATTTATCGTGTCTAGTCTAGACTTACTGCAGTAAGTAGGTCTAAGTACGTCAACTTCAGCTACATTATTCATGTAGCTGAAGTTGCATAACTTAGATAGATTCTCCCCCGCCCCTGGGTGTAGACCAGGCCTTTATGTGACATGCTTCCACTTCTACACATAGGACATGCATGGATGAGAAGATACTGCTGAGGAAAGGTTTCAGTTTGAAGTAACCGGGAAACTTTTTCAGGAAATGGACCTCTGCAACCAAGAGTGGGAGAATTCACTAAAATTGTAAAGGCAGCCTCAGAACTACATCATATAAAGATCTTTTTGTGTTGTTCTTCCTGTAACAGAGCAAAAGAGGCAGGCTGAAACAAATGTTGATGCTTTATGCTCACTTGTATAAAGGCAAAAAGTACTAGAATTTATGAATGGGCAGAGGCAGACCTAACCTGTGTGGAGTGAGCGTTAACAGAACAGCAATTTTTGCATATAAAACTATGGGTAAAGGACATTAAGTCTTGTGATGGGTGCTCTAAATAAGGGATTTCACAAACAATTTCTAGGCAGAGGATTAAGGAGAATTTGTATGAATACCAAAAAAGTGGTGGTCTCCAAGGCATGACAGCAATGAGGACCAGCGAAATATCAAGTATCAGGGGGACCGTGTTAGTCTGTATCCACAGAAATCAGGGGTCCGGTGGCACCTTAAAGACTAACAGATTTATTTGGGCATCAGCTTTTGTGGGTAAAAAATACTTCAAGTTTTTTACCCACAAAAGCTGATGCCCAAATAAATCTATTAGTCCACTAGTTCTTAAACTTTTGTACTGGTGACCTTTTTCACATAGCAAACCTCTGAGTGCGACCTTCCCCTCCCCCCATAAATTAAGAACACAAACATTACAAATGCTGGAGGCAAAGCAGGATTTGGGGTGGAGGCTGACAGCTTGGGACTCCCATGTAATAACCTTGCAACCCCAAGGGGTCCCAACCCCCAGTTTGAGAAACCCGGTGTTAGTCTTTAAGGTGCCACCGGACTCCAATGAGATATCAGAGAAACAACTAGGGCAGTAATTGGTAACTACACAACCATAAATTAGTTGAGGATCACACCCGGAACATGACCTGCTGATACCATAAACCAGTGGTTTTGAAACTTGTTTTCTGGCAACCCAGTTGAAGAAAATTGATGCCCATGACCCAACAGAGCTGGCGATGAGGGGTTAGGGTGTGGGAGGGGGCTCTGGTTTGGGGTGCAGGCTCTGGGGTGGGTCTGAGGATAAGGGGTTTGGGGTGCAGGAAGCGGCTCAAGGCTGGGACAGGGGTTTGAGGTGTGCGCTTACCTCTAGCAGCTCCCAGTCAGCAGCGCCTATCCTGGCACTGTGGACCGCGCTGTGCCCAGGAGCAGCAGGTCTGGCTCCTAGGTGGAGGCGCACACGCACTCTTGCCCGCAGGCACTGCCCCTGCCCTTGGCTCCTATTGGCAGGAGTGCAGAGCCAGTGCTCAAGGCAGGGGCAGTGCATGGAGTCCTGTGGCTCTCCTGTCTAGGAGCCAGACCTACTGCTGGCTGTTTCTGGGGCACAGCACTGTGTCAGAACAGGTAGGGACTAGCCTGCCTGAGCCGGTCAGCACTGCTGCTGGGACTTCTAACAGCCCTGTCGGTGATGCTGACCATAGCTGCTGCAACCCAGTGCCTTGCATTCCATGACCCACTACTGGGTCACAACCCACAGTTTGAAAACCACTGTCATAAGCCAGTTACTCCTGAGGGAATTCTTTGCACAATATTTTAAAATTCTGCAAATTTTATTTGTCAAATAGATATGGAGGCTCCAGCATGGCACTGGGGAGCACAGGCCACTGGTTGCACAGAGGTGGGAGACCATAGTGCAGTTCCCCCCGGGACATGGACTGTGGGAAGGCTGCACCCAACCCTGATACTGCCCAAAGACTGGGCCTGCCCCAGAAAACCCAAACCCCAGGGCCTTGCCCTGCTGGGCCAGATGCACCAGGTGTGGGCTGGCAGAATTCAAGTGTGGAGGGGCTTAATGTGGGGGGATCCAGGTGTGGGTTGAGAGGGTCTGTATGGGGCAATCTGGGTGCAGGCAGCTCAGTGGGGGATCCCTGTGTCTGTGTGGGGGGGGAATCTGGATGCACGGGGGGGGGGATTTTTTGGCTGTATCTGGATGTATCTGGACTCTGCAGGGGGGTGGTCATAGAATCATAGAATATCAGGGTTGGAAGGGACCTCAGGAGGTCATCTAGTTCAACCCCCTGCTCAAAGCAGGACCTATCCCCAGACAGATTTTTACCCCAGTTCCCTAAATGGCCCCTCGAGGATTGAGTTCACAACCCTGGGTTTAGCAGGCCAATGCTCAAACCCACTGAGCTACTCCTCCCGCTCTCCTGCCGCCCCCCCCCCAAGAGACACTTGTTTAATACAGCCTCCCCACACCAAGTAAGGCAGGTCAGACAGTGACTAGCTAACTCATTCATCAGCAGTTTTCTGTTAAACATAAGAGATGTTTCGTTGGGTGTACTGTAAATGAGAACTTTACAGGGAAGGAATGGAGAGATACAAAACACCTTTCAACTATCAATTCAGTAAGATTGGGGCGTTCTGAAGCTATGGGACACAGCGAATGCCCTGATTATATGGTGTTGTGCTTTATACAGTATAAAGCACAACAATCCATGCCCTGAGGTGGTTACAATCTAAATCTGATCATACATCCAGGTGAAGGTTTTTGGGGCTCAGTGGGGTGGGGATCTCTGTGTGGGTGGCTTGTTGGGATGTGCAGGGGCAGTGGGGCTCATTGGGGGGGGGGGGGGTTTCTGAGTGCAAGGGAGGCTTGGTGGGAGGCTCTGGTATGAGGTGGGGTATGGATGCATGAGGGTTGGGCAGATTAAGAAGCAGCTCCCTGAACAGGGATCCCTCCCCCTGCAGCTGAGGAGTGATGGGGTGGTGGTCAGTTTGCAGAGCTTCCTGCAGCCACGGGAGAAATCTGGGGGTGGGTCTTTCCCAGCCCTGGATGCTGTGCAGGGGAAGAGGAAGTCTGGTCCTCCCCAGTCCAGCTGGGATTAGCTGCTGAGCCCAGCACAGGGTAGAAGCCACCAGCCAGGGCTTCCCCAGTCCTGCTTCCTGTCCCACAGTGATTTACTTTGCTGCTGGCTGCCCTGGGCACCTGAAACACATGCTGGGGAGGGTTGCATGACTGATCTTGTGGCTTCCCTTTACTTCCCTATCAGTCACTTTTCTGTTGGGGACATAAATTCTACACGTGCAGTGGTGCAGAATTCCCCCAGGAGTAACCAGTGGTTCTCAAACTTTTGTACTAGTGACTGCTTTTACATAGCAAGCCTCTGAGTGTGACACCCCCTTAAATGTATAAAACTATTCTTAATTTATAACACCATTATAAATGCTGGATGCAAAGCAGGGTTTGGGGTAGAGGCTGACAGCTTGCAACCCTCCCATGTGACCCCCTGTGATCATGGGTTTGAGAACCCCTGCCATAAACAATTTCTTCTTTGAACCGCTCATTCTGGAGGAGACTCCTCACTTAGTCTTGAGCTACCCCCAAACAAAAGTTGCACGAGAACCTGTACAACTACTTCAGAAATATTCATATGAAGTCTGGTCATCTGATTCTGCTGAAAGGTCTCAGCTGAGTTTATGCCCTTTGATACACTTGTCTTTTAAATTAATCTTTGATATTTTCTCAAACATTCATGTTAAATAAGCGTTCAGAACTTCTGTTGAAAATCTGACTTAAAAGTAATTTTGCTTCACTGTTCAACTTTTATTCTTGGGATATCATTTTGCTAGTTCTCTAGTCACCAACACCTATAGTTCAATACAAACAAAAACATCTGATTTAAACATCAGAAAGCAGCACAAATGGAGAAGGCCTATTGTTTTGCATATTTCATCTTTAATGATGCTTTGTTGCTTTCCTATTATTCTCCTCTAACTGCCATCTTTAAGAAAAAAATGTTGGGAAAATTAAAGTACCCCATACCTTTTATTTCAGTACTAAGACTAGACCCTGAGGTGTGGGTGAACTGACTGTACAACTGATTTCAAAGGGACTCTGAATATGCCTTAACTGCAGGAGCAGGACCACAGAATTGTCTGAAGGAGTAAGCTGTGTATACAAGAACTAGGGTTTTTAAGTAGTCTGTAATTAATAGAACTAGGTAGCCATATGAGAGCTCAAGCCCTGTCATGCATTAAACTAGCTAAACATGAATTCACCAGTCAGTTATCAGTAGGGAAAGAGGTCAATAGCAGAATACCTAAGAATCATTATTAGGCCTTCAATGTGTCAAACTGACAAGGGGAAATGAATAATGATATAGCAAAATTGAACACTAAACTGCTTAAGCCTAGTCAAAGTAATGACACACTAAACCTGCTCCAGAAGGACACAAGTAAGTAATCAACCACCAACAGATTCAATTTAATGCAGACAACGGCAAGGAAAAGCTTCTGATTGGCACACATTACTAAGTTCTAAATTGGAACTGTATAAACTATTTAAGTTTCATGGTGGACAGCTCACAGCACCAGGCAAAGCACACTAAGTGATATTAAAATTAACAGTAAATTCAATAAATTTACACATGGCAATTTCATATTTTGTGTGTCAGCTTTAGTCTCCTTTCAAAAAGGGCCCCCCAGCACTAGGCTTCAGGGGGAAATTAATTAGAGGCATATGTTGAAGGACTTGCAGATGAGGCCACGTTCAAGAATTTGAGTGAAAAAGAGTAAAGCCACTCCAGGTCCGTTAAGGGGATAGCGCGTTGTAGGACACGGTATTTTACCATCTCCTAGCCCTGTCTGCGCTGCAGCCATGGCAGAAGCGGGGGAAAACCATGCTCTTTCTGGTGGCCCCGTAGCCCCGACCGGCTAGCGTCTAGCGCCGCGCGCTGGGTAGGGGCCCGTGGCTGCCAAGGGATGGGCGTGCTGTGAAGCAGAGGGAGAAAGGGTTGGCCGGCTCCCTGGCCACAGCCCGGCACTAACCCGAAGAGGCTGGCGGGCGGGCGGGCCGGCGCGGGCAGGGCAGGGCGGGGGCGCTGGCCAGGCGCGAGCGGGCGCCCCCAGCCGGGCCCGCGCCCAGTGCTGCATGGCGCTGCTCAGCCTGCCTTGCAGAGGGAGCTCGAGTCCCGCTCTGCGCCTCGCCTCGCCGCGCCTCTCACTCCGCAGCGCACACGGCGGCGGCCGGCAGGAGCGGGGCACGCAGCCGCCGCCGCGCCAAGTAGGAGGCGGCCGGAGCCGGATCGCGGGCCCGGACGTGCGGAGCGGCGAGCCCGCGGCAGGCCGAGCGCCAGGACAAGGCGGCGGCGCTAAGGCAGGTTCGGCGGGAAGGGCTCCGGGGAGGGGGGCGAACCGGCCGCCCTCCGGCAGCGCGGGCCGGGGCGGGGACCGGTCCGGGGGAGCGGGCCGCGGAGCCGGGGTAATCAGCGCCGGCGGCTCCGCGGAGGAAACAAAGGAAGGAAGGAAAATGGAGTCCGGGCCGGCGGCCCCGGGCCAGGCGGGGCCGGGGCGCTCGGCGGGCCCGGCCGGCCCAGCGCCGCGCTGTGGGGAATGGCGGCGGTAGCAGGCAGGCGCCGGCCGCGCAGGGGACGATAGAGGGAGACAAAGCCCCCTGCTTCCCCGGCGGCGGCCGCTGCGGGGCCCCAGCCAAACCGGAGCCCCATCGTGACACCTAGAGGCCGGAGAAAGCGACTGCAAACCCCCCGCCACCGCTTACCTGCGCCTGGCCCCGCCAGGCCCGCGCCCGCCGCCGAACCCCGCCGCCGCCCCGCGCTGCCCCGGCCCCGCGGAGCCGCCGCGCCCCGCACGCCCCGCCGCGGCCGCCGCTCGCGCTCAGCCCCAGCTCGCGGTTTAATCGCTCCACAGTCGCTTCGGACACAAAATGGCGGCGGCCGAATGAGGTGCGCCTGCGCGGGTCCGGCTGCCGCGGCCGCTGGAGCTGAGCGAGAGGAGGGGGAGCGGCGAGTGGACGCGCGGGGCACCATGGGAGGGGGCCCTGCGCGCCAACTTCAAACGGTGCCGTGGCCGTAACGTCACTGACTGATTCGCACGCACGACGCAGGGGCGTAACGTGCTGCGTTGCGTCGTGCGTGCGCTCTAGGAGTCAGCGGGGTGGCAGGACGGTTGAGGGGAAGCGCGGGCCGCGGGGGGGGGGGTGGGGCGCTGGGCTGAGCTGAGCCTGTCAGGACCCGGCTGGTGCGGTCAGCCCGCGTCTGATGGAGCGATCCAGGCGGGGGCGGCGGGGCGCTCGGGGTCCCATGTGACTCGCTCCCTAGCAGTAAAGCACCGCAGGGCTCCGTGTGCCCTCAGAGAGGGGACCCCCCCCCACCGCCACCGCCCAGCCGCTTCCCCAGCGCTGTTCGGGTTTGCCGTGTGAACACGGGCAGCGGAGCCGCGAGCCTACCGCCTGAGTCCGGCCCCAGATAGGGGAAAGGTAGGAGGGTTATGCCGCCTTCCTGCTGGGACGTCAGCTCTTGTATAGCCTCGGCGGTGTGTGCTGGCGCCTTAACACGCTTTATCAAGCGAAGGGATCCAAACAGAAAGGTGACGTTGGCTGTCTGCAGGGCAGAGAGCTCGGTGCTTTGAGCATTGGCCTGCTGAACCCAGGGTTGTGGGCTCAATCCTTGAGGGGGCCATTTAGGGAACTGGGGTTCCAACAAACAAACAAACAAAAAACGTCTGGGGATTGGTCCTGCTTTGAGCAGGGGGTTGGACTAAATGAGCTCCTGAGGTCCCTTCCAACCCTGATATTCTCTGGGTCTATGAAAGATTAATATTTTGCTTCTTATACTGATTTATCACTTTCCCCTACGTTGCTTTTAGAGAGTCCAGTGCCAGCCCCACAGTGGAATCTGGGATTGAGAATTCCCCACACAAGTGAGTTTCTACGATTTCTGTAAAATGAATTTGGAGTCTAACTCTGCTCCCCAGTGGATCTGGTTCATATCACAAAAAACACAATTAGTGCCACCTAGTTAGCCATCACCTTAGAGGTGCTGTGGAGTTTTAACATCCCTTCCCGTGAGGCAGGTTCCTGCAGGTCAGGCATACTGGCATGATGTGATGTTCTTGCTATGTGTGCTCGATCTACTCTATTTTAGAGGACTTAAATTTCCAGCCAAGCTTGTTTCTAAGTTTTCAGACCTTATGTGTGGATTTGACATTCAGTAGTGAATGGGCTGCAATGGAACTAGCAAGGTCTGAACAACGTTTCAGTAGATAAATGTGGGTCACTTACCTTCCTGGGAAGTTGGGAGGTTCTTAGCCTGTTTCTCTCCCGCCTTACTTCTTTTCTCACAACATTTTCTGTATCTTTCTTTTGTCTCCAATTGCACCAGTCCCACCTGTTTATCATGTCTTTCCCAACTGCCACAGATCCTTCTGTTTCCAGCATTTCCTCTCTTTTCCAGGGGCATTGCCCCAAATCTCTTGCTAGCTGTCTAAACAATCAGTTGAGGGAAGAGAACCTCTGTGAGCCCACATCACGTTTTCAGACAAAACCAGTTTAAAATGGAGTTAAGGTTAAGAATAAAAATGTCAGTAACTTAAGGATAAAAAATAGGGCTGTCAAGCAATTAAAAAGATTAATCCAAGTCCACTCAGTCCTTCTTCAGCCATCAGCTCAGACAAACAAGTTTGGTTACAATTTGCAGGAGATAACGCTGCCCACATCTTGTTTACAATGTCACCTGAAAGTTAGAACAGGTGTTCGTGTGGCACTGTTGTAGCCAGCATCGCAAGATATGTGTGTGCCAGATGCGCTAAAGAGTCATATGTCCCTTTATGCTTCAACCACCATTCCAGAAGATATGCGTCCATGCTGATGACAGGTTCTGTTCGATAACAATCCAAAGCAGTGCGGACCGACACATGTTCATTTTAGTCATCTGAGTCAGATGCCACTAGCAGAAGGTTGATTTTCTTTTTTGGTGGTTCAGGTTCTGTAGTTTCCACATTAGAGTGTTGCTCTTTTAAGACATCTGAAAGTATTCTCCACACCTCATCCCTCTCAGCTTTTTAAACCTTGGATTGAGTGCTGTATCTATCTTTAGAAATCTCACATTGGTACCTTTTTTGTGTTTTGTCAAATCTGCTGTGAAAGTGTTCTTAAAATGAACATGTGCTGGGTCATCATCTGAGACTGCTATAACATGAAATATGTGGCAGAATGCAGGTAAAACAACAGGAGACATACAATTCTCCCCCAAGGAGTTCAGTCACAAATTTTAAGTAACGTGTTTTTTTTTAATGAGCGTCATCAGCCTGGAAGCATGTCCTCTGGAATAGTGTCCAAAGCATGAAGGAGCATATGAATGTTTAGCCTATCTGGTATGTAAATACCTTTCAATGCCAGCTACAAAAGTGCCATGCGAATACCTGTTTTCACTTTCAGGTGACATTGTAAACAAGACGTGGGCAGCATTATCTCCTGCAAATTGTAACCAAACTCGTTTGTCTGAGCGATTGGCTGAAGTAGGACTGAGTGGACTTGGATTAATTTTTAAATCGTGTGATTAATAGCGTGATTAATCTCTTTAATTACTTGACAGACCTATTTTTCATCCTTAAGTTACTGACATTTTTATTCTCAACCTTTACTCCATCTAAGCTGGTTTTGTCTGAGAACGTGATGTGTACTTGTATGAGGTGAATTGAAAAATACTATTTCTTTTGTTTATCATTTTTTACAATGCAGATATTTGTAATAAAAAATATCAAGTGAGCTCTGTACACTTCATTCTGTGTTGTAATAGAAATTAATATATTTGAAAATGTAAAAAAAACATTCAACATATTTAATAAATTTCAATTGGTATTCTATTGTTTAACAGTGCAATTAATTGCGATTCATTTTTTTTATCAACGTAATTTTTTAGTCAATCGCATGAGTTAACTGCAATTAATCCACAGCCCTAATAAAAAAGTTACAATGATAGCATAATTATCCACCAAAGAACTGTTACAAACCTAGAAAATTCAGTAGTTAAGGTTCAGTGTTTAAAAAAATCCAAACATGATGCCATGCAGTTATGATCAATGCTTTTTAGGGTTTGTGGCTGCAAATTAAACTGATCTGCAGAGCAGAATTAAGGTATGTTGGGCATCATAGGCTTTAATTCAACCAGTTTAGCATGTGGTAAAAACATACACTGCCTGTTTAACGTTGGACTTCTTAGAACATGTGTACATGCTAACATCACATCTTTAAATCCCACTCTAGATAATGCTCATGGGTGAGGAGGGCATGGGGTTGTCCTGAAATGTATACACGTGTAGACAGATGGGGAGAAGATGTGTGTTTGTAGTAGGTAGGGTGACTGGTATTATGTGAAGGGCATACACAGTTCTTGAGTCCCAATATCTCTGTGCTTTAAGGGTTTCTCAGGCCTAAACTCCCCCAGCAGTGCACTGCATAGTGGAACCAAAACACCAGTGCCAGGAGAAACCCTTCAAACACTGATGTTCTATCTAGCATGTGACCATGGAATCTTGAATAAGCATTGACAGTTGAGGCCAAGGTGTCTACCAATGGTTACTCTTGACACATGAGACCAGGAGCTCACTGACTCATTACCAATAGAATTGTAGCACACAAAAATAGCTGTTGAAGGTCAACAACTGGATGAGTTACTCTGAAATAGAATATATTCTCCAGCCTCTGCTGAAGGAGAAACTTTGTTATGAAGTATAATGGCAAAAAATGACCATTAATGCTAAAACAAAAAAACCTTTCAAATCTAGCTCAGGCATAAAAATCAGTGAGTTTTAACTATATAAAGTTTGAAGAGTCTAATGTTGTTAAGATCAGTTAGGAGAAAAGAAAGTTCTGGCACAGGATTCTACATTTCTTAAAGGACCCATTTAAAATTTTCCATTTAACTTATAAATTAAAACTCATTCAGTACTTATAAGTGCTTTAATTTTAGGAAGGACAGCGTCTCATATGTAGAGGGTGAATTTCTGCTTTAAGTTCAAAACTCAACTCAGTCATTAACTGAAGCTGTGACCAGTCCCAGCAATAAGGTCATTTAATACATTAGCCATTCAGCTGCCTTCCTTTGATTCTAGCAATCCCATGACAATCAGTTGCCACAGCTTCTCTCAGGCCTGTGTTTCATTTCAGGAATCTGATTGTTTGGGATTTAGAAGTTGTATGACATTTGAGCTCCTTAAACTCATCTCTTCCTGAACTTCTCCAGACATAAAATCAGTTCAGGATGGAAGTTTCTCAAGCCATATATGCATATGCTCCCTTCCAAGATCCAAACACTAGTCCCATCATGAGTCACTGCACCTGCTGATGTACTTCAGTCATCGCCTCCAGCATCCCCTGCGAGTGGAGTGGGGTGGGGAGGCGAGTGGTGGGTGGACGGTGGGGGTGAGGAGGTGAGCAGCAGGGGAGCGGGGAGGGGTGGGCCCTGGTGGAGGAATAAGCAGCGAGCCAGCAGCAGGGTGAAGAGGCGGGCAGGGGGGTCTGGCTGCAAGCAGGGGAGTGAGTAGATGAGCAGTGAGCCACCAGCGAGCGGGAGGTCTTGTGGCGGGCAGGGGGTTTTCTGTGGCAGGGGAGTGAGGAGGTGAGCAGTGGGCTCATGGGAAATGGGTGGAGCCCCCCTTTGGGAAGACTAGTCCCCGACTTCACTCCTTCTGCCTATGGTCGCCCCTGGCAGTTGGAGTCCCGAGACCCGCTGTGCCTAGAGCCACAAGCCCCCAGCCTGGAGAAGCCCTGAGTGTGCCCCCCCCCCCCCCCCGCCTCCCCATGGACAGAGAAGCCCTGGGCTGCCCGAAGCCCTGAGTTCTGCCCCCCACCTGCCCAGAGGAGCCCCTCCCTTCTCCAGAGGAGTCCCGGGCCAGCCACAGCTGTGCCTCCCCTTCTCTCCCCTCCCCAGACCCAAGCCATCCAGATGTTTTTCATTATTATTTGGACTTCTGTCATGTCAAAGCATTTTTAAATTTACTTCAGAATTGTTATACAGACAACCACTTTTAACAAAAAAGCAAAAGAAACAATAATAAAGAAGACAAGAATGTGTGAAGCACCTTATTTGTGTTTCTATTCTGTTAGGTCCAGTAAAGAATAGAGATAACTGTGCATGATTTTTATTACTGAGTCTGGAAAAAAAACAACAACCCCAAACCTTGCATAAATAAATGACAATGATTTGGATGTATATATGTGTCAGCAGAGTCTGAATGAGCTCTCCCTTGACATCTAGTGGTGTGCTGTGGAAAAAGACTTCAGGAGCTGATCTTGTTTGCATGGACACACCCACCCTGTCTAGGTGCTCAGCATGATGGGATTAGTTGCCCAAATGATCACTTGTGGCTGGTGTTGGATCCCCAGTCTCCTTGTTATTGGGGCATGAGTAATAAAGGGTTGTTATCCTTGTGTGAACTGAGGGCAGCAGAACTGTACCTGGCATACCCCAATGGAGGGACTCACCCTCAACTAAACAGCACTAGCTAGGCGGGGACACAAGGAGTTGCGAGAGGGTAGGGATAGGTAGTTGTACCTGGCTGTGTGGGTCTCTGTTTAAGGGCCCTTGACACCATTTGACCATTTTTCTCTCTTCATGGTATAATGAAAGAGCTAATTTAGATTCAATTGAGAGTCCTGTTACATGCTACAGAACTGAAATCACTAATACCTAGGTTTAAGTATTAGACCTGCTTGGGGATAGTATTTCTATTGCAAGAGACTGCCCCATGTGCGCCAGCAGTGAGGATCCCCCACTAACTGCTGAAATCGCTGAGAGCTGTGTTGGGAGGGAGCCTGAAGACATCTTGGCGAGTGGCCAGTTGGGTGGCTGGTGGAGAGGCACAGTAAGCAGCCAACAGGGAGGCTGGTGGAGAGGGCCAGAGAAGCGGAGTGTATAAGGTGCCTCCTTACCACCCCCTCCACACAGGGTGGGAGGTGAACTCTGGGGCTGCACTGGCCCAGACAGCAACAGTGAGTAGGGTACAAAGTAGGGATGGGCAAGTTAAAAGGACTTTTGGGTTACTGGACTTAAGAACCTGAGGGGAAAAGGACACTGCCCAACTTACTTGGGGGTGGGTCTTTTGCTCATGGTTTATGTTTATGAACCTAGTTGCGGTGTTTTCCCAAATTAATGCTGAGTTACTTCCCTCTTTTTATTAAAAGTTTTTGCTACACTCAGACTCTGTGCTTGCGAGAGGGGAAGTATGATCTCTTAGAGGTGACCTGGGGATGGTGTGTAATTGTCACAGGTCACTAGGTGGGGGCTTGAGCCAGTTTTGTGTTGTGTTGTTGAAAAGGAACCCCTAGATACTGAACCCTGCTCTTGTTGCTGCAGGCTCCACCTGGCAGAAGGGTTACATATGTGCATATTACTTTATTACCTTTAGGAAAAAGTGTCAGTGCGGCTATCGAGAGTTGGTGGCCCACTCTGAGGCTACCAAAAATTTTGTTGCAAGAACCCCTGCCCTAAGGCACCTGTTGCAAGTCAAGTTGCCTGCAGTTATTCAGGTATCAGTAACTGGGTGGCTCAAGGTGACATGCTATGGCCACTGAACCTATGTAGTGTCAGTTGGAGTCCTCTCCTAGGCAGGTTTCAGAGAATGGCTTGTGCACGTTAGTTGCATTCTGTAGAGGCTCCTTCTGAAAGTTTTGCTCTGAGAGCACTATTTAAGAGCCATCATTTCAAAGTGCTCTATACTACACATGCATACTTCAATTCTACTTCAAAGTATTGTTGAGGAAAATAGCCTTAATTCAATAAAGGGAAAATGAAAGAGTCCACACTTAAAACACTACAATGGAGACGCTACCTACGCTGATGGGAGGGGTTCTACTGGCGGGGTAGGTAATCATTCTCCGCAAGAGGCGGTAGCGCTGTCTACACAGGGACTTGGTTGGCTTACCAACGCCATTCAGGGCTGTGAGTTTTTCCCACCTCTGACCGCTGTAGTTAAACCAGTGTAATTTTCTAGTGCGGAGCAGGCCAGACTCTAGTAAGCAGAGGCACTGCCATAATAGAATCATGATGCATACTCCCCTTCCATTTTCTGAACTATAGGATCATATGTGGTCAAAGAAAAGTAAGTAGCTGTGACTCTCTTAAGTGTCAGCATGATCAAAAGAGTTAGAGCCTCAAGAAACTCCCTATTCTGAAGAATCAGAGCAGGTTGCAGAGCAGGGACAGAAGGACGGTGAAGAAAATTGGCAGCATGTGACCTCCAGAAGAAGAAAGAGGAGTATCCATGTACCAGCAATGCAGATACAGGTGAGCAACTGGTTTCATGTTCTCTCCACAGGTACTAATGTGGAGAGTAGCAGTGTTTCTCAAGCTGATGTGGGGGACCGGCAATTTTTTTCCCAATGTGCCAGGGACCGGTGCCATATTATTATCCTATTCGACGCTCTTATGAGGAAACTCGCTGCGGATTGGCAGCCAATGGCTCGCGGACCGGCACCGGTCCGCGGACCACCACTTTGAGAAGCACTGGATTAGATGATACATCTGAGGGAAGGGAGCAGAAGGAGACTCCACCGATTGGAAGGCATGAGATGCATTGTCCTAGGGATGGGGGTTCCATGACCACCACTCCCAAGAGAAGGAGGCGGGTGGCGGTGGTCGGGGACTTCCTCCTAAGTCATCTATCTGCCGTCCCGACCAGGAAACCAGAGAAGTTGCTGCTTGCCAGGAGTTAGGATTCACAATGTGTCGGAGAGACTGCCGAGACTCATCAAGCCCTCAGATCGCTACCCCTTCCTGCTTCTCCATGTGGGCACCAATGATACTGCCAAGAATGACCTTGAGCGGATCACTGCAGACTACGTGGCTCTGGGAAGAGGGATAAAGGAGTTTGAGGCGCAGGTAGTGTTCTCGTTTATTCTCCCTGTGGCAGGAAAAGGCCCAGGTAGAGACCGTTGAATCATGCATGTCAACGAATAGCTATGCAGGTAGTGTCAGAAGGCTTTGGATTCTTTGACCATGGGATGGTGTTCCAAGAAGAAGGATTGCTAGGCAGAGATAGGCTCCACCTAACAAAGAGAGGGAAGAGCATCTTCGCAAGCAGGCTGTCTAACCTAGTGAGGAGGGCTTTAAACTAGGTTCACCAGGGGAAGGAGACCAAAGCCTTGAGGTAAGTGGGGAAGTGGGATACCAGGAGGAAGCACAAGCAGGAGAGCGCAAGACTTCTCCCTCATACTGAGAAAGCAGGACAATCAGTGAGTTATCTTAAGTGCCTATACACAAATGCAAGAAGCCTGGGAAACAAGCAGGTAGAACTGGAAGCCCTGGCACAGTCAAGGAATTATGATGTGATTGGAATAACAGAGACTTGGTGGGATAATTCACATGACTGGAGTACTGTCCTGGATGGATATAAACTGTTCAGGAAGGACAGGCAGGGCAGAAAAGGTGGGGGAGTTGCATTTTATGTAAGAGAGTAGTATGACTGCTCTGAGCTCCAGTATGAAACTGCAGGAAAACGTGAGTGTCTCTGGATTAAGTTTAGAAGTGTGAGCAACAAGGGTGATGTGGTGGTGGGAGTCTGCTATAGACCACCAGACCAGGGGGATGAGGTGAACAAGGCTTTCTTCAGGCAACTAACAGGCCCTGGTTCTCATGGGGGACTTCAATCTGCTGGGAGAGCAATACAGCAGTGCACAGACAATCCAGGAAGTTTTTGGAAAGTGTTGGGGGCAATTTCCTGGTGCAAGTGCTGGAGGAACCAACTAGGAGCAGAGCTTTTCTTGACCAGCTGCTCACAAAAAGGGAAGAATTAGTAGGGGAAGCAAAAGTGGATGGGAACTTGGGAGGCAGTGACCATGAGATGGTCGAGTTCAGGATCCTGACGAAAGGAAGAAAGGAGAGCAGCAGAATTCGGACCCTGGACTTCAGAAAAGTAGACTTTGACTCTCTCAGAGAACTGATGGGCAGGATCCCTTGGGAGAATAACATGAGGGAGGAAAGGAGTCCAGGAGAGCTGGCGGTATTTTAAATCCTTATTGAGGTTGCAGGGACAAACCATCCCAATGTGTAGAAAGAATAATACATATGGCAGGCAACCAGCTTGGCTTAACAGTGAAATCCTTGCTGATCTTAAACACAAAAAAGAAGCTTACAAGAAATGGAAGCTTGGACAAATGACCAGGGAGGAGTATAAAAATACTGCTCAGGCATGCAGGAGTTAAATCAGGAAGGCCAAATCACAACTGGAGTTGCAGCTAGCAAGGGATGTTAAGAGTAACAAGAAGGGTTTCTACAGGTATGTTAGCAACAAGAAGGTGGTCAGGGAAAGTGTGGGCCTCTTACTGAATGGGGGAGGCAACCTGGTGACAGAGGATGTGGAAAAAGCTAATGTACTCAATGCCTTTTTTGCCTCTGTCTTCACGAACAAGGTCAGCTCCCAGACTACTGCACTGGGCAGCACAGTATGGGGAGGAGGTGACCAGCCCTCTGTGGAGAAAGAAGTGGTACAAGACTATTTAGAAAAACTGGATGAGCACAAGTCCATGGGGCCGGATGCGCTGCATCCGAGGGTGCTAAAGGAGTTGGCGGACGTGATTGCAGAGCCATTGGCCATTATCTTTGAAAACTCATGGCGAGCAGGGGAGGTCCCGGATGACTGGAAAAAGGCTAATGTAATGCCCATCTTTAAAAAAGGGAAGGAGGAGGATCCGGGGAACTACAGGCCAGTCAGCCTCACCTCAGTCCCTGGAAAAATCATGCAGATGATACTCAAGGAATCAATTTTGAAGCATTTTGAGGAAAGGAAAGTGATCAGGAGCAGTCAGCATGAATTCACCAAGGGCAAGTCATACCTGATTAACCTAATTGCCTTCTATGAGGAGATAACTGGCTCTGTGGATGAGGGGAAAGCAGTGGATGTGTTATTCCTTGACTTTAGCAAAGCTTTTGATACGGTCTCCCATAGTATTCTTGTCAGTAAGTTAAAGTAGTATAGGCTGGATGAATGGACTATAAGGTGGATAGAAAGCTGGCTAGATCGTCGGACTTAACGGGTAGTGATCAATGGCTCCATGTCTAATTGGCAGCCAAGGGTCAGTCTTGGGGCCGGTTTTCTTCAATGTCTTCATTAATGATCTGGAGGATGGCATGGACTGCACCCTCAGGAAGTTTGCAGAGACATGAAACGGGGAGGAGTGGAAGATACACTGGAGGGTAGGGATAGGTTACAGAGGAACCTAGAGAAATTAGAGGATTGGGCCAAAAGAAATCTGATGAGGTTCAACAAGGACAAGTGCAGAGTCCTGCACTTGGGACGGAAGAATCCCATACACTGCTACAGACTAGGGACCGAGTGGGTAGGCAGCAGTTCTGCAGAAAAGGACCTAGGGGTTACAGTGGATGAGAAGCTGGATATGAGTCAACAGTGTGCCCTTGTTGCCAAGAAGGCTAATGGCATTTTGGGCTGTATAAGTAGGAGCATTGCCAGCAGATCAAGGGACGTGATTATTCCCCTCTATTCGGCATTAGTGAGGCCTCATCTGGAGTACTGTGTCCAGTTTTGGGCCCCACACTACAAGAAGGATGTGGAAAAATTGGAAAGAGTCCAGCAGAGAGCAGCAAAAATGATTAGGGGGCTGGAGCACATGATTTATGAGGAGAGGCAGAGAGAACTGGGCTTATTTAGTCTGCAGAAGAGAAGAATGAGGGGGGATTTGATAGCTGCTTTCAACTACCTGAAAGGGGGTTCCAAAGAGGATGGATCTAGACTGTTCTCAGTGGTACCGGATGACAGAACAAGGAGTAATGGTCTCAAATTGCAGTGGGGGAGTGTCACGGAGTCCCCGGGCGATGCTCTGGAATTGCTCCCTACGAAGCCAGTGAGGACTTTGGTGAAGTCTCCTCTCTGTGAGCAGATTGTCTTCAGGGCAAAAAGCTCACATGGCTTCACCTTCCTGGGTCTGACCTTGGAGCATTCAGCATCCTCTGCCCCTCTGTGTGCTTCCCAAAGCGAGTCCGCCCAGGCGGGATCCTGGGGAAACCACAGGGTCCTGCACCCCCACTTCGCAGTCAGACGTGACTCTTAGCCAGCCAGTAAAATAGAGGTTTATTAGATGACAGGAACACGGTCTAAAACAGAGCTTGTAGGTACAGAGAAAAGGACCCCTCAGCCGGGTCCATTTTGAGGGGCAGTGAACCAGACACCCACGTCTGTACTCATTCCACGTCCCCAGCCAGCTCCAAACTGAAACTCTCCAGCCCCTCTTCTCTGGCCTTTGTCTCTTTCCCGGGCCATGAAGTGACCTGATCTCTTTGTTCTCCAACACCTTCAGTTGGCATCTTTGCAGAGGAGGGGCCCAGGTCATTAGTTGCCAGGAGACAGAGTGCCGGCCATTCTCTGTGCAGACAGTATCACAGGGGGCATCTTGGGCTCTGCAACAATTATACACCCTGATCCCCCCCTTCTAGATACCTAAGAAATGCATAGGGGAAACTGAGGCACCTAACTAGTATTCAGAGAAAACATTAAGAACATTCCCACTTCGTCACAGGGAGGTCTAGGTTGGATATTAGGAAACACTATTTCACTAGGAGGGTGGTGAAGCACTGGAATGGGTTACCTAGGGAGAATCTCCATCCTTAGAGGTTTTTAAAGCCTGGCTTGACAAAGCCCTGGCTGGGATGATTTAGTTGGGGATTGGTCCTGCTTTGAGCAGGGGGTGGGATTAGATGACCTCCTGAGGTCTCTTTCAACCCTGATATTCTATGATTCGAAGGACTGGGGCAAGGCTGTCATTAATTAATGAGGTGCCAGGATACAGGTATCAGTCAAAACAGTAATTTATGTTTGTCTTGAAAAATAAACACTTTCTACAATTATTCATCTGAGCTAGACAATCGAAAGTGAGCACTACAATCAGTTTCCTCTCAAAGTGCAACAGTTTATCTGAGAAAGGGGTCCAAAGGAAGTAATAGACATTAGACAAGCTTGAGCTAATCTCAAATTAAACTTCCCCCTCAACAAACTGTTACAAAAAAACCAAGCAGTGCAGAAAACTACAGAAACCCTGTGATGGTGATACTGTAACCCAAAATAGATTTTTTGTAGACTCTTTTCACCTCTGTTGAACAGGAAATCCTGGTATAATTTTAACGGCGGTTGCCAGAGGTAGAATTAGTGGTGTAAGTTTCGGGTGATTCGGTCAAGGGTTTCCGGATAGTCAGCCCCTCACCCCCACTGAGTTTTTTAATTTTCAAAATGCTCTAAAATCCATTTATAGAGTGAGATTATCTTGAATAGTGGTAGAGCCCAGTGAATTTTAAAACAATTTTTCATTTCATCTTTATATTGTGGGAGGCCCTGGGTTGGATGTGGGGTCAGATCTTGCTCCCTGAGGGGGGTGGGGAGGTTGCAGAATGAGCCCAGGCTACAGTGGCAGCTGCTGGGCTCAGTTCCCTGGTCTGGGCATTGCAACCTGGTGCACAGGACCTCAGTGCTGCTCGGGTTTGGCCCGCCCTGGTCATGACGGGGGTGGGGGAGTGATGGCAGACAGGCCAAATTTCAGTGAGTGGCACTATGACCACTTCTGTAACACCACTTCTCTCCCCCAGGGGTGTGTAATTTGTGCCATCTTCAAATGAGAGCGTTGGATGTTGCTTTTAAAGCAAATCTTAAAACAAAATAAGGAATAAAGTGAATCACAATATGCAATTATATCAGAATAGCTCATGATGACATGGGCCATATGCTTTTTATTTCTGTGCTATGCATTCTGCTTTTCACTACACATGGGCTCACTTGTCAGAACAATACTAAGTGTTCTCTTTAGTACAAAATAGAGACATTGGGTTTTGACCTTCTATAAGAGTTTTAAATTACTCTTTCATAGGCAAATGTACATATTACTGAAGGATAAGAGGGTCTGTTTAATTATTCATATTATCATAGCACCTAGGAGCCCCAGCATAGTCCAGACCCTGCACAAACAGGAAAAGAAGACAGTCCCTGCCCACAAAGAGCTTTTGATGTGGTCTTTTCCACTTAAACCCTCCATACAGCTTTAAAAGAACCCAATTAAATTCTGCCACAGACCATTGTTAAAGCAGTGAAGTTCCTCTAGCAATAAGTCCCAGCACACGCATTGCATTCCTCCCTATCACACTACAATACAGAACTAACTCTATTCCCCCGGGCACTGCTGCACAAGCGGCTAAGACCTGAAGTTAATATTGTCAAGTGGAGTTCTACTGCACTAATGAAAAGTGTGTGTGTTAACTAAACATTTTGGTGAGCAAGGGGCTCTCTAAGAGGGGTGGAGTCTCAGTGAATGTAAAATGTGGAGATAAAGTAGCCTTCCTTGACATGCCTTTAACTTGACAGTCCCTTGCTTTGAAGGGCTTGTATGCATTTATGTTCCCCATAGGCAGTCTTCACAATGTAACTGGTTTTGTCTCTCCTCTTTGGATATATCTTCCTAAATACTCATTCTGTTGGCAGGTTCGAGCAGCCCAGTGTTGTTTAACACACTGTGCCACTGATTTTCCCCCCCCCCACCCATTTTGTTAAGCAATCCCTCTTCAAGCATTTAAACTGTTGAATAAAGCACTTAAACTTCAGGAACCCTGGGTTTCCCAACAGTCTGAGCTGTGTAAAGACTTGATGTTTACCTCGAAGTGCACGTGTCCAGGTGTGGCTCTGGGATCACAATGTCTTGGTTTTCACGTGTGGTTTTACAGCAGCATTTTTCTATTTTTGAAAATGTTTCTGCTTTAGCTGTGAGACCCACGGAACCAAGGGGGAACTGACCAGGTATACAAGGCAAGTAATTAAGGAAACAGGCACAAAGTGCTTTTTCTCAAATTTCTCCCAGTTACATCAATCTCAGGGGTCACTGGGAGCCGGGTGGGAAAGCAGTATTCAGAGAGAAGTGATTTGGTTTAACAGAACACTTCGCAGGGTTCAGTTGCAGGAATTGGGGGGAATCTGAATTCCTCCCTTTGTGCCCCCCAAGGGAGACCAGGTGGCATGACAGGAATGTGAACCCTGAAGGGCAAAGCATGAATGGAGAGCAGCTTCACTGTGTACTGGTAATAGAACCGTTTTCAGTCGTGCAAAACCTCTTTAGGGGACAGAGAAATCTTACACTGGAGGGAGTGCTGGCCCGGCCCCCAGTTCCATCACCTATGATTAACCCAAGGGTCCCACTGTACATTCCTAGCACAGGGCATTGGCAAAGTAGAGCCATGCGTCTGACACAGTGGGTATTCACCCGTGAAAGCTTATGCTCCAATACATCTGTTAGTCTATAAGGTGCCACAGGACTCTCTGTTGCTTCTTAGAGCAATGGTGTTGCCGTATAGGTTTGAGGGAGAACAAGTAAAAGGAGCCCTCTCCCCTCCATTCTTTAGGGCGCTGGGGAAGTTAGAGAGGCTCAAAAAAGTTTCAGTAGTGACTGTCACATGGGGAGCTGCAGGAGCTTGAAAGGGGAAATCTCAGTCAGAGAGTCCCATCTCTTCCCCATTAACGGGTGCAGAGAAGGGCCACTAGGATGATCAGAGGAATGGAAAACCTGTCGTATGAAAGGAGACTCGAGGAGCTTGGATTGTTTAGTCTGACAAAGCGAAGGCTGAGGGGGGATATGATTGCTCTCTTTAAATATATCAGAGGGATAAATACCAGGGAGGGAGAGGAATTATTCCAGCTTAGTACTCATGTGGACACGAGAACGAATGGATATAAACTGGCCGTGGGGAAGTTTAGGCTTGAAATTAGACGAAGGTTTCTGACCGTCAGAGGGGTGAAATATTGGAACGGCCTTCCGAGGGAAACGGTGGGGGCGAGGGACCTGTCTGGTTTTAAGATTAAGTTAGATAAGTTTATGGAGGGAATGGTTTAATGGTAAAACATATTAGCCGAGAAATACTGAGCAATGGCAGGTAAATAGTATAATGGCTAACAAGGGTCAGGCTGGAGACTCTTGCCTACATGCTCGGGGTTTTACTGATCGCCATATTTGGGGTCGGGAAGGAATTTTCCTCCAGGGTAGATTGGCTGAGGCCCTGGAGGTTTTTCGCCTTCCTCCGCAGCATGGGGCAGGGATCGATGGCAGGAGGATTCTCTGCTAATTGAAGTCTCTAAGCCACAGGATTTGGGGACTTCAACAGCAGAGTCAAGGAAAAGGGTAGGGACGGCTTTGTGGCCTGCATCACGCGGGAGGTCAGACCAGATGATCATAATGGTCCCTTCTGACCTTAAAGTCTATGAGTCTATGAACACGTCTTCATTAGCTTGGTACTGAGCAGCAGGGCAAGGATACTTCACAAGTCCCTCCTGGCCAGTCAATAAGGTCTGGCTGCTCCTGGCAAGAGCAGTGAGTAATGGATGCCTCTGAGATGCCACATGTATCACCGGCTACGTTGGCGGGGAGACTGGCATGGGGCTGCCTGGCTCCCAGCGAGTGAGCACTGACCCAGCAGCATCTGTCTGCTACTTACAGGCACAGGAGAGGGCAAAGGTTTTTGCATCCCATTACCAAAGGCAGCTTCTTGTTTCCTGTGCATAAACCTGCACCCTAAAGCCCCAGTCAGTCTGGCAGCAGCACGGCAGTAAAGCTTTCCAGCTGGTCAGCTGGCCAGTCACCTTTTGGATGAAGATTTCGGTACCCAGTCTGCCAGCTAGGGACTTCTTTGGTTTTAAGCTTATGCAAAATTCCTTCCGTTTTTGTGGAGTTCAGTGAAGGAGAAAATCTCCATTTCCTGTTTAAAAGAGAATCATCCAAGGCTCTTTTTAAAGGCTGGGCATCAACTTAAGGCCAAATGGCCTAAAGCAAAGTAGAAGTGGTTTCCAATTCCACTTGGCTCGTTGCTGTTGATGCTCTGGGTCCTTGCTGCATTCCCCACAGCTCAGGCCTGACGGTCGCTGCAGTCAGTTCCCCTTCCGGGTCTTTACCCGGCCGTGTCCGAGCTGCAAACGCTTTGGGGGAACTGGTCATTGGAACTGAAAAGAGTTATGGAAACAGGAGGTTTTATTAAAAGCCTGTTTATCAAGCCTACATTTTGACCCTTAAAGTTGAGCTGCAGTACAAATGCCAGCAATCTGAAATAGGGGGACTCAAGTCTCCCTCCCCCCACTCAGTGGGTGTTACCTGGCTCCCACTGGAGGGGGGGAAGACTCTTGGGAGCTGCTGCCCCGCCCTCTCCTTGGGCCGGATCTCCCTGAAGATTTCACAAGCCCACTGCGCGGAGGGCTGAGCTGAGACAGGCAGCATGTGCAGCTTCCAGCTCCCCTCTGGCTGGTACACTGCACAAGCTAATGGTGCATCTGGCTCCCTTTCTCAAGGGAGGCTTCTGGCTGGCTGCAGCAGCTGCCCCAGGAAAGCCCTGGATCTGTGCCCTTCCACAAAGAGCCTGCTGCACTGGTGTTTCTGCTTGATCACAGGGCTGCAGGGGAGGGAGGAGATGACAGTCCCATGATTTGCTTCTGCTCCCTGCCCCCCACCAGGACAGCAGGGGCCATCAGGCTCTTCACACGTGCTCCTCTGTGCAGGGTGGGAACGGTCTGTGCCAACAGCCGACAGTCATTAACAGGCAGAGGGTGGGATGCAGGCTCACGGGGGGTATTTACATTCAGAAAAATACTCTGGCTGCTACTCCTCCAGGCTGTGCCAGCCAACACTACAGATCGGGCATATCCTGCCCTCACAGCCCACGTTCCCTTCTGGCCTTCGCGCAGTGCCTAGCAGTGCTTTCCCCTCTGAGCAGGCTCTTCACATGAGGAGCTGGCTGCAAAAGGCAAACCAGCCAAAGCCCTGCACAGTCTTCGCAGCCAGCTCTGCTGGGCAGCTGCCTGCATTGTGCTGTAAGGAAATCTGAGGTGCATTGACCAGGCCCCGTATTAGCCTCCTGCTGCTGCCTGAAGGGAGAGGGGTCCTGGCGCTGTGCTGTTCACTCCTTGGATCATTTCTACCACGCTGCATTGTGGAAAAAATACACTTGCTCTCCACCCCCGTCCAAAGCATCTCTCCTCCAGCTGCCCCCCAGCCAGCAGGGTGCTGAGCGGGATCTCCCAACAGGGCAGGGACCAGCGAGGAGCCTAAAGTGCTCTAACAAGCTAATCTCAGGGAAGACGGGCACCCCTATCTTAGAAGTGGAACTTTCCCAGGCCACACAGCTAATCCCTGCTCTGCTCACAAGCCCATCGCTGTAACCACTAGCCTCTACTTCTGCCCCAGGCAAAACTCTCACAAAGCGACACCTTTGCTCATTAAAGGTTTATTTTTATTTCTGGTTTAAAATCAAAATTAGCCATTCTCTGTAATTACATTATATATAGATTTATAGAGACTTTATAGAAAAGGTTTTTTTTTGTTTTTGCTTTTCTGCAAAACTCAGTAAATAAAAAATAAAATAAACCAAAAAGGTGGCAGCTTCTGTCCATCTGTCCCCTCTCTGTGTTGCTCCTCTCTCCCACCCTGCTTTAAAAGTGACTAACACCAGGGGAAGGCTCAGCTGTGGGAGGGGGAGGCAGGAGACCCTTGGAGCTGAAAAGAAGATACGCCAGCAGAATATATTAATATCTATGTCTCGTTTTATTTGAGTCCCGGGGACTCCAGGCGCTGAAGGAGGACGCTGCCCACAGCAAAGGGAGCTCCCGGAAAGAAACAACATCGCCTCAAAGTGCACGTCCATCTGGGGAGGTCTGAGCAGCCTGCGAGCTACTGGAAGGAGTCCCAATGCAGACTTCACGTGCCAGCCCAGTCTCCAGCAGGGGCGCACAAGCTCTGGCCCCACCTAGCAAGTTGCAATAGAAAAGCAAGTTGGAGGGGAGGGGAGTGTCCGAAGCCCCACTTCTCCACGGTGGTGTGCCCACAGCCCCTCTGGCACAGTGCCGGGGGAGGGAAAGCTGTGCTCCGTAAGGCAGTGAGGGGGGGTGTCAGGCTGGCAGGGAGGTACTAATACTGCTGCATGTTCCCAAGGGATGGGAGCTGGGCCCAGGCTGAGAGAGCCTCCAGCAGCTCCTTGGTGCCTTCACCCCAAAGGGATCACACGTGTGTTAGTGCCAGCGTGTCTCAGAAAGCGGTGCTGGCCATGCTGCCTGGTGCGAAGATCCTCGGTAAGCTGTTCAGAGTCTCCTCCAGCCGCCGGTGAGCCGATTTACCATCTTCCCCTGCAAACACAAGCCACGGTCAGTCACCCAGCCACCCAGCAGGCTCCCTTCCCAGGCCCCTCTAAGCCCCCTGTCCCCTCCACTCAGGCCTTGGCCCAGCTGAGCTGCCCCAGTCTGGCAGTCAGGAGAGCAGTGCTGGCTCCCCCCGGCTCGGCCTGCAGCTTACTGCGAGCTCGGGGCTGATGCACACGGCTGGCTTCAGGCTTCTAAGGACGTTTCTATTCAATGTGAATTGTAACAAAGAATCCAGGTGGGGGTGCAGATGGAACCCAGGTGCTCAGCTCCAGCACCACTGCCCTCAAACAGTTCTGCTAAGGGGAAAATGCCCTCAGCTGGCAGAGCCTGTGCAGGCTGCAGCCACTAGGGGGCAGCACACATGCACACACCAGCAGGGCCGTACACTACATGCCAACACATTCAGGGCGTGCCACAGAACTGGGGTCCACACACAGCAAAGACACAGGTTAAAAGGACATGGCCGACAGGGTCCAAAACAAGAGACACTCGTGAGCAAAGCAGCAGGAATGGGGGAGCGGGAACGAATCTGGCCAACACGTCCCGACCTGTGCAGCTGCTGTCACGACCTGGAAGCCTAGTTAGCCAATCAGATGGGTCTCTCAGTGCCATCTAATAAATGATAATAAATAATAATGACACTTCACGTTCTCAGAGCACCTGCTGACATTACCTAGGGGACCAGGCTGCCGGGCTAGGGGCCGGCTTCTGCTCTCGCCCCGGCCAGGCCACGGATGGCGCCAGCAGCAGGCGAGGTGGCAAGCCTGAGCTCGTGGAGTGGGGCATGGACCAAAGGCCTATCACATATCCAGCTGGTCCACTGTGCCCTCTTCTGCAGCCAGGCTCTAGCATGGACAGGACCGGGGAGCCTCGCTCTAGGATCTAGCTCTGTGGCACTGGGACAGTACCAACGGGGGTGCGAGCAGAGTCTGGCTTTGGTGCCACCTAGAGGAGCCGCTCCAGGCCCCGGGCGTGCAGCAGGGCACTCACCGCATAGCATCAGGCTCTGCTTGGCCGCCTCCCGCACGTCCTCCTTGTCCGTTTGGCACAGATACACCAGCTGCTCGATGCTTTCTTTGGCCTGCCGGGAGAGGCCGACACAGCGCTGAGCCCATCCTTGCCCTGCCTGCACTCCCAACCCCGGGGCGCACTGTAGGCGGGGCAGCATGGGCAGGCAGAGGCCAGGAAGACAGGTAGAGGATGGGAACAAGGTCTCTGTGGTCCTGTCTTGGTTCTGGCAGAGCGAGGGACCCAGGGATCAGTCCCAGAGCTCCACGCTTTCCCCCTGCAGGCAGTCGTCGAGGACAGGGTCCCCCATGGGCTGCTCTGTCCCCTGCCCCCACCCTCCCCTCTGCCCTTAGTGCTGCCCAGGAGACCAGCAGAAGTGGTGGGTGGAGCTGCCTGCTGGCTCCTCCCCTGTGCGGGCGCATCTCATGGCTTCTCCGGGCTGGGAACAGGCCACCTCCTTGCTGCTGCCTGGGTCCATCCCAGTCTCGCTGGGGCTCCACTCCCTCCCCCCGTTCCCCTCCCCTTCACAGGATGAGCTCAGCCACCGCCCTGGCTCTCCGGACTCCAGCACAGGCAGGATGCTGCCGCCACTGTGCCTAGGAGGGGAGGCCACTGAGGTCCCATCGGCAGCAGGGTACAGGGAGGAACTGGGCAATTTCCCCTCTGCTGCCCTAGCCTGGGCCCCACGTCACCCCCCATGGACACAACGGCCCAGCGGTGAGAGGGGCACGGCCTTGGCAGCTGCTCATTGCCACCGATCCCCATGCAGATGAGCCCGGGGGCTGCACTTACCTTGAGACACCCCAGGGCCGCGCAGCTGGCGATTCGCGTCTGCGCCTCTTCATCTTCCAGCTGCTCCAAGTACCACACCAGGGCCTGGGGGACACAGAGATCAGCACCGCAGGGCTGTGCCGGCTGCCCCGGGCCGTTAGGCGTGGGCAGAGCCTCTGAGAGCAGCTGGTACCCCCCCCAACCCCCATTCCCCGCCTGGCAGGGGTGCGAGGGCCCTGGGGCGCTCACCCGTTCCCGGAAGCGGGGGTTCTCGGCGAGGCTGCGCAGCTGGGCGGACACGGCACTGACGACTTTACTGTTGCCCTCGATGAGCAGCAAGCTCATGGCCTTCAGCCCGTCCTTCTTGAGCCGGCTCTCGGGCACTCGCTTCAGCGCCTTCAGCACCACGTCCTGGTCGTCCGAGTTCAGGTTCTGGGCCAGCAGCACTGCGGGGGGGTGGGGGGGGTGAGAACAGCCGCAGCACAGCTAGTGCAGCCCTGAGCCCCACTTGTGCCCTGCGGGGCCGGGGTTTCACTCCCGCCTGCCAGCGGGACGGGAAGGCGAGCGCCCCGTACCGTTGGGAGAGCTGGGCCTGCCAGGGAAGAGTGTGCTTTCGAGGGGCCGTATCCCGGCCGCGCTGCGTGAGCCGCAGGCAGGAGAAGGAGCTAGGGGAGAGCACTGAGCACACATGCAGGAGCAGCTCAGCCCAGACCCACTGCACCTTGGGCAGGGATCACAAAGCCATCGCGGCGCGCAGCCTAGGCCTGCGAGCGAGCTGGCACGGGCAGGTGCTAGAGACAGTCTGGTGCCGTCTGCTGCACTGGCACAGTGGGTGCTGGGCCATCCAATGACTCAGAACAGGGGAACCGCACCAGTGCCCCGCCTGTGCCAGCGCCGGTACCACCCACCCTTCGAGCACGGGAACCGCACCAGTGCCCCGCCTGTGCCAGCGCAGGTACCACCCACCCCTCCAGCACGGGAACCGCACCAGTGCCCCGCCTGTGCCAGCGCCGGTACCACCCACCCCTCGAGCACGGGAACCGCACCAGCGCCCTGCCTGTGCCAGCACCGGTACCACCCACCCCTCGAGCACGGGAACCGCACCAGCGCCCCGCCTGTGCCAGCGCTGGTACCACCCACCCTCCAGCACAGATCCCGCACCAGCGCCCCGCCGGTGCCAGCGCCGGTACCATCCACCCCTCGAGCACGGGAACCGCACCAGCGCCCTGCCTGTGCCAGCACCGGTACCACCCAGCCCTCGAGCACGAGAACCGCACCAGCGCCCCGCCTGTGCCAGCACTGGTACCACCCACCCTCCAGCACAGATCCCGCACCAGCGCCCCGCCTGTGCCAGCGCTGGTACCACCCACCCCTCGAGCACGGGAACCGCACCAGCACCCCGCCTGTGCCAGCGCCGGTACCACCCACCCCTCGAGCACGGGAACCGCACCAGTGCCCCGCCTGTGCCAGCGCAGGTACCACCCACCCCTCCAGCACGGGAACCGCACCAGCGCCCTGCCTGTGCCAGCGCCGGTACCACCCACCCCTCGAGCACGGGAACCGCACCAGCGCCCTGCCTGTGCCAGCGCCGGTACCACCCACCCCTCGAGCACAGGAACCGCACCAGCTCCCCGCCTGTGCCAGCGCCGGTACCACCCACCCTCCAGCACAGATCCCGCACCAGCACCCCGCCTGTGCCAGCGCTGGTACCACCCACCCCTCGAGCACGGGAACCGCACCAGCGCCCTGCCTGTGCCAGCGCCGGTACCACCCACCCCTCGAGCACAGGAACCGCACCAGCTCCCCGCCTGTGCCAGCGCTGGTACCACCCACCCTCCAGCACAGATCCCGCACCAGCACCCCGCCTGTGCCAGCGCTGGTACCACCCACCCCTCGAGCACGGGAACCGCACCAGCGCCCTGCCTGTGCCAGCGCTAGTACCACCCACCCCTCCAGCACAGATCCCGCACCAGCGCCCTGCCTGTGCCAGCGCTGGTACCACCCACCCCTCGAGCACGGGAACCGCACCAGCGCCCCGCCTGTGCCAGCGCCGGTACCACCCACCCCTCGAGCACGGGAACCGCACCAGTGCCCCGCCTGTGCCAGCGCAGGTACCACCCACCCCTCCAGCACGGGAACCGCACCAGCGCCCTGCCTGTGCCAGCGCCGGTACCACCCACCCCTCGAGCACGGGAACCGCACCAGCGCCCTGCCTGTGCCAGCGCCGGTACCACCCACCCCTCGAGCACGGGAACCGCACCAGCGCCCCGCCTGTGCCAGCGCTGGTACCACCCACCCTCCAGCACAGATCCCGCACCAGCGCCCCGCCTGTGCCAGCGCTGGTACCACCCACCCCTCGAGCACGGGAACCGCACCAGCGCCCTGCCTGTGCCAGCGCTGGTACCACCCACCCCTCCAGCACAGATCCCGCACCAGTGCCCTGCCTGTGCCAGCGCTGGTACCACCCACCCCTCGAGCACGGGAACCGCACCAGCGCCCCGCCTGTGCCAGCGCCGGTACCACCCACCCCTCGAGCACGGGAACCGCACCAGTGCCCCGCCTGTGCCAGCGCAGGTACCACCCACCCCTCCAGCACGGGAACCGCACCAGCGCCCCGCCTGTGCCAGCGCCGGTACCACCCACCCCTCGAGCACGGGAACCGCACCAGCGCCCTGCCTGTGCCAGCGCCGGTACCACCCACCCCTCGAGCACGGGAACCGCACCAGCGCCCCGCCTGTGCCAGCGCTGGTACCACCCACCCCTCCAGCACAGATCCCGCACCAGTGCCCTGCCTGTGCCAGCGCTGGTACCACCCACCCCTCCAGCACAGATCCCGCACCAGTGCCCCGCCTGTGCCAGCACTGGTACCACCCACCCCTCGAGCACGGGAACCACACCAGCGCCCCGCCTGTGCCAGCGCTGGTACCACCCACCCCTCCAGCACAGAACCCACACCAGCGCCCCGCCTGTGCCAGCGCCGGTACCACCCACCCCTCGAGCACGGGAACCGCACCAGCGCCCCGCCTGTGCCAGCGCTGGTACCACCCACCCCTCGAGCACGGGAACCGCACCAGCGCCCCGCCTGTACCAGCTCTGGTACCACCCACCCCTCGAGCACGGGAACCACACCAGCACCCCGCCTGTACCAGCACTGGTACCACCCACCCCTCGAGCACAGAACCCACACCAGTGCCCTGCCTGTGCCAGCGCTGGTACCACCCACCCCTCGAGCACGGGAACCGCACCAGCGCCCTGCCTGTGCCAGCGCTGGTACCACCCACCCCTCCAGCACAGAACCCACACCAGCGCCCCGCCTGTGCCAGCGCTGGTACCACCCACCCCTCCAGCACAGAACCCACACCAGCGCCCCGCCTGTGCCAGCGCCGGTACCACCCACCCCTCGAGCACGGGAACCGCACCAGCGCCCCGCCTGTGCCAGCGCAGGTACCACCCACCCCTCCAGCACGGGAACCGCACCAGCGCCCTGCCTGTGCCAGCGCCGGTACCACCCACCCCTCGAGCACGGGAACCGCACCAGCGCCCTGCCTGTGCCAGCGCCGGTACCACCCACCCCTCGAGCACGGGAACCGCACCAGCGCCCCGCCTGTGCCAGCGCTGGTACCACCCACCCCTCGAGCACAGGAAGCGCACCAGTGCCCCGCCTGTGCTAGCGCTGGAGCTATGAGGGGACTGCAGGCTCTTACCTTCCTCAGCCAGCTCCATGACGTAGGCGTCCAGTGTAGACACGGGGAGCGACTCGAAGTGGCTCCAGTACTGGAAGATGGTGAGCTGCTCACCCTGGCTGCTCCCAGGGCGCTTGGGCAGCCGCCGGTCCAGCACAACCTCCACAAGCTTCACGCACACTGCAGGGAGAGGGCACCAGGTTAGTACCCCTGGGGCAGCCTGGGCACCTCACTGGCACAATGCCCCAAGGCTGTCTGGGCTGGCACCAAGACAGCCCCCTCCAGCAGGTTGGTACTTTGCCACCACTGGCATTTCCTGGAGGGGTGGGATGGGCTAGCCAAAGCAGAAGACTGGGAGGCAGGACTCCTGGGTTCTTTTCTCAGCTCTCAGAGTCACACTGTGCCTGGGCGGGGGAGCCAGAGAAGGCCAATTGGAGCTGAGCCATTGCCCAGAGCTCTCAGCCCATCCAGGCAGTGCGGGGTGTCCCAAGACTGCACTCACCTGAGTCTGCCAGGCCCGACTGCCGCTCAGCCACGGGCGCTGCATACTGGGCACTGAGCGTGCACAGGAACCGCTCCACGGGGCAGGTGTACACATTGGGCTGCTCCACGCAGCGGTCCCAGAATGCCAGCACCCCCTCCTTCCGGGTGGAGAACTGCACCACTGTGGGCAGAGACACGGTCAGGGCCAGCCGCACCCAGCACGGGGCACGCTGCTGGCACTGCCAGCATAGGGGCAGGCTTCGCTCGCCATCACCGGGACTGCGTCAGGGAGCCCAGCACAGACCCCAGTGGCGAGCCCCGCCCTCTGACCCCAGCACACACTCTGGCAGGCAGTACCCCGTGGTGCCTGTCTGTGGGCCTGGGATGGGCGCTGTGCCAGGGCCTTTACCTTCCGCTGCAGTGTTGGCCGCTCCCGATTTCTCCTCCGTCAGCTGGCAGACAATCTCCAGCACCTGCGCTTCCCTCATCAGCTTGTCCAGGGCGTACATCTCCCGGCACCGCAGCGGCCCAAATGTGCCCAATTTCTGCAAGTCACAGACATGTCAGCGCCTGGGGGTGCCTGCACACTCCCAGCATGCCCATCTGCCTTCAGAGCTGGGGGCAGCAGCTGTCACGGCTCGTGCCAGCCCGCAGCGTCCCTCGGTGTTGGCCAAGGGGGAGTCTGTGCTTGGGTTGGCTGGTGCCACCCCACCAGGCATGTCAGAGGTTGCCAGCCTGGCGTCCCGCCGGCCCCCCACTCTGCAGGAGCCCCCAGCAAGGCCGCAGCCCCACGTGCCAGCAGATGCCCCCACCACACGGCTTCCCATGCCGCACTCACCAGCAGCAGGCGGTTGCAGTTACTGAGGTGCAGCACCACAGCCCTGTCCAGGAACTCACTGCCGGTGCTCATGGGGTCAGAGCTGCCCTCAGAGCCGCTGCACGTGCCGGTGTCCTCGGCCGTCGCCTCGCAGCCTCCCAATGCCCCGCCCGCAGCACGGGCCCCGCCAGCCCTCCTGCAGGAACGGGGGGGACACGTAAACACACACCCACAAAGCAAGGGAACCCCCCCCCACCTCAGCCACAGGCGCCAACTGTCCTGCCCGAGGAACAGCCTCCAGCTCCCAGGGCTGGGGGTTAAATCCTTCCAGTTCTGCTGCCGGTGAACTTGCACCAAAGGAAGAAAAAAAGAGCCCTGGTTTACGTAGGACCTACCCTATGAGCACCCTGCTGCTGCCGAGCCCGCAGACAACACGCACGCTCATCCCCACCCCCAACGGCCCCAGCGCTCAGTGACGCGCAGGCACAGGCATGGGGCAGCAGGCCCCTCTGTGCATGGAGGGGCAGGTGGGGCGCTCCAGGGGCTGGGTGCTTGGGGTCACACCTGGGAAGCGATTGTGGGAGCCCCTGGAGACAGCCCCTGGCCATGTGGGTGGAAAGCTCCCCGGGAAGCTCTCACCCTGCTAGAGTGGGTTCTGCCCCCAGGCTCCAGGGGCACCTGAGGCCCCCCAGCGCCTCCAGTGACTGAGCCCTTTGGTCCCCTGGGGTGGGCAGCGCCAGCCACATTACAGAGAGGCAGTGAGTCAAAAGTACAGCCAGGAACAGACCCCAGGAGTCCTGGGCCTCTGCCCTCACCCCCAGCACCCGCTGCCGCCCTGCGAGCACAGAACCCAGGAGTCCTGGGCCTCTGCCCTCACCCCCAGCACCCGCTGCCGCCCTGCGAGCACCGAACCCAGGAGTTCTGGGCCTCTGGGCTCACCCCCAGCACCCGCTGCCGCCCTGCGAGCACCGAACCCAGGAGTCCTGGGCCTCTGCCCTCACCCCCAGCACCCGCTGCCGCCCTGCGAGCACCGAACCCAGGAGTCCTGGGCCTCTGCCCTCACCCCCAGCACCCGCTGCCGCCCTGCGAGCACCGAACCCAGGAGTCCTGGGCTTCACACCCTTTTCTAACAGTCCCCCAGGCCTCCAAGGAGCGTGTTGTGCAGCAGCGCCCAGAGTGGGAGAGAGCCTGGGCCAGGGGCCGTTGCTAGTCTGATCTCTAGATCCCTGTGGTTTAGAGTGGACAAGGAGTTGGATGGGTTTGGGACCCATTTCTGCTTCTCTCAAGATGTCAGCCCCCCACGTCTCGCAGGGGACAGCAGCTGGGCCACAGGCTCCCCTCTGCACCCCAGCTCTGGAAAGCTGGGGGGGAGGAGGAGGCAGTGAATACGAACCGCACTCCAGGACCCTGACCACTAGGTGGCGCTGCTGCAGCACAGCCTGCCCAAAGCATGGCTGGCTGGGACTAGGGGGCCCGCACTGGCGCGGCAGCGCTCCTGGTGGCAAGGCCGAGGCTCCCCGCACCCCCGCAGTACTGGGGTCCCGCTGGCCGGAGGAGGCAAGGTGGGCATGACCTGCTCCACGTGCCCTGGGAGCTGCCGCTGAGAGCCAGGCCTGGCCACCAGTGGGCGATAGCCAGCAGGCTCTGGGCTTCCCGGGCACATGGAAGAGGAGGGCAGCCACAGCAAAACTCCGGGACGGGGGCAACGGGGATCGAACCTGGCCCCTCGGTCTGACTCCCTGAGCTCAACGACCAGCTCTGCACGTGGCCCAGCTCCTACTGGGGGGGCCTGGGTCACCCCATGCAGGGAAGTGGCCAGGCCAGGCACCCTGGGTCAGCGCCTGGGACCAGAACCCATCCACAGCTATGTTCTGCCCCGCCCTAGGCCTCCTCAACTGGGGCAGCCAGTGCCAGCGCCCTTGGGGGGGGGCCCCATCCGGCTCACCGCTCGCTCCGGCTGCCCTCCTCCTCCGAGCCCTCCGAGTCGTCCATGTCCGAGGTGTTGAGGAAGCTGAAGCTCTCCAGGGCGTGCTCCACCGTCAGGCTGATGCTGGAGGCGCGGCTCAGGAAGATGCCCTGCTTGTGCTGTGGGGACAGTAAGGAGTGGGGGCTGGGCAGGCTGTGTCCCCGGGCCACTGGCCAGCTGCTGCTGCCCGGCATTTCTACCAGCTGGGACCCATCCCGTGGCCCTCGGGCCTGGGCTACTCCACCACACACGGCGGGAAGACAGGCTGTGGGCACACTGCAGCAGGGACAGCTGGTTCTAGACGCCACAGTCCCTACCAAGCCGCATCAGCTGCCCGTCACCCCAGAGTCTGCCCCAGCTGCCCTGGGACCCGGCCACGGTTGCTGGGCCCTGCTCCCCAAACCCCGCTCTCCACGATGTAATCCCTTCCACCCCCCATCTGACCGGCACAAGGGGCACAGGGCAGGGGGACCATGACAACAGAGCCCATGAACCAGCATCCCCAGCCCAAGGACATTCGCTGCCCTACGTGGGAAGGGGAGGAGCTGGGCACCTACCCGCATGGCTGCCGTAGGGCTGGCACCATCCTCGAGGCCCCACCGCTGCCCCCTTACCATGAGGATCTCCTCTAGACGTTTCAGCTCCCGCTCCAGCGGCTGCAGCTCGGGAAACTGCCCCCGGTAGTCGTCCAGGGCCGAGCACAGCGAGCCGATGGCCTCCTCCAGGCCGCAGTCCACAGGCTTGGGCCTTGGCACCTCTGCTGGGCTGGGGGGCGGGAGCGAGGCAGGGGCCGGCCTCCCCTTCTCCTCTGAGACTGGCTGCAGCACCACTGGCCGGCCCAGGGAGACCTCATGCCCCTGCGGCCCCAGAGCTTGGCACACAGCGGCCTCAGACCGCCCCACCACAGGCTCACAGGCCTCGGCCTGAGACATGGCCCCACAGAGCTCAGCCTCCGGGCCCTTGTCGGGCCCTGCCCAGGGCACCGGCGAGTTCGAGGCCTCGGGGAGGGCGTCCGTTTCCAGGGGAGGCAGCTCCCCGGTGCTGGGGTCCTGGGGGTCTGGCGAAGGCTCCCCACCATGGGCGCTGGGGCCCTCCCTGCAATCCACTGCCGCGTCCAGGCTGCTCTCGCTGATGTGGCTCAGAGTCCGGGAGTAGGGCACGTGCCCATTGACCACCACCTCCTTCCTCGCGCCCCCTGGCTCCTCCTGCCGGCTGGGGGGCTCGGCTGCAGCGCCCGCCTCCTCTTGCTGGGAGAAGGCGATCTCTATGGCAGGGGCGGAGGCCTGCACCTCGGGCTGTACGATGGGCTTGTGGGAGACGTGGCGGGCGCTGCCCGACAGCTGGGGGCTGGAGGAATCATCCGACGACTCCGAGGAGATGGACCAGGCTGTGCCGTTCTCCAGCTCCTCCTGCCGCCGCAGCATGTTCTAGAGAGAGATGGCACGTCAGCACGGCCCCTCGCCGCCGGCCACGCTGCGCCCCGCTGCCAGCGATCACCCCCGCAGCCGCCAGCCACTCCCACCCACCCTGCCAATGCCCCCACCAAGACCTGGCCCCACCCTCCCCTCACAGCCAGCAGCCACACCCACCCACCCTGCCAATTCCTCACCCAGCCCTGGCCCCACCCTCCCCTCACAGCCAGCAGCCCCACCCACCCTGCCAACTCCCCACCCAGCCCTGGCCACACCCTCCCCTCACAGCCAGCAGCCCCACCCACTCAGCCCCTGGCCACACCCTCCCCTCACAGCTAGCAGCCACCCCCACCCACCCCCTGGCCACGCCTTCCCCTCACAGCCAGCAGCCACACCCACCCACCCTGCCAACTCCCCACCCAGCCCTGGCCACTCCCTCCCCTCACAGCTTTCTCCAGCCCCCCGCCCTCCACCGCTGCCAGGGTTTCACACTGGCTCACTTGGGTCCCAGCAGCCTCCCACTTCCCCCTCAGCAGCTCCCCTATCCCCCCGTCCGCCCCCAACCTGCTGAGTCCCAGGGTCTGCCAGCTCCCTGGGGGCAGGGCAGTCACTGTGAGGATACCAGCCCAGCCTAACTCCATGTCACCCCCAGCATCCCAGCCAGCTCCCCACTGGGCAGGGCTGCGGGAGCCAAGAGCTCAGCCCCCTTCAGGCTTGGGACCAAACCAAACCCTCCCCGGTGCGGGGAGCATCCCACTGGCAGGGTCCCATCCGCGGGCCATTGCTCCAGCCTCGGGGCCCTGACAGACTGCCTGGGAGGAAGGGGCTGGCCAACACAGCCCCAGGCATTTCAGCACCACGCTGTGAGCCGGGCTCGTCAACACAGTGCGTACTCTGGTGCCCAGCCTGCACCAGCCCCACTCCCCCACCCCCCGGAGCTGCCCCACAGCCACAACGGGACACGAAAGCCTTGTGCAGACACACACATACTCCGCGCACCTCCCCATGCCGTGTGAGTGCCCACATTCCCCCGGCACAGGGCCCAGCTTCAGAGGGCGAGGGGGGTGTTGGGAAGGGGATGTCCCATCAAAGCAGGGCTGGGTCCACCTCCAGGGTATTCCCTACTGTAACTGCTCCACCCCACTCAGAGCCGGAGATAGAACCCAGGAGTCCTGGCTGCCAGCCCCTGCTCTGTGCCCTTCCTCCAGCCCCTAACCCCACAGCGGGCAGCCCCAGAGCCACCCCAGGTGTGAGCAACGGGTCCCGTTGGCAGGGCTGGCATGAACAGTACGAGATGGGGCAAGGAAAAGTGGAGCTGGAGGCGCGTCTCACTGTGGGCACGGACTGGGCTGGAAAGGGCAAGGGGGCAGGGTCTATATCTATGGCAAGCAGCTACAGCACCTCCTTTGGCATGGGGCAGCCGGGGCAGCCTCAGAGTAAAGGCTTGTCCATGCAGGGAGAGGCTGGCATGGGCCTAAACAGGCCTCTGGGGAACGGGGCTTCCCCTCACACTCGGATCCCTGCCCAGCCTGGAGCCTACGGGCGGCTGCCAGCTCAGAGACAGCAGTTCGGGGGCTGGGAATCCCTGTCCGACAGGTTCCCAGAGCCAGGCCCTATGGATGGGCTAGTGAGCAGGTCGTGCTATCTGGGGTGACTAGCCCACCCAGGCTAAGCTACAGGCTGGCCCCAGCCAGCGAACTTACACGGCCCCGCTGCGGGCATCTCCCGAGCTGGACCGAGGAGCCCTCGCTGCAGGAGCAGCTCCGAGACAGCTTCTCAAGCAGCGTCTCACGGACGATGTCCAGCAAGGCCCCCCCGGGTTTCTCAGAGGCCGCCCACTCCGGGCTTTTGGGCAGAGAGAAGAGGGAGCTGTCAGCAGGGGGGAGGGATCTCGGGGGCATTCAGCCGGCGGCTGGGGCGGCCTGGCTACTCCATCTGCCATCCTCAGGGCGCAGCGGCTCTGGCACGGGGGGGGGGGAGGGGCCCTAGCAGGACATCTGCAAATCAATGAAGCAGCAGCCCAGAGGGCCATGTCCCCTTGGAGCTGCCCCGGGCGTGGGCCACAGGCGACCCACGCAGAGCACAGGGGAGCCCTGCGCTCCCACACGGACACACCATGGCGCTGGGAGCACACAGGCCCAGCGGGACCCTGCTGGCGGCTCAGAGAAGGCAGGGGCCCCTCCCAGAGTGCTCTCGGTCCCCAGCTCCCGCGCAGGGCACGCCCCGTCCCGGGGCCAGGCGCACTCACATAGAAAGCCTGCTCCCGCAGGGAGGGCGTATCAGGCGGGCTCTGGTTGTAGGTGGAGAATCGCTTGTTGACAGTGGATGCTTTGTTGACCGTGCTGGCAGCTGAGGGCTGATCGTCCTTGTCGAAGGGGCTGGGGGCGAGAGCACAGAGGTGAGAGGAGCGGGGGGCTCTAGCACTGCAGGTGGGAGGCCGCTGGGCTCAGGCCTGGAGCTGGGCTCCCAAGCCTCCTGCCACGCGCAGGGCTGGTGCCCTGTGCCATGGGGCAGCACGAGGGAGAGGCAGGGCTGGTAGCAGCGCTGAGCTCTGACCCTGGCGCGGGCACCAAGCTGCGGAAAGCAACAGCAAGCAGGGAAGGGGAGCGAGCGGGAAGCCCAGGAGAGGGCACAGAGGGAGGGAGGCTGGGCAGGCTGCCCACACCCTGAAGCGTTAGCCACAATGCTGGAGAGCACAGGAGGGATGCAGCTGCCATGAGCCCCCGGGGTTGCCGATGGAACCACGACCTGCCAGAGGGGCCATGAGCCAACTGCCCAGGTGGGGGCCTGCCTGCCCAATCTGGATCCAGGACCCCACCACTGGGCAGTGCCATCGGGAGAGCGAGATCACAGACCAGGCCCCAGCATCCTTCGGAGACAGCCACCGGCACCCAGCGCCGGGCTGGGCAGGCTTCCCCCAGCAGGGCCGACAAGCCCCAGGGCAGACAGGGCCGCACTAGCCCAGCTAGCCCTCCCGGCCGCGCTCCCCTAGGCCACTCACTTCCAGTTCACCTCCAGGCTGAGCTTGATGGTGCCCAGGTCGTTGATGTCGACAGCTACCACCTGCGGCAGCGCCGCAAACAGGTCCTTGGTTTCGCACGAGACGTTGCCCACCACCACGTGGTTGGCCAGGCTCTTGAGCTCCGTCACCTGGCAGGGGAGAGGGGGGAGCTGAGGCCAGCGCCCGTGAGAGGGGGCATGGGCAGCCGCCTGTGAGCTGGGGCTGCAGGGCGCCCAGCATGGGCACTGCAGAGCCTGGACCTCCTGGGTTTCACCCGATGTTTACGGTCAGTCGCTGGAAGTTCCGGACTCTGCTCTTTGTCCCATCCCTGACCCCTGGGATCTAGGCCGCCTGTGCTGGCCTGGGGAGAGGTCTGACCCACACTCTCTCTGGGGCGGGGCCGAGTGAGAGCAGAGCACCCTGGTGTGCAATGGGGCCCCAAACCGCTCTGCTGGGTCTCTCAGCATGAGCGGCCGCATGCCTCCACACAGCACAGCGTGTCAGGGGACTTGAACCTGCCACCTCCGGCTCCGGCAGAGCCCCGTGCACTGCCCGTGGCGGGGCCAGTGTCACGAGCCAGCAGCTCGCCAGCTCTGCCACAGGCCAGGCGCTGCATGGCAGGATCCCAGGCCGGGAGCATTGGATGCTGCTGGCAGCTGTTCTGCCCATGCCCCGATGGCCCCATGCAGAGCCGCAGGCCCTGGCCCAGCGATCACAGACGGGCCCCGGCACAGGGCGGGGGGTTGCCCGGTTTGGGGGACGGTGCGCTCGGCTGCTCAGCCATCCCCCGAGGTTAACCCATCGCTGCCCTGGGAAAGGAAGTGAGCAGTAGCGACCTTCCCCCACAAGCTGCACCAGCCAGAGCCAACGGCCTGGCAACAGCTGGCTCGGAGCCCGGCGAGGGACGGAGCTGGGGCTGCGGCGGCAGGTCATGCCTGGGCACGGGGTCGGTTACTTGAGTTCTTCCTGCCTGTGGAGCGGATCAGGATGGGGCTGCTGCCCGCCCAGCTCCTGGCCCTGCTGTGCTCAGGGAGGGTCGGCACAGAGCCCCAGGCCTGGCCACGCCGCGGGGGCGGCCAGGATCCCCTGTACCTTGATGGAGAGGAACTCGGTGATGAGGGGCAGGAAGACCATCTCCTCGCTGTCCCACACCTGCTTCCCGTTCCCCTCGATGCGCCCCTTCAGCTTCCAGCGCTGGCGCCCGTACTTCATGAAGATCTGAGGGCGAGAAGAGTGCGGGGTCGGTGCCAGGCGGGGCTCAGCCAGGACACAGCCACGCCAGCCACTCCGAGCCAAACCCCAATCCCCACGCGTCTCCCTGCAGCAGGGCGGGGCTCGGCGGCCTGTTCGCTCTGTCCTCTAGGGAGAGGGGAGCTGCCTGGGGTTCCCCTCTGCCCCCCAGGAGAATTTCAGTGGCTGGTTCTGCCAGCGATCCCATCCCACCCCCCGGCTCGCTGACTCCTGCAGCTGCTTTCCCCACATACCTCATACTGGTCCCCAGCACAGAGCCTGGCAAACCCGGCCAGTCCTGCAAGAGAAGCGGGAGGGGAAGCTTAGAACCAGCCGACTCCCCTGGCCCTGGCCCCCGCGGCTGGCAAGGGAGCAAGGCCCCACCCTGCCCCGAAGAGAAGCCCCTCTGCTAAGCTGCGCAGCTAGAGGGGGATCAAGGGCCCAGGGTTCACCCCCTGCCCTGGGCTTGGTGCGGAGTCCCATGTGCAGGGCAGGCCTGGGCAGGAACGGGGCAAAGGGAGCGGGGTGTGAGGGAGGAGTGGGGAGGGAGCAGGGGGCTAAGGGGAGTGGGGCATAGGAAGGAGCGGGGTATGGGGAGGGCAGGGTGGGGGGAGCGGGTGTGAGAGGGGGAGCTGTGTTGGGGGAGGGAGGAGCAGCATTGGCGGGAGCAGGGTGGGGGAAGCGGGAAGGGGGAGCAGGGTCTGGAAGGCGGAGCAAGGTGGGGGTAGAGGGGAGTGCGGTTGTGGGAGGGGGTGTGGGACGGGTAGCGGCACTGGGGGGATCAAGGTGTGGGCATGGGAAGGGGGAGCGGGGTTGGGGGACCGGGGTGTGAGGGGGGAGCGGTAAGGGGGAGCAGGGTGTGAGGGGGAGCGGCATTGGGGGGAGCAGGAACAGGAAGCGGGGGGGAGCAGGGCACGGGGAGCGGGAAGGGAGTTTAGGAGGGGGAGCAGGGTGGGGGGAGCGGAAAGGGGGAGCAGGGTGTGGGAAGGAGAGGGAAGGGGGAGCAGGGCACGGGGAGTGGGAAGGGGGAGCAGTGTTGGGGGAGCAGGGTGGGGGGGGAGTGGGGTTGGGGGGAGCAGGGTGTGGGAGGGGGGAGCGGGGTGGGAGAGGGGGAACGGGAGCAGAAAGGGGAAGCAGGGTGTGGGGGGGAGCGGTGTTGGGGGTGTGGGTTGGGGGGTGTGGGTTTGGGGGAGCAGGGTGTGGGAGGGAGCTGGAAGGGGGAGTGGGAAGCGGATTGGGAAGGGGGGAGCAGTGTTGGGGGAGCAGGGTGTGGGAGGGGGGAGCGGGGTGGGAGAGGAGGAACAGGAGCAGAAAGGGGGAAGCAGGGTGTGGGGGGGGAGCAGTGTTGGGGGTGCGGGTTGGGGGGGTGAGGGTTTGGGGGAGCAGGGTGTGGGAGGCAGCTGGAAGGGGGAGTGGGAAGTGGGGAGCGGGGTGGGAGAGGGGGAGCGGGAAGGGGGGAGCAGGGTGAACATAAGAATGGCCACACTGGGTCAGACCAAAGGTCCATCCAGCCCAGTATCCTGTCTACCGACAGTGGCCAATGCCAGGTGCCCCAGAGGGAGTGAAGCTAACAGGTAATGATCAAGTGATCTCTCTCCTGCCATCCATCTCCACCCTCTGACAAACAGAGGCTAGGGACACCATTCCTTACCCATGCTGGCTAATAGCCATTAATGGACTTAACCTTCATGAATTTATCTAGTTCTCTTTTAAACCCCGTTATAGTCCTAGCCTTCACAACCTCCTCAGGCAAGGAGTTCCACAGGTTGACTGTGCGCTGTGTGAAGAAGAACTTCCTTTTATTTGTTTTAAACCTGCTGCCTATTAATTTCATTTGGTGCCCCCTAGTTCTTATATTATGGAAACAAATAAATAACTTTTCCTTATTCACTTTTCAACTTATTTACTTTCTCCACAACACTCATGATTTTAGTGTGGGAGGGGGAGCAGGGCACGGGGAGCAGGGAGGGGTGTGTGTGGGTGAGCAGGGTGTGTGGGGGGAAACGGGAAGGGGGAGCAGGGTGTGGGGGGAATGGGAAGGAGGTCTGGGAGGGGGAGCAGGAGCAGGAAGGGGAGCAGGGTGTGGGAGGCGGAGTGGGGGGGAGCAGGAAGAGGGAGCAGGGTGTGGGGGGAGCGGGAAGGGGATGTGGGAGGGGGAGCGGGAAGGGGAGAAGAGTGTGGGGGGGAGCGGGAGAGGGGAGTGGGAAGGGGGAGCAGGGGGCACTGGAGGGGGCAGGTACCTTTCATCTTGACGTGGAACTCCCCCAGCTGGCTTTCCAGCTCGCTCTCCAGCAGACACATGTTCTGGGGACAGGAGGGACGAGAGCACCCGTTAGCCACAGGCTCCAGCCCCTCCCTACTCGGCTCCCCCGCGCCCCGCCCGGCCCCCCTACCTCGGTGTACTCTTTGTAGCCCTTGCTGGCCTCGGCCAGGCTGTCCCGTGCCTCGCGGCTGCCCGGGGAGCCGGCGGTGTAGGCCTTGACCATGTTGTGGGCCCCATCGCGGAGCCGCCGCTGGATGCAGTACGACTCGTAGAGCTCGTCGATCTGCAATGAGAGCCGCAACGCCATGGTGAGGGGCTGGGCACAGCGCTCGGGGGGCCCTTCCGCACTCCCCTCCTTTCCACCTCCGCGCCTCCAGATGCAGTGTGGGGGAAACTGGGGCAGCAGTAGTGGGAGGGGAGCCCGGGGCAGCAGTGGGGGGAGGGGAGCCCGGGGCAGCTTTGAGAAGCACTGAAGTATGTAGAGGGAGAAACATGCCCCCCATATGCCTATAAGAGCCGTGAGGGGCACCCCCCACCCCCCCGGCAGGTTGCCCTTACCTTGCTGGCATGGAACTCCAGCCTGCGCAGGAACCGCTCGATCGACTTGACTTGCTGGAACCGAGCAGGAGGAGAGCGGGTCAGATGCAGTCAGCACGGGGCCATGCCGCAAGGGGCGGCTCCAGGCCACACAGGCCCAGCAAGGAGCCAGGCCGCAAGGGGCGGCTCCAGGCCACACAGGCCCAGCAAGGGGCCAGGCCGCAAGGGGCGGCTCCAGGCCACACAGGCCCAGCACGGGGCCAGGCCGCACAGGCCCATCATGGGGCCAGGCCGCAAGGGGCGGCTCCGGGCCACACAGGCCCAGCACGGGCTTCCCCGCTGCTGCGTCCAGGGGCACGGGGTAGGGCAGGACGGGAAAGCTGAGCTGCCTCCCCGCTAGGGCTGGGATCCCCATGGAGGCCCAGCGCTCGGCCCCAGGCGGTAATCGAGAGCGCCTTTCTCCCACACGTGCTTCAGGCCTTGGCTGCGAGCCAGCCACTAACTCCCTACAAAACCATGTGGCTCCGCAGCCTTCCGAGCAACTCGGGGCGCTGGTGGGGCCGCGACCCAGCTAGCTCTCCAGCCACCCATGGAGGCTTCTAAGAGACGTGGGACAGACAGGCCCTGAGTGACCAGGGCACAAACCCAAGCAGAACCCCACCCGTGCCGGCCCCCCTCGGCCACCACACCGGCTATCTGAAGCCCGTTAGCCCAGAGGTTCTGTCCGTGTGCTCCCCCAAAGCCCCCACCCCAGCGGGTTGGTCCAGGGCAGAGCACAGTGAGTCGCACGTTGGATGCTGGTGTCTGGCTTTCCCAACGCGGCTCTTGTGCAACGGGGCAGGATACAAGGCGGGAGGTGCCCCGTTAGCAGAGCCTGCCCCACGTTCCCCTGCACCTCAGGAACTGTCCGGCTGGGAGGCCTGCGTGGGGAGGGGAGCTGACGAGGCCAGTCAGGAGGGTGAATGGGTGAGTGCCCAGTTCGGAGGGGAGGTAGTCAGCCCAGAGAGCAGCGTCAGGAGCTCAGCAAGGGACCTGCCCCACTATTCCCCCAGCGGCTCTCTTCAGCACCGCCCTTACCTTGTCGAGATCGTAGAGAAAGCCCTAGAGAAAGGAGGACAGAAGAGGGGTGAGAGCTCAGAAATCACTGGGATCACACATGGCACTGCCATCGGACACGCTGGCACCTGGCAGCATGTCAGCACAAACATGCAACACCCCAGCAGCGCGCACGTAACATGCAGCATGGGAAGCCCCGGGGTGGGGGGCCCCGTGCTAAGGAGCTCACTGCCTGAGCGCCAGAACCTCAGCTGGGTTCCCACTGCCGCACAGACCACAGGGAGGGGCTGTCACGGTGCACCGCTGGGCTGCCGCAGGGCTCTGCAGCTCACATCCATGCACAGGCACCCTGGACTGCAGGAGAGGCACCAGGGGCTGCCCTGGGTATCCAGCCAGCACTGTAACCCTGCCCAGACTCGCCGCTCCTGTCTCGCCCTTGGTCCAATCCCCCTCCAGCTCCCTTGTGGAGACACCCTGCCCAGGGACCCAGGCAGAGCGCAGGGGGAGGAGCTGGGGCAGAGCAGTGCCCGCAGAGCCGAGTGCGACCCGCACTCACCAGGCGGGAATTCCTCTTGGACTCGCGGATCTGGGTGCTGAGCTTCTCCAGTTCCAGCTGGTGCACCTCCAGGTAGGCTCTGCGGGCAAGAGCACCCCCCACGTTAACCCCCAGGCTGGGCATAGAGACAGCCAGCGGAGCCCAGCCCCCATCAGTGGCTGCGCCCGGCACCCGCCCCCCTCCAGCTCAACCCCCCCCGGCACCCGCCCCCCTCCAGCTCAACCTCACACCCACCCTAGATCAACCCCACACCGGCGCCCCCCCAGCTCTCCCCCACACCCAGCACCCACCTCAACCTGACACCCACCCCACACCTCCCCAGTTCAACCCCACACCCGGCGCCCACCCCCCCAGCTCTCCCCCACACCCGGCACCCACACTCCACCTCCCCAGTTCAACCCCACACCCGGCACCCGCCCCCTCAGCTCTCCCCAACACCCCACACTCACCTCAACCTCACACCCGCCCCACACCTCCCTAGCTCAACCCCACACCCGGCGCCCACCCCCTCAGCTCTTCCCCACACCTGGCACCCACACCCAGCACCCACCTCAACCTCACACCTGCCCCACACCTCCCCAGTTCAACCCCACACCCGGCACCCGCCCCCCCAGCTCAACCCCACTCACAGCACCTACCTCCCTAGCTAAACCCCACACCTGGCGCCCACCCCCTCAGCTCCCCCCCACACCCGGCACCCACCTCAACCTGACACCCGCCCCACACCTCCCCAGTTCAACCCCACACCCGGCGCCCACCCCCTCAGCTCTTCCCCACACCTGGCACCCACACCCAGCACCCACCTCAACCTCACACCCGCCCCACACCTCCCTAGCTAAACCCCACACCTGGCGCCCACCCCCCAGCTCCCCCCCACACCCGGCACCCACCTCAACCTGACACCCGCCCCACACCTCCCCAGTTCAACCCCACACCCGGCGCCCACCCCCTCAGCTCTTCCCCACACCTGGCACCCACACCCAGCACCCACCTCAACCTCACACCTGCCCCACACCTCCCCAGTTCAACCCCACACCCGGCACCCGCCCCCCCAGCTCAACCCCACTCACAGCACCTACCTCCCTAGCTAAACCCCACACCTGGCGCCCACCCCCCCAGCTCTCCCCCACCCCCGGCACCCGCACCCCCCAGCTCTCCCCCACACCTGGCGCCCACACTCCACCCCCCCCAGCTCAACCCCACCCCTGGCACCCGTCCCCCTCCAGCTCAACCCCACCCATGGGCCACACTTGGCTCCCATCCCCCCAGCACTGTGGAGAGGCAGTGGAGCCTGGCAGTGTTGGGAGGGAGGTGGGGAGGTGTTCGGGGGCTCCTGCAGGGGCCAGGGGTACCAAAATACAAGTTTACCAGGGCGCCAGTTTCCCTGCCCCAACTCACATCCACCTACTTTGCCCAGCCCCCGCCCCCTCTGGGCACGCCCAGCACCCCCCCAGCTCACTGTCCCCTACTGCCCGCCCCCCCCCCCCCCCGCAGCTCTCACAGACAGTCCCTCAGCAGAGAGCCTCCGAGCGAGCCAGTGACAGGAATCACACTGCTTTACAATAAGGGCTGGTCACAAACCACAGCCGTGGGCGCCCCCCCCCCCCCCCCCGGCCCGCAGACACCGCCAAGCTCCCGGCAGCCGTCTGAGGGGGGGATTGACACAGGGCTGGGCTGGTGCCGGGGCTCGGACTGCCCTGGAGCGCAGCTTCTCTGGAATAGCCACTTGGGCACAGCTCAGCTCTCCCGGGGCCACCGCCTAGCCCAGCCACAGAGAATCGGTCTCATCTGCAGCCCAACGGCACAGCCGCCCAGTCCCCGTGCAGAGGAACCGGCTCGTCCGGGGCCCTCCCAGGGAGCCCTGTGTCTCCGTGCAGAACCGGGCGCCCCTTGCTCTGTTCCCACGCACCCCCTGCTCGGGGCCATCCAGCTGCCTGGCTGGCTGCTCCCCTTCCCGTGCAGCCAGGCTGGGCGCCGCGGGGCAGGTCACTTACATCAGCCCCTTCTTGAGTGCTTCGTACACCTCGTCCAGCCGGTCAGGCTGTGGCACCTTGGGTGGGGGGGACTTGTGGGACATGGAGAACATCCTCCTGACCCGGGAGCCAGTCTTCCTGGACACCGTTGGGGTGCTGAAGGGAGGCAGGTTCCTGAGGGGAGGAAGCACAAAGAGGCCGGGGGTGAGCTTCCTGCTGGCGCGGCCACCTGGTCCCTGCTGCCCGGTGCCAGGAGCCGAGCGCCTGGGGACAAGGCCACACTCTGCAGGAATCACAGAGGGGGAAGCGCCAGGAGCAACGGCAGCCCTCTCCCTTTCCCACCTGCCATGCCTCAGTGGGAACCTGCCACCTGGGGCCAGTGCCAGGATGCGGAGAGCTGCCGGTGGCTAGCCCTGCTCAAAGCCAGGCGGTAGCAATGCCAGCAGTGTGGGCGTCCCATCTCCTTGAACGCTCGCCCACTGTAGCCAGGGCTGAGCAGGGCCAGGGCCATGCAGGGCTGGTGTAGGAAGGTCAAGGGGGCCCAGATTCCCGCCCCCGTAGTCCCAGAGCCCAGTCCCAGCCTGGGCCGGACCACAATTCTCTGTGCACCCAGGACAGGGCCAGAACCGCAGCCAAAGCCACCATGCCCATGTCCAATCACCGCCATGTCTGCAGCAGTGAGCCTGCCAGTAACCCCGGGTCGATCCGGCCTCCGACACAGGTCCCGGCCATGGAAACGCGCCACTCTAGGCATGTTAATAAGTCATGAAGAACCCTCTCCCCCCCCACCCCAAATCAAACCTCTCAGCGCTGGAGACAGGAGCCTTGCAGTGCGACCTGATGGGCAACGCACCTAGGCTCTGAGTGACCAGGGAGGGGGAACCCATGGCCCGGACTCTCGACTGCCAAGGAAGAACCGGGAGAGGGGGCAGGTTCTCCAGCAACCAGCACCCCAACCATCAAAGCCAACTCTGTGGCTGCACCTGGGGCTGAGGCGGATGCCAGCACCACCTCCAGCCGCGCCTCTGAACCCCTGGTTCTGGAAGTGGCACCCACGGTGGCTAGATAGAGCCTGCTCCGATTTCAGGGCTCCTCTACTGACCATGGGAGTGCTGGGCGTGAAGGAGACCTGGTGCTCTGCCCGTTTGCTGGGCACTAACTGGGACAAGAAGTGGGGCTGGTCACAGCTCACGCGCTCCGAAGCCAGCTTCCTCCCTGCAGAGTTTGCCACGGCCCCGTTCAAGCAATGCATTGAGAACTCAACCCCAGGCCACAGAACAGCGGATGCAGGACTCTCACAATCACTCAGCGCCTCCACAGAGACAGAAAACGTGACTTCTGCACACCCGGGCAAGCCATTAACCAGCACCCAATGGCAAGGACTGTCACGGAGTGTGGGGGAGTCAGGGCCCTGCACCTCCAGCTTCCTGTGATTCACCATGACTCTCAGCCAGCCAGTAAAGCAGAAGGTTTATTTAGACGACAGGAATACAGTCCAAGACAGGTCTTGCAGGCACAGACAACAGGACCCCCCTCAGTTAGGTCCATCTTGGGGTCCCAGGGCGCCCCAGCCCCCTTGCGAGGTCAGAGCCCCGTCTGCCTCCCAGCCAGAGCCCCGTCTGCCTCCCAGCCAGCTCCTGAAACCCTGCCTTCAGCGACCCCTCCCACAGCCTTTGTTCAGTTTCCCGGGCAAAGGTGTCACCTGGCCTCTAACCCCTTCCTGGGTTTTCAGGTTACATGCTCAGGTATTCTCCATTGGTCAGTCTCCCATCCCCCAATGCAGACTATCCTAGCCACACTCCCCTGTCAGCATTCACAGACCACAGTAGAAACAGTCCCAGTTCGTCACAAGGACCACAGCCCAGACTCCCTGCCCAGGGGCAGCTCCCAACCACCCGTAACTGAGATGCCGAGAGAAAGGACATGGGCCCAGCACGGCACATTCTCCAGGCACTGGGGGTCCCAGCGTGGCCCTCGGAAAACTCTCTGATAACCCCATCGGCCCCCCCTTGGGAAGCTCCATCCCGGATTTCTAAGCAAGGCATGATGTCCGTGGGTCTTTCCAGCTGTCCTCTTTCTCCCCCAGGATCCCAGAAATCCCCACACATTCATCTCCCCTTGGGCCAGCTCTCGAGCCTAGAAGCCCATCTTTAGGGCAGCACGCCACCACTGCCTGGGCCAGGCCATCACCTCCGTAAGGCAGCAGCCAGAGCTCGCCCAGCTACCCAGAGCGCCCCACGGCCCGAGTCGAGCACTCCAGCAGGGCTGGCCAGCACCACTCTGCCCGCAGGACACGGAACCCAGGGCCTGCTCAGCATTACCATGGACGCTAGCCTTGACCCTCGCCACGCAGGCCCCCAAATGGCCCCCCGCCCTGTCACACACACACGGATCTCTGGTCTTCCGACCGCCGGAGCCAGAGGCACTCGAGCGCCCACAGCAGACAACAAAGGCTGGGACAGCAGGACCAAAGAATCCCCCCAACCAGTGTTCCCTCTAATTTTTTACATCCATGCGTGGAATGAATTTTGTTATGTGCACCAATATGGAGGTGATGTGTGGCAGGGATGGGGCCGAGGGGTTCGGAGTGTGAGAGGGGGCTCAGGCTGGGGCAAAGGGTTGAGATGTGGGAGGGGGTGAGGGCTGCGGCTGGGGGTGCAGGCTCTGGGGTGGGGTCGGGAATGTAGGGCTCAGGGCTGGGGCAAAGGGTTGAGGTGTAGGAGGGGGTGAGGGCTCTGGCTGGGAGTGCAGGCTCTGGGGTGGGGCCAGGGATGCTGAGAGAGGTGGCGGGGGGCAGGGCAGCGCTCTACAAAGCTTTGTGTCCTTCCTGGAGGGACGCACCCAGTGCTGGGAGCCTGCACCTCCCCCACAGATCCCTCATGTGTGGAGTCCCACAGGGACCAATGCTCTCTCCAGTCCCTTTCAGCAGCTACACGCAGCCACTAGGTGAGCCACTCAGGCATCATGTAGTGCCAGCAACACGCAGGCGACACACAGCTCTGCTGTCCCCACCACCACCAAGATGGCTCAGTGCTGGGGTGAAAGTCGCCCGTGGATGAAAATCAGCTGGTGGAAAACAGGGGCGATGCTGGGGGGCAGAGCAAAGCATTCCCAGCCACGGTGCACTCTCCTTTGCCTGAAGATACACACCCACAATTGGTCAGTTCAGTCTGTAGCTTACAAGAGCCCCTGGTTCCTTGCCTATGTTTAGCTCTCCCATAGCAGCATCTGCGAGTACCTCTCTCTATCACCTCCACGAGGCTGGGAGACCAGCCTGTTATTCACACCTTCGTCACCTCTCAGCTGGACTCCAGCACTGACACACACCTGGGCACGAAACCTTCAGCACTTGGGAAACTCCAGCTGGTGTAGAGTGCTCAGCACGTCTCCTCAGCAACACGAACACAGCGAGCGCATCAAACCAGCTCCCTGACCGGCCTCCCGTACAACAGCGGGGTGACGGGGCCCCCATAAGGCTTTATGGAACATGCTTATGAATGTATATACATGACATAACTAGAATGTTTTATGCTACATATGCCCCGTAACATCTCTCTGTAAAGGTTATGATCTACTGAATCTATTCCTCCTATTTGTACGTATGTATCATTTTTGTACTTGAAGTTAGGAATATTGGCTGTGTACTTGCTTGATTTCTATTGAGAAAGGAATGTGCAAATTAAATGCCCAATCAAGAACCACTTAAGCCAACAATGAACTCGAAGATGCCAATCCACAGCGGAGCTTTCCCAGGAATGTGGCTTGGCTGGTAAGAAACTCAGTCATGCATGGACATGTGACTTGCCCATGTGATTCCAAAACTCCATCTTGGAGCTTTGCATAGGAGAGAGGAGGGTGTCTCACCCCACAAGAGAAAGTCTATTTAAGCCTGTGGGAGACCCCTCCATTTTGTCTTCAACTGGCTAAAGAGAGAGCCTCTCCACCCCCAAGGATACCTGAAAGAAACTGGAACAAAGGACAGTAACCACAGGAGGTGTGAGTGATTGCTGGACCCAGACTAGAAGGAGACTAGTCTATAAAAGGAAGCTTACTGGAACTGGTGAGGTTTTAATTGTATTCAATTTTATTACTGTATTAAGCTTAGATTTGCGTGTTTGATTTTATTTTACTGGGTAATTCACTTTGTTCTGTCTGTCACTACTTGGAACCACTTAAATCCTACTTACTGTATTTAATAAAATCACTTTTTACTTATTAATTAACCCAGAGAATGTATTAATACTGGGGGGTGGGGGGAACAGCTGTGCATCTCTCTCTATCAGTGTTATAGAGGGCGAACAATTTATGAGTTTACCCTGTATAAGCTTTATACAGGATAAAACGGATTTATTTGGGGTTTGGACCCCATTGGGAGTTGGGCATCTGAGTGTTAAAGACAGGAACACTTCTGTAAATTGCTTTCAGGTTAAGTCTGCAGCTTTGGGGCACGTTGTTCAGACCCTGGGTCTGTATTGGATCAGACGGGCGTGTCTGGCTCAACAAGACAGGGTGCTGGAGTCCCAAGCTGGCAGGGAAAGCAGGGGCAGAAGTAGTCTTGGCACATCAGTTGGCAGCTCCCAAGGGGATCTCTGTGATCCAACCCGTCACAGTGGTGTAGTCGAGCAGGATCTGTGCACAGCTGATTGCTTTGAGATACTGGTAGTGATTTTAAGAGAGTTTTAAGTTTGGTGGCTGGAGAACAGACAAAGTGGTTACTGGTTTGTTGTTTTCTGTTTGCTTATTTTGGGTAAGGGAAGTAGGGACAGAAAAGGAAGCAAAATAAGTAAGAGTGAAGATCAGAAGAAGCTAGAATTACACAAGTTGCAAATTGCCCAGAAAGGCTGAACACTGAGCACTGGGAAAGTCTCTGTTACCTAAGAAGCCCCTGAGCTGAGGCATCCCAGTTTCAGTGAACTGCAGAGGGGGTGTGGCCCAGCACAAGAAAGCAGGAAAATGACTACCAGTGAAGCAGCTACTAAACTAGAGCTGGCCAGATTGGAAGCAAAAGAGAAAGAAAACAAACATAAAAGACTGATGGAGAGGGAGGAGGCTGCTCACAAGACAGCTGTGGAGGCCCCGAAGCATGAACTCGCTGTTATGGAGCTGAAGAGACAAAACCCTTCAGCTGCTGGCTCCACTTCCCCCAAAAGCCACAAATGGAAGCGACTATGTCCTCAGTATGATGAATCCAGTGATACTGCTGAATATTTCATCACCTTTGAGAGACTGTGCACCCTCCATGCGATCCCTGAAGATCACAAGATGACCACATTGATAGCAAAATTGACTGACAGAGCTCTGGCCATATTCAATAAGATGCCTATTGATGATGCTTCAAACGATGGTACATTTAAGGAACTGGTTTTGAAACAGTTTTAGGTTACACCTGAAACTAACAGGGTTAACTTCAGGAGTCTTAAGAGGGGATCTGGATTGAGTAATGTGGCTTATGTAAATGAAATGAGAGATTTGGTAGATAAGTGGGTGAGGAGGGAAAGACATTACAAGCTTTGAAGAAATGTGTGATTTGGTTACTCAGGAACAATTCCCGAATATGTGCAGTGATGATGTAAAACAGTATTTGTGGGACAAAAAGGTGAATGCAGTGGGTGAATTAGCTGGGTTTGCAGACTCTTATGAACAAGCACAAGCTGCAATTAAACACAAACCACTGGCAGAGGGGTACAAGGTTGGGGGAAAGCAGAATCACCGTTTTACCCCTGGGAAAAAGGAGGCTGGGCATTCACCTCCTCATTCCCCTGGTACTCGTCCCAAATTTCCTGTGCAAGCAGAGGAGCCCAAGAGGTGCTATCATTGTAAGTCCACTGAGCACCTGAGGAATAAGTGTCCCTTGCTGAGTGGGAGCAGGCAGCAAGTAACACATGAAGCTGCTGCTTCTCAGAGCCAGGCTGTGGCCTCTTTCCACACAGGATCTGTAAAGCTTGCTTCTCCCCAACCAAGCAGTGAGCATATGCATGCTGTTAAATTGAATGGGGAAGTGCTTCTTGGATTAAGAGATATGGGGGCTGAAATTTCTGTGGTCAGGAGGGACCTGATCCAGGAGAAGGATTTGTTGCCAGGGAAAATGGCAGAATTAGAGCTGGTCGGGGGTTACAAGGTCCTTGCACCTTTAGCTAAAGTACATATGCAAACTAGTCATTTGCAGGCTGAACTGACTGTTGCAACGGTGGCACACAATTTTGCACCGTTTCTACTGGGGAATGATTTCTTTAATGTGGCAGAATCTGTCCCAGGGTTGGTTAGCAGTGAGAACGAATCTTGTGCTGAAAGCCCTGGAGGTGGGGGGTGAAGTCACATGGACTGCTGGGGGAATAGGAGAGTGTCTCTTAGGCCTTGGCTACACTTGCGAGTTACAGTGCTGTAAAGCCGCCCCCAGCACTGTAACTCACTCCCCGTCCACACTGGCAAGGCATTTGCAGCACTGCAACCACGGAGATACAGCGCTGCATGTACTCCACCTCCCCGAGAACAGTGAGTATTGTGTTGCCACTGCAGCGCTGCAGCGCCAGTGTGGCCGCCCAATGCGCTGTGAATGGCCTCCAGAATTATTCGTCAGTATCCCACAATGCCTGTTCTAGCCACTCTGGTCATCAGTTCAAACTCTACTGCCCTGGCCTCAGGTAACCAACCATGTGACCCACTCTTTACATTCCCCGGGAATTTTAAAAATCCCCTTCCTGTTTGCTCAGCCCGGCATGGCGTGGAGTGCTATCAGCGAATCTTTCCAGGTGACCATGTCTCCACAAGGCAAGCGAGCCCCAGCATGGAGCAATGGCGAGTTGCTGGACCGTATCAGTGTTTGAGGGGGAGGAAGCTGTCCAGTCCCAGCTGCGCTCCAGCCGTAGGAATTACGATACCTTCGGGAAGGTATCAAAGGACATGATGGAAAGGGACCATGACCGGGACACCCTGCAGTGCAGAATTAAAGTGAAGGAGCTGCGGAACGCCTACCGCAAAGCCCGCGACGCAAACGGCCGCTCGAGTGCTCCCCCCGCGACCTGCAGATTCTACAAAGAGCTGGATGCGATTAACCCCACCTTCACTCCGAGCACCACCAAGGACACTTCAGAGCCAGTGTGTGCGGGGCAGGAGGAGGAAAACGGGAGTGATGGTGGTGAGCTGGATGGAGACACCCCGGAATCCCTGGAGCCATGCAGCCAGGAGCTCTTCTCAAGCCAGGAGGAAGGTAGCCAGTCGCAGTGGCCGGTACTTGGTGGAAGACAAACAGAAGAGCAGGTTCCCGGTAAGCGTTTTTTTTTTCGGGAAGGAATTTTTTCGGTGCGGGCTCTTTGGGAGAGGAAGGTTAGGCATGCATGCCTAGATGCGGAATAGTGCATTGATGTGGTTTAATCACATCGCAGTAATCGGCCTCGGTAATCTCCTCGAATGTCTCATCCAGAACGTGTGCAATGCGCTTGTGCAGGTTTATCGGGAGAACCACCGTGGTCCTTGTCCCAGCCAGGCTAACATGTCCGCGCCACTGTGCCGCGAGGGGACCATTGCTGCACACAGGCAAGCTGCATATGGGCCAGGGCGGAAGCCACATTGCAGTAGAAGACCCTCCCTTGCTTCCCAGGTCACCCTCAGCAGCGAGATATCATCCAGGACGAACTCCTGTGGAAAATGTTGGGACAGTGTTCAGTGTAGGTGCCCCCTGAAGCTCTTGGCTCTCCCCAAGGCACAGAAACCCGGAGGACAGTGCAGCCCTGAAACAATCAGTCCCCCTTACTCACCATTTTGAGGCTCCCGTGGGATATGTGCGCTCTGTTTCGGACGGGAAAATTATGCTATTGTGTAGACCATGTGTGTTTTCTACTCCTTAAGTGCGGCGGGGTGGGGGGATCATTACTCTGTCTGGTATAAACAATGCTGCCTCTGTGAAATGTTGCATTTTGCCTATACAGCAGCATCAACCTTGAGACCTCAGCCGTCCCTCTTATCGCCTGCTCAGAGACTGCAAAGACTCAGGAAGGGACCGCGAAAAAGCAAAGATGACATGCTGCAAGAAGTGATGCGGCAATCTATTAAAGAGAATGAGAAAGCACAGAACTGGAGGGAGAGAGAAAGCAGGATCCGCCAGGAAAACGCAGCGCACCAGCGGCAAAGCACCGCGCACCGGCAGCAAAGCACTGATTGGCTCATAAGCATCCTGGAGCGCGAAGCAGACGCTATCCAGGAGCTCGTAGCCATGCAGAAAGAGGAGCAGTACCGAAAACGCAAACGCCTCCCCTCCCCCTACAGCCCTTGTCCCAAAACTCTTTCTGTTGTGCCCCACTGTCACCTCCAACCCACTTTCCCCAACTTCCATGTTCTTCACGCCACCCGCTGCCTCCAACACCAATATCTTCACCACCCAACCCTGAAGACCACGACCCTTACCCTCTGCACTCAACCCCCATCACCATGCAGTATAGCTATCCTGAAGTGCAGCACTCACTGCACAGCACACCAGACAGGACAGACGCGAATCTGTGATTGAACTGTTCCCCATTCCACCCCCTTGTTTCTTTTCAATAAATACATTTTTTTTTCTTTTCAATAAATGGATTTTTTGGCTTTGAAAACATTCTTTATTATTGCATAAAGTAAAAGACTCCTTAGCCCAGGAAATAAACAGGCACTGCAAGTCTGCTTGTCTGCTTAGCAGACACTGATTCCTAAAGATTGGAACTACTGCAGTTCACTCCCGTGCAGGGCACCAGATATCACTGCTGGTTTTCAGCCTCAAATTGCTCCCTCAAGGCATCCCTAATCCTTGTAGCCCCGCGCTGGGCCCCTGTAATAGCCCTGCTCTCTGGCTGTGCAAATTCAGCCTCCAGGTGTTGAACCTCGGAGGTCCATGCCTGAGTGAAGCTTTCACCCTTCCCTTCACAAATATTATGGAGGGCACAGCACGTGGATATAACCGCGGGGATGCTGTTTTCGGCCAAGTCCTGCTTCCCATACAGAGATCGCCAGTGGCCCTTTAAACGGCCAAAGGCACACTCCCAGTCATTCGGCACCGGCTCAGCCTGTAGTTGAACTGTTCCTTGCTGCTGTCAAGGCTCCCTGTGTAGGGTTTCATGAGCCACGGCATTAACGGGTAAGCGGGATCTCCAAGGATCACAGTGGGCATTTCAACTTCCCCTACCGTGATCTTCCGCTCTGGGAAAAAAGTCCCGGCCTACATCTTCCTGAACAGCCAAGTGTTCCGAAAGATGGGTGCATCATGCACCTTTCCGGGCCAGCCTGTGTTAATGTCAATGAAATGCCCACGGTGATCCACAAGCGCCTGGAGAACCATCGAGAAATACCCCTTCCGATTAACGTACTCGGATGCTAGGTCGGGTGGTGCCAGAATAGGAATGTGCATCCCATCTATCGCCCCTCCACAGTTAGGGAACCCCATTTGTGCAAAGCCATCCACTATTTCCTGCACGTTACCCAGAGTCACAGTTCTTCTGAGTAGGATGCGATTAATGGCCTTGCAAACATGCACCAACACGATTCCAACGGTCGACTTTCCCACTCCAAACTGGTTTGCGACCGACCGGTAGCTGTCTGGAGTTGCCAGCTTCCAGATTGCAATAGCCACTCGCTTCTCCACTGGCAGGGCAGCTCTCAATCTCGTGTCCTTGCACCACAGGGTAGTGGCTTTTCTCATCCGAAAGTTCTGCAGCCACTGCTCGTCATCCCAGACTTCCATGATGATGTGATCCCACCGCTCGGTGCTTGTTTCCTGAGCCCAAAAGCAGCGTTCCACGGTGCTGAGCATGTCCGTGAATACCATAAGCGATTTCGTGTCGTACGCGTTACGTGACTCGATAGCATTGTCGGACTCCTCACTCTCACTTTGGATCTTAAGGAAAAGTTCAACAACCAAACATGATGTGCTGGCAAGATAAGTCAGCATACAACTCAGCAGTTCGGGCTCCATTTCCCGCAGACAGATCGCGCTGCACAGAAACCGTTGAAAGATGGTGCCAAAGGTGAACGGAAACAAGGATTTCTGGGATGCGAAGCGATGCATCACGGGGCGTTGGGACAGGACCCAGAATGCCCCGCACCCACGCCCCGTTCCCACAACCCACGGCACCAGAATGGGAAAAGGTGCTCTGTGGGATAGCTGCCCATAATGCACCGCTCCCAATAGCGCTGCAATTGCCGCAAATGTGGCCACGACAGTGCACTGGGCAGCTGTCAGTGTGGACAGACTGCAGCGCTTTCCCTACTCAGCTGCACGAAGTCAGGTTTAACTCACAGCGCTGTACACCTGCAAGTGTAGCCAAGGCCTTAGATTCCTCTGTAGCAATAAAGAATGCAGCTTTGGGGGCAGGGATGGTCGTAGCCAGTTCCTGTAGCCCCGGGGCTCAAGGCAAATTCCAGAGGAAGGGGCTGGACAAAGCCAGCTCCTGTCCCATAATCATCTCCCTGGGGGAGGGGAATGCACCACCTTGTAGCAGGGGGCAGGGCCTGCCCTGGGGTGCACAGAGACTTGTGTCCCGAAGGTGGAAGTTGGGCTCCTGGTGACCGCTGGGGTGGGAACAGACCCCAAGGACTCTGTAGTTGGAAGCAAGCCCAATTTGAGTGAAAGGGGGGGAATTTTGCTGGCCAGTGAAGGGTCTGTCATCGCTGGTAGCTGTAAGCCCATAGCTGGGCTTTTGGGGGACACAGGAGTGTCTGACCCAGAGGGGAGCCCAGAGTGGGGAGCCCAGGCGGAAGGTGAGGGGGGACCGGAGAGGGGTAGGGAGGATCTTTCCCAGGAGGAGGGTGAAAAGTCTGTATTTAAAATGCCAGACCCCTCTCCTGTGGATCAGGTTTTGAGGAAAAACTGGGGGTCAGATCACCTGGAGGGGAGCACCCTCCTAACTGACCTGTTGGGAACAGAAAGTGGGGTGTCCAAAGGGGTTTTACCAATCCAAGGCACTCCACTGTAAGAGAGAGAACTGCCTCTTCAAGGCAGGAGGGAAAAAAATCTCTGCATGGGTGAAACTTCACTAGGGAGTGAGGTCCAGCCCAAAGAAACCCCAGAGGGAGGGGCCGAGGGCAGGCCTGGAGGCGGTACACCCCTTCCTGGGGAAAGACCAAACACAGGCCTGAATTAAAAGCCTTCTCCAAAGAGGCAGAAGACTCTGCATCAGAGTGCCTACCAGGGGGCACAAAGAAATGGGAAAAGCTAAAATCGCCTGAACAAAGCCTGTCCACCGTAGATTTGCTGTGAATCTTGTGTCTTTTACTACTTCATCTATGGGTCAAGACAAAGGAGTTAATACTAGTGGTTAACACTTTAAAGACGTGGGACACACTGGATTGGTGGAAGAAACGGTTGTACATGCTAGGGATGGTGACAAGACAGTCCCCCAAGCATGTTACCCTTCAGCTTATACCTGTAAACAGGCTCGAAGCTTGGCACAGCAGCAAACGCATAACAGGCCTATGCTGCTGTGTAGAAGGGGAAATCGAGGCACGCAGCCTCATGGCATTGGTGGCTAAATGCCAAGACACCTACACTTTGACAGATATTGCCATCTGCATTCTGCTAGCAATACTACACCCCAACCTGTTTTCAGGCACCCAGGAACCTCAAAACTTGCTCGCCCACAAGACAGGGTGTTGGAGTCCTGAGCTGGCAGGGAAAGCAGGGGCGGTAGTAGTCTTGGCACATCAGTTGGCAGCTCCCAAGGGGGTCTCTGATCCAATCTGTCACAAGCGGATCCAGTCCAAGGCCTAAAGCTACAGGCCAAGGACCATGAGCAAGGACTCCACTCCTCTGGCACAACCGAATGCTCCCCGTCCGGTAACGCTCGCCAGCCCCAAACCTCCACTGTCTGCTCCCAGGGCCAGGCGCACCGCTCCGACCCGCCTTCTCTCGCACCCCTGAGCGGCAAGGAAACTGTAAAAGCCAACCACTCCAGGCATGCACAATGCTCCCCTGGGGAGGTAGAGAGAATGAACCAGCCAGGACAGAGGAGAGTCTCGCTGCCTAATGCCCTCTTGGGAGGCGGGGAAAAGAGCCTGGATGGAACAGAAAGAATTCCCCTCTGGCTGTGAAAAGGACACCCCCTCCAACACCTGCACTCTCTTCAGCCTCCATCTCCCGAGGCCAAGCGACACAGGTGGGCCCAGGACATGAGAGAGCGCTGTGCAGGAAGAGCTGTTCCTGAACGTGGGTGAGCCATGGCTCACAGCATCTCACCAGGGCCTTCTCTGCACTCCTGCTGTCACTGCCCCGGTGCCACTCCACAGGCAGGGCCCGGTGGGGTTCAGCAGGTGAAACGCTGGTGGTCCCAGGAGCCCCATCTCCGGGAGCAGCCAGGAGGGAAACATCTTGTAAAAAACCCCATGTAGACACAGCCAAACAGAATTCCCTATCAATGCCCAGGGCACAGCTTGCCACGTTATTCCTGAATGGCTGGGCCTAGCAGATGGCGCGGGCACAAGCAGCGCTTTCAAGTACCCCAGCTAGCAGGGCTGTAGTGGCAGCAGGAGCAGTGCCAGCTTCTCTCCTGTGTGCCTTGGAGGCCATCGCTGCAGGGGGGTCTGCCCACTTCTGCCTGGTGCTATCTGAGGCAAACAGCTCCAGGGAATATGACAAGGAAGACCACGCTGTCTGACCCTCAGCTCTTCCCACTGCCGCTTTCCCTGAGACCAGGGCAGCGGCCCCACGCAGCAAACTCCACAGCTACAGCACCCGTGTACCGAGGCATCCAGGTCAAACCCACACCCCCAGGCCATTCGAACACGTAGCCTCCTTCTCCTTCACGGAGGTGGCCCCTGCCGCAGTGTCTCCCCTCAGTCCTGGCCGCACAAACCCTGAGGCCTGCGTACCACGGCCCAGCTTAGCTGAGCTTGACGTGGGATGGGCTAGTGCGGTTCCCTGGGGCAGCTGGCAGCTCTCCACAGCCTGCTGGTGGCTCTCCGGGGTTTGTTGGCACACAAGGCCAGGAGAGGCGAGATCCTGGAGGACCACACTGGCCACTGGCAGTGCCAGGCAGTCCATTAGGGATGAGAGGTGCTGGAGAAGAAGAGCAGAGTCCACCCCCTGGAGGGGCAGGAGAGCTCAGGCTTAGCCCAAAGGCCAGTCTCCAGTACTGGTGTCCGTTTCCCCAGCCCTCCCCACAGCTCTGTCTGCAGCGCGTGGGGGGCAGGCCTCGCTGGAGGCTTTGGGATGAGCCGCGGGAGCAGAGCAAGGCTCTGGTGAAGAGAGATCCTGGTCCAGTGAAGTGTCCCTCAGCAACAGAGAACCAGGGTGAGGGAGAACGGGGTTCCCAAACTGCTGCCTCGTCTCCACCAGCCCAAGGATACTACAGCCGAACCCTCGCTCCCGTGGCACCCTCACCAGCCGGGAGTGGGCTGGGGCTGGCCTGTCACCACCCAGAGAGCACTGGGAGTCCCCAAATCAGACTGGGGGGGGACAGGAACATTTCCCTAACCCTCTCTCCGACGGGCTGCCCCAAGGGCAGCTCCCCGCTGGCCCTAGCCAGGGGGGAAGCCAGCCCCGATACTGGGCACTTTCCTTCAGTCTGGAGCAGCCTGGGCTAGGCCCCGACCCCCAAACACCTTTGGGTTTGCGGTGTCCTGACTGGGAGCACGTCGCACTCGCTGTGCCCAGGGGTGAGCGGTGTCTGAGGGGCAGGAGGGAGCCATGGCCATTGCTCGGACCGTGCGGCTCTGGGACACCTCTGCCCTTCCACCATGGGAAGTGGAGACACAGACCCCTGCGATACCTATCCTGCCATGTGTCCAAAAGCCACCATCTCCTAGAAACCTGGAACATGACCCCGGAGACCCTCCTCTCGGGAAAGCCCCTGGCCATGCCCATAGCCCCACCAGAGCTGGACACCCCCGATTCGGAAACATCGCCCCATGCTGGCTCCCTGCCCGCAGCGTGGCCCGTCCTGCTCGGGCTGGGGATCTCCGAATGCAATCCCTGGGGACGTCCCTGCCTAATGGGGCACGGGGCTCTCCCGACAGGCCTGGAGAGTGGGCACCAGGACTCCTGGGTTCCATGCCAAGGTCTGCGACACAGGGTTGATTCCCTCCTCCCTGCGAGGCTGAGCCGTGGGCGTCTGGGGGCACTGGGACGGGTCAGGCGAAGGCATTCAGCCCCATGGCCTGCACTACTCCCTGCCCCGCCCCCACAACAAGGGACTGACCCCCAAGTCACTGTGCAAGCGACAGGCCACAACCCAGCCTCCGCCACAGCCACAAGGCCAAGCAATCCCTGGCACAAGCCTCCTGGACCCGGCCAGGCGGTGGGCAGGAGCACTCTGCCAGGAGGAGGATCCTCCTGCCCGGGCACTGCAGGGCACACCAGGGCACCTCTGAGCTATGGCACAACAGAGGCCCCAGAGGGGTTGTGCCCAAGGGGCACGGCACATGCCTTAGCCACGCTGGGAGCCGCCAGAGCACCACTGCACTGCCTGAAGCCTGTCCTGTAGCTGAGCCGTTTCCAAGGCCACTGGTGGGCTCTCTTGGCACGGTGTGCCAGGAAGGGCAGCTGTGTCGGGTTCCCATTGCCGCCACCTGGGGGTGCCCCGCCTCCCCTCCCACAGGCCAGCACCCCCGGCCCAGAGCCACAGCCTCCTGCTGGACCTGTGCATGAGGACTTGCTGTCCTGTTAACCACACTGCCTCCCTCTGGCCAACTGCCTGCCCTGCACACGCCTCCCCCGACGTACTGCCCCCTTGGCCTCCCAGTTCCAGTCCCACTGGTGGTGCTGGCCCTGAGGGCAGCAGGGGCCCCAGGCTGGCTCCAGGCTCCAGCTGCTTTTCCTGATGCCCAGGTGCTTCGCTGCCAGGGGGAGTAGCTGGAGCAATGCCGGAGCCAGCAGCACCCCGGGGCTCGCAGCGCCCCGGGCAGGAAGGGCTCTCCCAGCCTGGGGAGGCTGCTGCCCATCGGCCCAGCCACGACATGACTAGCCAGCAGGCTGCATCTCAGGGGAGCGGCAGGTGGCTCCGTGCCTCTCCACGCTGCACCGTGGCAAGGGCCCTGGGACAGCCAGCTCCAGGAGCCCTGAGCCCTGCAGCCCTCTGGAGCCATGGACAACGCCCCAGGGCCACCTCCCATTCTCAGCAGCATGTCTGGTGGGCTCCCAAAGCTGGAGCCAAGCAGAACATCACACATTCCTATGGGCTCCCCTTGGGCTCAAGGACCCCACAGCACTGCCAAGCTAGGGACCCAGAGCACCCGTCCACTGCAGCCACCTCTGGGGAGCAGCCGGTTGGCCCAAAGCAGCCTGCACAACGTGGCAGGGGATCATCGCTGTAGGCAAGGGCTGGGGGCAGATGGGGACTCCTGCAGAAAGTACCTCGGAGCCAAACATCTGAGCTGGGGGAGCAGAGCTCAGTCTGCGGGGCTGCTGGACGACCCCATCACTCCCCGCCACCCTGTAAGCCACTCCCCGGCGCCCGGGCTGCAGGGATGCTGCGCCCATCTCGCACAGCAGCAGGGGGTGGATCAGGTCCCAAGCCAGAGCATTGCCCGGCTGCTTGGCAACCACCCGATTCTCCCACAGTATGCGCCAGCGGGCACTGCCCAGCCAGGCTCCAGGAACGTCCCCTCCACAGACTCCATGAAGGGAGTCGGCGTGACGTGTCAACAGAGCAGGGGACTGGGAGTCTGGTCTGATGCCGTGACCCCCCTGTGCGAGGTGCTGCGGAGATCCCTGCTGAGCGAGGGGGAGGGGCACCCCGGCACACACTCAGGCTGGCCGATGCCTTGCCCCCGCCAGCAGGCGCCAGCCCCCGGGCCCTACCTGAAGGCCTTGTCCTGTGTCGAGTTCACGCCGGCGAAGGACTGACTCCTATTGATCCTGGCAGCAAGGGCGCGCCGCTGGGGCCGCACAGAGAGCGACATGGTGGAGTGCGACCTGGAGGGCCTCCCTGCGGGGGAAGGAAACGACATGGTGAGGACGGGCGGGGACAGCTGGGCGTGCTGGGCTGGCACAGGGTCAGGCTCCTGGGGCGACGGCAGGGAGAGGTACCACCTCGACTCAAGCTCCAGCATGGAGTCCCGCTCTCCCAACGCCGCTGGCTGGTCCCCACAGCCCTACACCCGATCCTTCCCTGGCACTGCTGCCATGCCAGGCTGGGTGTGAGCCAGGCCTTCTAGGCGGCATCACATGCCAGGCAGCAGGGCTCCAGCGCCGAGCAATGGGGCCAGATGCCAGTCTGAGAACTGGGCCCAGAGCTCCGGCAGGCCCCCTGGGAGCAGAGTGTGTGTGGCACACGGCTCTGGGACCCAGCACAGCTCCTGGCTGCCCCGGGAGACTGGTGCCCTGGTGCTGCCCCCTGCCCTGTCTGCTGAGCCATGGGCCAAGCAACTCCCTGCACTCCCTCTGGAGCCAGCCAGGCACCAGCAGAACAGCACGTGGCAGGGCCCAAGCTGGGGAACCACTCCACTGTCAGTGCCGGGAAGGACAGGCACCGGGGGGAGCTGAGCCACAGGCCCTAGACAGCAGGAAACACTCATTGTCCCAGGCACGCCAAGCCTTCCTGGAGCCCAGTTTCCCGGCCAGAGGCCAGCCCAGCCCAGGAGCCCTGCCCAGCGCAGGCCTCAGCCGACTGGCAGGGGCTGCAAGCAACCCCCCCATCATTCCCTGAGACTCTGCCCCAGTGCCCCAAAGATCCCTCCCCCAGGGAATCACAGCCCCTTAGCAAAGCATGCCACGCCCTGCAGGGGGCGCTGTGTGGCCCTGCAGCTGGGGGCACATGGCCCTGTATCCCATGGAGAGCCCCATCCCCTCAAGCCTGGGGTGGAAGTTGGCTGCCCCCACATCAGCAAAGTGCCCCCTTGTGGGGAAAGTGCATCCCTGATGCCCCTGCCCGGGGGGGGTGGGGGGGTGGATGTCACCCCACTGGCCTGTGCTCAGCCAGGTCTCTGGGGATGCAGCAGGCACCAGGGCAGCGCTGGGCAGACACAGGAGCATTTCAGAGGTGCTCTGCTGGGAGATCGCAGAGCCCAGGCCATCCCGGCGCCAGGTCGGGGCAGCGTTGCCAGCTCCCAGCCCCCGCAATCCGCTAAGGCCCCCACCTTCTGCGCTAGCCGCCAGGAAGGAAGCCCCAGGACAGCAGAGCCTGCTGGAAAGTCCCCGACCCACCCTGCAGCCGGAGAGTCCCCAGGAGCTGCTCTGGGGAAGGAAAGGGAGTGAGGCAGCTGGGTTCCCGGCCTGGTGAACACCACATAGGGAGGGGCCGGCGCTCTCTGCACTGCTGATCCACCAGGGCTGCCCCCCAGATCCTGCTGGGGTGCTGCGTATTCCATAGAGAGCCATTTCCTGGGAAGAGGTATGTACCAGTGACTGGGAGCCAGGACCTCTTAGGCCTTGAGCCAGTCCCTGACCGCACTGTGACTCAGTTTCCCCCAGGTAAAGAGAGGGAGAGGCTATTGACCCACCTTGCTCTGACAAAGGACGTGCTCTGCCCCTTACTGCTCCCCACACTGCTCACAGCCCCCTCCTGCCCACTGTCTCCCACGCCAGCTACCCCTCCCTGCAAACTTTCCCCCCACCCCCAGCACCGGGGCAGCCCCGCAACTCACAAGCGCATGCACCCTCCTACAGCAGCCTCCCCCAGTGCTGCAAAGATGGAGCCACGAGGGCCCATGCCACTGGCTTAGCCAAGTGTGTCAATGGGGCCTGTCTGGCTCGTAAGTCCCAGGGAACAATGCCAATCCCTGCCTAGCTCTGCGACATGGCACCAGCCAGCAGCTCTCAGCCATCCCCTGACAGGGAAAGGAACACGTGCCCCCAACCCCTTTGGTGCCCCCCTGCTGTCCCAGGCTGGCCATGGAGCTAGATCTACTCCTAATGCAATGATCCATGCCCAACACCTCACAAGGTGTGGGGGGGATGGTGCCATTTCCAGCCACAGCCCGGTAACCCCCGAGGGGCTGGAGGACCCCCTGAGTCTTTTGGGGATCACACAGACATAAGAACGGCCACACTGGGTCAGACCAATGGTCCATCTAGTCCAATATCCTGCCTTCTGACAGTGGTCAATGCCAGGTGTTTCCCTGGGAATGAACAGAACAGGTAACCATCACGTGATCCATCTCCTGTCACCCATTCCCAGCCACTGTCAGTCAGAGGCTAGGGACACCCAGAGCACAGGATTGCATCCTGGCCATTTTGGCTAATAGCCATTGATGAAGCTCAGCGTGGCCCATGCCACCCACTAAGAGTCAGGACAAGCCAGATGTGGCCAGCCCGTGGATTGCAGGAGGGCTGGCTGGCCGCACAGCTGTATTTCACAGCAGACACACCAGCACACTGAAGGAGCGGCCCTCTAGGGAGCCATCTGCCTTCCCTGGGGTCTGCAGAGAGATGGGCTGGCCACTGGGAGTGGATGCCAGAGGGAAGCTGAAAATACCAGGCCACAGCAGAAGACCTTGGCCCAGCCTCCTCCTGCCCATCAGCGTGGCTACGCAGGGAGAGCAGTCCACACCCCGGAGAGCTGCTCGGGGCCTTGAGTAACTTGGGCACAGCCCCTCCACCACACTGATGTGCCCGCACTGCCCAGGCAGTCACTGCACCCAGATCCCGCCATGGCTCCAGGAGCTGCCATGGTCCAAGGCACAGCACGTAGAATCACATAAACACAGGCCTGGAAGCACCTCAACAGGCCACCTAGGCCAGGCCCCTGCACTGAGGCAGGGCCACGTGTTACCTACACCAGCCCTGAGTGGGGTTTGTCCAACCTGTGCTTAAAAACCTCCAGTGACGGGGATTCCACTAAACTGCCCCGCTGCAATTCGAGCCCACTGCTTCTAGTCCTGTCCTCAGTGGCTAAGGAGAACAACTTATCACTCTCCTCTTTAGAACAACCTTGTACACATGTTCCCCCTCAGTCTTCTCCTCTCCAGACTCAACAAACCCAATTGCTTCAATCTCCACTCACAGGTCATGTTCTCTCGACCTTTGATCAATTTTGTGGCTTTTCTCTGGACTTTCTCCAGTTTCTCCACGTCCTTCCCAAGGTGTGGTGCCCAGAACTGGACACAGGGCTCCAACTGAGGCCTTCTCAATGCTGAGTGGAGTGGAAAAAACAGTTACCTACCTTTTGTAACTGTTGTTCTTCGAGATGTGCTGTTCATGTCCATTCCAAGCAGGTGTGTGCGTGCCACGTGCACGCCAGCCGGAAGATTTTCCCCTAGCAGTGTCCGTAGGGTCGGCGTTGGCGCCCCCTTGAGTGGCGCCTCCATAGCACCCTATTTAGGGGCCCGCCGAGCCTCCACCCCCTCAGTTCCTTCTTGCCGGCACTTCGACAGAGGGGCAGGAGGGTGGGTATTGGAATGGACATGAACAACACATCTCGAAGAACAACAGTTACAAAAAGGTAGGTAACCGTTTTTTCTTCTTCGAGTGATTGTTCCTGTCCATTCCAAGCAGGAGACTCACAAGCCTGATCTTAGGCGGTGGGGTCGGAGTTCACTGCGGATTGGAGCACTGCGCGGCCGAAGGCTGCATCGTCTCTGGCCTGGTGCGTGATGGCATAGTGCGACGTAAATGTGTGGATTGAGGACCACGTGGCAGCTGTGCATATTTCCTGTGTCGGGACCTGAGCTAGGAACACCGCGGAGGAGGCCTGTGCCCTTGTGGAGTGGGCCGTGGTTGGCGGGGCAGGCACCTTAGCCCGACCGTAGCATTCTCGGATGCAGGCTGTGATCCATGAGGAGATCCGCTGTGATGAGACAGGGAGTCCCTTCATCCTGTCGGCCACGGCAACAAAGAGCTGGGTTGATTTCCTGAACGGTTTGGTTCTTTCAATATAGAATGCCAGGGCCCTGTGGACGTCCAGGGAATGCAGCCTACGCTCCGTGCCGGAGGAGTGTGGCTTAGGGTAGAACACAGGGAGAAAAATGTCTTGCCCCATGTGGAATTGGGAGACCACCTTCGGAAGGAACGCCGGGTGTGGCCTGAGTTGGACTTTGTCTTTGTGGAAGACAGTGTACGGAGGCTCCGACCTCAGTGCTCTGAGTTCCGACACCCTCCTGGCTGAGATGATAGCCACTAGGAATGCAGCCTTATATGAGAGAGATAACAGAGAGTATGTAGCCAGGGGCTCGAAGAGGGGCCCTGTGAGGGCGGAAAGGACCAAATTGAGGTCCCAAGCCGGGGCTCGTTGTCGAGTATGCGGGAACAATCTGTCCAGGCCCTTGAGGAAGCGACAAACCAATGGGTTCGCAAAAGCTGAACCACCTTCTGCTCCTGGATGGAATGCTGAGATGGCCGCCAAGTGGACCCAAACTGAAGAGAGGGAAAGTCCTAGCTGTCTCAAATGAAGCAAGTAGTCCAGAATGAGAGGGATCGGGGCGAGCAATGGAGCCTGACCCTGCTGTTTGGCCCAGATGGAGAAGCGTATGTATGTGGCCCTGGTGGAGGGTTTTCTGCTACCGAGAAGGACTTGCCTGACCTGCTGAGAGCGTTGCATCTCCACAGGGTTTAGCCATGGAGCATCCAGGCTGGGAGGTGGAGCGACTCCAGGTTCAGGTGGCAGAGATGGCCCTGATCCTGCATGATCAAGTCTGGGAGCAGGGATAGCAAGAGGGGCGCCCGTGTGGACATGTGCAGCAGTGATGTATACCAGTGTTGGCGCGGCCACGCCGGCGCTATCAGGATGACACGAGCATGATCCCTGCGGATCTTGAGGAGTACCCAGTGAATCATGGGAATCGGGGGGAAAGCGTAAAGCAGGCCACCTTCCCACGAGAGGAGGAAGGCATCCGTCAGAGACCCTGGACTGCTCCCCACAAGAGAGCAGAAACGTTGACACTTCTTGTTTTCTCTCGAGGCAAACAGGTCTATCTGGGGATAGCCCCAGAGACGGAAGATTGAGCGTGCTACATCCTGGCGAAGGGACCACTCGTGACCATGGAACGAGCGGCTAAGGGAGTCCGCAGGACCGTTCTGCTCCCCCGGGAGGTAGGAAGCCAACAGGTAAATTGCGTTCTGTACGCAGAAATCCCATAACGCGAGGGCTTCCTGGCACAGAGGAGAGGAGCGTGCACCACCACCCCCCATTTGTTGATATAGAACATCGCCGATGTATTGTCCGTGAGGACTGAAATGCACCTGCCCGCCAGGTGAGATTTGAAGGTCAGACATGCTAGACGCACCACCCTTAGCTCCCTGACGTTGATGTGTAAGGAAAGGTCCTCTGGTGACCAAAGGCCTTGGGTCCTGAGGTTCCCCAGATGCGCCCCCAACCCCAGATCCGATGCGTCTGTTACCAAGGATAGGGAGGGCTGGGGGCTGGCGAAGGGTTCTCCCGCGCAGACCTCCTGCGGGTCAAGCCACCACTGGAGGGAATCCAGCACCGTTCGGGGAAGCGTCACCACAGAAACTAGGGCGTCCCTGGCCGGCACATGGTCGCTAACCAAGCCTGGAGAGGGCGCAGCCGGAACCTGGAGTGGCTTACCACATATGTGCACGTAGCCATATGACCCATTAACTTGAGGAAGTTTCTTGCTGTGGTGGTCGGGAAGCATTGGAGACCGAGAATGATTTCGGACCTGGACCGGAACCTGGACTCCGGCAGATACGCTCTGGCGTGTGTCAAGTCCAGAATTGCCCCTATAAATTCTAACCTCTGGGTGGGGGATAGGGTGGACTTGGCCTCGTTCAGCAGGAGGCCGAACTTGAGGAAGGTCAGTCTGATGAAGATCACCTGAGCCTCCACCTGTGCCTTGGCATGGCCCTTGATGAGCCAATCGTCCAGGTAGGGGAACACCTGAATCCCCCGCTTGCGCAGGAAGGTTATCACGGCTGTCCTGCACTTTGTGAAGGCCCTCGGGGCTGCTGACAGGCCGAAAGGCAGAACCGTGAACTGAAGATGGGCGTTGCTGTGACGAACTGGGACTGTTCTTGCTGGGGTGTGTGAATGCTGACAGGGGAGTGTGACTAGGATGGTCTGCATCGGGGGATGGGAGTCTGCCCGAGGGAACATACCTGAGCTTGTAACATGAGAACCCAGGAAGGGGTTGGAGGCCAGGTGACTCCGGGGCCGGGAAACTGAACAAAGGCTGTGGGAGGGGTCGCTGAAGGGAGAGTGCTGGAAGCAGGCTGGAGAGATGGCTGGGAGGCAGAGATGGCTCTGACCCCCCAAAGGGGGGTGGGCTGGGATGCCCTGGGACCCCAAGCTGGACCTAACTGAGGGGGGCCCTGTTGTCTGTGCCTGCAAGACCTATCTTGGACTGTATTCCTGTCATCCAAATAAACCTTCTGCTTTACTGGCTGGCTGAGAGTCATGGTGAATCGCAGGAAGCCGGGGGTGCAGGGCCCTGAGTCCCCCAATACTCCGCGACAACTGCCCACAATGAATCTGAGGTAACACCTGTGTTGGGGGATTATTGCAATATGAAAATACGCGTCCTTCAAGTCAAGTCCCCTGGATCCATGGAGGGAATGATGGAGGACAGGGAGACCATGCGGAACCTGAGCTTCTTTCAGATGCCGCAAGTCCAGAATAGGTCTGAGGCCCCCTTTCACCTTCAGTATTAGGAAATACCAGGAGTAGAAGCCCCTGCCCCTGAGGAACTTCCTCCACTGCCCCTGCTACGAGGAGGGACTGCACTTCCTGAAATAGAAGTTGCCCATGAGAGGGGTCCCTGAAGAGGGACAGGGAGGGGGGCTGGTGGGGCGGGAGGGAGGAGAACTGGATAGAATATCCCCTCTCTACCATGCAAAGCACCCAACTGTCCGATGTGATTCGGGACCAGTGTGACAGAGTGTGGGGGAGTCAAGGCCCTGCACCCCTCTTCCTGGGATTCACCGTGACTCTCAGCCAGCCAGTAAAACAGAAGGTTTATTAGATGACAGGAACACAGTCCCAAGCAGAGCGTGTAGGTACAATCAGAACCCCTCAATCAAGTCCTTCTGGGGGGTTTAGGGAGCTTAGACCCCAGCTTGGGGTTCCCTGCGTTGCACCACCCAGCCCAAACTGAAACTAAACCCAAAACTCCTCCAGCTGCTTTCTCCCCCCTCCCCTCTGCTCCTCCTCTCCTTTGTTCAGTCTCCCGGGCAGAAGGTGTTATTTCTCCCAACCCCCCTCCTGGCTCAGGTTACAGCTCAGGTAGCTTCCTTCAAGGGAAGTCCCCCATCCCCAATGCAACCCCCCTGCAACAGTCCCAGGTCAAATCTGCCCCACTCCCTGCTCTGTCACACCCCCAATCTGCCCCACTCCCTGCCCCGCTCCCTGCTCGTCACAACCAGGCACAATAGAATGGGGACAGATGTGACAAAAAGGGAGGGTTGGTAGGATCCCGAGTCCTGACTGGTAGGTCGTCCCCGACCGTACCCTCAAACTGGGGGTCTAGGCCCCGATGGGGGCCTTGGCTGGCCAGACGACTGGCCGGAGGGCTGTTGTTGCCTCCTTCTGCCGTTCCTGCCTCGCCTTGCAAGGCGTCGGTGCGGTGCCGAGGCTGGTAAGGTCGTGGGGCCGGTTGCGGCCTGAACTGCCTACGTTGGGTGACTGGGGTGTGCAAGCCCAGCGAGCGAAGGGTAGCCCTTGAGTCCTTTAGGCTATGTAGCCTCTTGTCCGTCTTTTCGGAGAAGAGCACGGGCCCTTCGAAGGGGAGGTCCTGGATGGTCTTCTGGACCTCATGTGGAAGGCCTGAGACCTGAAGCCAGGCTCCCCGCCTCATAACCAGCCCAGTCGCCAGTGTGCGGGAGGCTGCATCCGCCGCATCCAGGGCTGCCAGGAGGGATGCCCGGGAAATTAACTTCCCTTCCTCAACCAGGGCTGAGAGCTCTGCTCACGATTCCTGGGGAAGGAGTTCAGCGAACTTGGACAATGCTGAGCATGTGCTGTGTCCATACCGGCTCACTATAGCCTGTTGGTTGGCTATACGTAATTGCAGTCCCCCTGTTGAGTACACCTTCTGCCAAACAGGTCCAACTGTTTGGCCTCCCTGTTCTTCGGTGTAGACCCTTGGAAGCCTTGACGCTCCCTTTGGTTGGTCGCATCCACGACCAGAGAGTCCGGGGGAGGGTGGGCATACAGGTGCTCGTGGCCTTTGGAGGGCACGAAGTAGTGCCTCTCGGTCTTTTTGGCCGTAGGGGCCAACGAAGCTGGCGTCTGCCACAGAGTGCGGGACGTATCGGCTATCATTTTGATCAATGGTAGGGCTACCCTGGATGGGCCCAAGGGGGCCAGGATGTCCACTATCGGATCCACATCCACCTCAATCTCCTCCGCTTGGATCGCCAGGCTCTGGGCTGCACGGTTAAGTAGCTGCTGAAGCACCTGGTTGTCCTCTAGTGCTGGTGAAGTTCCCGCGACCACCTCATCCGGAGAGGAAGAGGAGGAGATCACCTGCAAAGGGCCTTCCTCTGTACCCTCAGTCTCAGCAGGGGCCTGCAGCACACACGGTACTGCGATGGGAGGATGAGTTTGTGGCACAGCTTGTCCCCCTGCACTTGTGGACGCCGCCGGCCTTTTAAGGTCCTGGTGGGGTGATCGGCCCCTCACCGGCCTCTTCTTTTTAGCGGGCACCGGAGATGGTGATCGGTGCCTCACGGAGGCCGATTTTCTATGTCCTGACTCTCCGGTGCTGGGACTTAGAGGTTTTGGACTGGGCCTCCTGTCTTGTTAGCGGTGCCGGGGCGCTGCGCACCGAGGATGAAGTGCTGGGCACCAGGTTGGGCAACTCGGGGTCCAAGTGTGGCCATAAGGCCGCCTCCATCAGGAGCACTTTGAGTCTCTGCTCTCTGTCCTTAAGAGTCCTGGGACAGAATCCCCTGCAGATACTGCACCGGTCTCTCTGGTGGCTCTCTCCAAGGCACCTTAGGCAGGAAGAGTGCGGGTCACTCTTTGGCATAAACTTCCCGCAGTCCTTGCAGAGTTTAAACCCTGGGGACCTGGGCATGCCCCAGCGGGGTGACGAGTAGATTGGGGGAAACCCCCCAACGACTATTAACTATCTACGACTAACACTAACTCTAAACTAGGAGAGGAAACTATTATATACACTGAAACGGGACACTGCTATGCTTGCTGCAAGAGCGAGCAAAGTTCCAGCCAGCCGTCACCGGCGGTCAGACGGAACTGAGGGGGTGGAGGGTCAGCAGGCCCCTATATAGGGCGCCCCAAGGCCGACCCTACAGGCGCTGCTAGGGGAGAATCTTCCGGCTGGTGTGCGCGCCATGTGCACGCACCTGCTTGGAATAGACAGGAACAATCACTCGAAGCAGAAGAATTACTCCTCGTGCCTTGCTGTACAGCACTCCTAGGGCTAGTCCACACTAGAATCATTACAGCTGCTATGATGGCAGGAGACCTCCACCTCCCGCGAAGCGGTAGCGCTTCTCACCCTGATACAGCGCTGCGGCACACTGGCGCTTGGGCAGGTGTAACTTACATCGCTTGGGGGGTGGCTTTTTCACAAAGGGGTCTGCACTGAATGGAGATTCAACAGTTTGTAGGGGTTCGCAAATGAAAAAAGGAGAAAATTACTGCTCTAGTTCAACCCAGCGAGTGACCCAGGCCCCAGGCTACAGAGGAAGGGGAAGAAAACCCCAGGGTCTCTGCCAATCTGATCCGGGGGAAATTCCTTCCCTCCCCAAAATACAGCAATCAGTTAGACGCTGCACATGTGGGTGAGACCCGTGAGGCAGACGCCTGGGAAAGAATTCCCTGTAGTAACTCGGAGCCCTCCCCATCTAGTGTCCCGTCACCGGCCACTCGCGATATCGGCTAACAGCAGTTGCGGATGGGGATCGATCCCAGAATGACATTTGGTTGCTGACTTGTATTCAGTTTGTGAACCACCGTAACCCCAGATCCCTTTCTGCAGTGCTCCTCCCTAGGCAGCCATTTCCCACTCGGTATGTGTGCCACTGATTGGGCCTTCCTCACTGGAGCACTTTGCGTTTGTCTTTAGTGACTTTTGTCCTGTTGATGTCAGACCATTTCTCCAGTTTGTCCAGCTCATTCGGAATTTAATCCTGCCCTCTAAAGTGCACCCCCCCCCCCGGCGTGGTACGGCCCGCAGGAGATACGAGTGCGCTTTTGATGCCCGAATCCAAATCATCTGTGAAGATACTGAACCGAACCGGAGCCAGGACCCCCAGTGGCAGCCGCTGCCCTGCTGAGGAGTGACTGCGAGAGCCTCCCATCTGGTACCGCAGCTCAGAGTCGCCTTAGCGAGTCCGAGCAGGAGCTCGCATCTCACAGGCCCACGTTCCCGGGGGCTGGCTCACCAGCCACCCTTCAGCAGGGTCCCACGCGCAGCCCTGCTGCCTCCAGCAGGAGCCCCTGGGCTGCCCTGGGGTTTGGCGGCAGCGCCGTGTCAGTGCCCAGGAGAGGGGACACTCACTCCCGCTACAGAACAAGGCCCCAGGGTGACCGCTCACCCCATGGCATGGCAGTGCCCAGGTCGCAGTGTCTGCTGGGGCAGCCCAGCTCCCCCAAGGCCGTGGGTGGAGGCGCAGGGGATGGCAGCTCACACTTACCTCACCAGATGGCAAAGCAAGGAGCCCCAGAGGGAGCCGCAAGGAGGAAGACAAGTCCCGAAGGGCAGCGTGGCTGTGGCCAGAGCCTGGCAGAGCTGGGCCTTGCCATGAGATTCCTGTTTGCTCTAGAAGCTGCTGGCACCAACGGCCCCTTTCACCCCCAAACGACTCCATGCAGGTGGGTGTCCAACCCGATCCCGAATGGCCATGCAAAGGGCCAGAGGAGCCCAAGCAGCCGCAGCCTGGAGGGGAAGGCTGCCAGATCTCCTCCAGGAGGGGCACAGCTCCCTCTCCCGGGCACCCGCCTGCTCACACAGCCATGCAGGGGAGGCCAAGGCTCCAGCAGCAGAGGGGCTGAACAGATGGGGCAGGGATAACGCGCTGAGGGGGCGGCGCTCGGGGCCCAGCGCAGGACTCCTCGGCTCCCTAATTGGCTTATGCAGCATTTCCTCCTTTTTTTAGTCCTCTCGCCCGGGGGGCAGCCAAGCAACTGGGGGCATGGGCACAGTGCCAACTGGCAGGAAGCCATGGGGGGGTCAGCTACCCACGACACTGCCCCCCGCGCAGGGGGAAGGGACCCAGACTGCGATATGGTAGTGCCAACCCTCCAGCCACTGATGGGGCCAGCCACTGGGGCCTGCCTGGCACGGGGACGGGTCCTCAGCACACCTGGCACACTGCCACCAGTGAGGTGCTCTCCCTGGGCTCACCCTCTCTGACAGACACATCCCAACGGGGCTGCCTGAACAGGGAGCTCAGAGCGTCCGCAGGACGCTGGATGCAGCCCCAGCCCCAGCCCCATCCCTGCCCTGGGATGCCAGCACCACTGTGCTGCGCTGGGCACCCCACTCCAGCAGGGCCCCAGCCCGCCCTCCAGAGACCTCTGGCTGCAGCACCCTGTACCCCCCCAGCTGCTCACACAGAACCAGCCCCGCCCCAGCACACACCTGTTCAGCTGCTGGCTCTGGGCTAGTCTGGCGGGCCCCGGCCCGGTCCTTAGTGACCCTGGCTGCCCTGCCATCGGGGGAGCATTGCCACGCAGCGCTGAAGGGTTAACTGCCAGTGCTCCCACGGCGAGAGCAAGGCCCAGTGAGCAGAGCCGGGCAGGACGGGTCCCCGACGCCCAGCCTGGGCAGGCTACTAACACAGCCGAGCTGCCTGGCCCATTCTCCAGCGCAGCGCCAACCCCCTCCGGTCTCTAGGGCAACGCTGGCCCAATTAAGCTCATTAAGGAGGAGCTGTAATCCCAAGCAGGCCGGCTCACCTGCAGGGCCCCAGATTACCCTCTGGGGGCCGTTTAATCGGCTCAGGGCAGAGCGAGCCAGGCTGCTGGCTCTGGGCTGCTGCCGCCCGCTGTTATTTACAGGTCTGGGCATGGGGTGGGTCTGGCTCCACCTCCTCTACAAGGGGCCACGACAGCAGCATGGCTCCCACCGACAGGGCTGCCGGCAGCCCATCGCGCCCACAGCCCGAACCTGCCCACAGCACAGCCAGCTGCACAACTCTGGCCTGGGGTGGCATGAATCCGCCACCCGCTCCTGCAGAGCACAAGGGGGCACAGCCAGTCCCCTCTCTTCTGCCCACCCCTTCTCCATGTGCCCAGAGCAATGCCCCCCCTGCAGCCACTCTACCTCAGGCGGCTCCGTCTGGCACCTGGAGCCAGTGGACAGAGCCATTTCAGTTCTGCCTGCCCAGCGGGGCAGCCACATGCCAGCCCTGCAGCAAGGGGCTCTGGGCTGCCCGAGGAGCCAGCAGCCCTTCCCACCGGGCGCTCCTTCCCCAGGCCAGGGCGGGAGCGGGAAGGAAGGCGTGAGCCCCAGCCGGATGCCCGCTGCTGGCACATGCCCAGGGCTCTGCCCTGCTGCTGCCGCTCCCGCGCAGCCCCTTCACGTGGCAGATCCTGCCACTCTCGTATCAGCCCGGACCTCCAGCACCAGGAGAGGGGGGTCCCCTCCCCTTCTCTCGCCCACTCCCAGACTCCAGCATGCACCCCCAGCTCAGCCAGGGCACCCCGAGCTTGGGCCCCCTCTGCCAGCTGCCTGGGCAATGTCGCTAGGATGCCCACAAAAGTCACTCCAGATGGGACAGCAATCGGTGGGCTCCATTCTCCTCTGCCCCCAGACGCCTGCTGTACCACTTACTGCCCCTTCCCCTCCACTGAGACTTTGGGGCAGTGGCTGCCTCTGCTCCAGGTCTGTCCAGCGCCGAGCACAGAGGGGGGGGCTGGGGCAGCTAGGCGCTCACAATGAAACCAGTAAATCCCCATCATGTAACCCCTGCTGAGCCTCTCCTCTCAGCTCTGCCTCACACACACTGCACCTCCACCCTGCTCCATCCCCTGGCCCTGCCTAGGCCCTGCTTGCTGGGCCACGTGCTTTCACTCCAGCTGCCCCGGACATACCTCTCACGCCCAACGGTTATCCAACTGAGCTGATGCCAGCTCGGTGGGGCTGGGAATAACCCCCCAGCTGGGCGATCTCACCTACTCCCACCTTCCCCCAACCCCTCCATCTAGACCTGGGCCTGGCCCCGACTTGCCAAAGCCGGGCTCCAGGCTGGGCAGCCCAAGTGACGTGCCGTATGCACACCCTGGCTGCAGCAGGGTGCCGTGTGCACCGGGCCCAAGAACGGATTGCTGGCTGCGCTAGGTCTGGCTGGGGCTGGGGCCGTCCCTGGAGCACTTGGCACCGAGCGAAGCATGGGCCAGGCATGTTTCTGGAAGGTATCGAGGCCAAAGCTTAGCTCAAAGCACCTCAATACCAACACTGCTCACCCTCCCATCCGCCCCTGAGCCAGCGCAGGAGGGACCCAGCACTGAGACAGCGCGGAGCCAGTCGGCTCCACTCTCCCCCGGCTGCCCCTTGCCATGGGCACAGCTCACAGCCAGCCAGCACGGGGCTCCTGCCCGGCTCTGCCAAGGAGGCAGCGATCCAAGCCACGAGCAGGTGCAGACTGCAGCCAAAGCCTGAGTCAAGAGAGGGCCCACATGGCGCGGGAGAACCCAGCAGCCAGCCAAGCCAGCAGGCCGCCAGGACCCAATGGGTGTCAGCCTGTCCCCATTTGCCACCAGTCAGCGGGACAAACGGGTACAGCTCAAAGCACCTGGAACTCTGACCCTGCTGTCCACGCCTCCTCCCCATGGCAGACACACTCTGCCTCGCTTGGTGCACGCGTGGGGCCAGGTCTCACAGGGAGGGCTGCGGCCCAGACAGGATTCTTCACCTCCCGCCAGCTCCGACACGGCTCCCTCTCTCAGCCGCCCACTCCCACCGCACCCTCTGGGGCTGGCACACCCCCAAGAATACCAGGCACCGAGTGCCCCACCACGCTCCGAGCCGAGAGCGTCCTCAGCTGCCTGGCGGCTCAGCCTCCAAGTCAGACCCTGTTCCCCTATCGGGGAGAAGGGCTTAGAGCCCCGAGGGGTGGGTAGTCGCACTTCCCAGGGAGGCCAAGGGGTTGCTGGGAGTTACACGGACACATGCAGGGCTGATGTGGGACTGCATGGACAGGGGCCCTGGCATCACTGGAAATGGGGGCATGGAGGGGGCACAGAGGGGGCACATTCACAGGGTCTCCCAGCCCATGCTCCTACCTTCCCATGCAGCGCAGCGCCCAGGCCGGTCACGCAGCCAGTGCACCCCCGCAGGGACTGCGCCCCGAGGTCAGGCAATCCCCGTGGGGAGCCCCTCAGAGCGAGCCATGCTGGGGCTAAAATACAGAGGGGAGGCAGGCCATGTGCCCTGAGAGGCATACACAAGTGCACCCAGCCAGGGGATCTCCCTGGCCCTCGGCTCACCAAGGGCTGGTCTCCTCAGGTAGGTGGGACAGCCCCAGTGTTCGCACATTCCTGACATTGCAGAGAGTGTCAGTGACTGGTACTGCCGGGGGAGGGGCGGACTGGCAGCCCTCCCCCCGCCCGCCTCACTCAGCTCTTCCCAGGGGCAGGAGGGGGCCGGCAGTCAGACACCCCTGCCCTGCCCCAGGCACAGATGCACACACAGGAGAGAGGGCACCACTGGCACCCAGTCACCAGCTCTCCCCCTAGCATTCAGAGAACAGACCCCGGCACCCGTGACTCGGGGCACAAGCCCAGAGCTCCTCTCTGCCCTGCATATGCCCAGCACAGAACTCTTCAGACACCACCTTCCCCAAGCCCCAGCGCCCTGATCGCACTCCCGCCGGTGGCTGCCCTCCCTGTGTGCCTGCTCTGGGCATCCATTGCCGCCATGCCCAGACGCTGCAGCGGAGGTGATGGTGCCCAGTCGCAAGCCGTGTTCGCGCTGCTCCCCAAGCCCACTGGCACCGAGGGAAGCAGAGAAGCCCGGGGACCACGGGCAGGGAGGTGCCAGCACTCCAGAGCACTTCAGTTCTACACCCAGACGTGGCAGTGACAGCTAAAGCCTTATATGGCACCCGGGGCACAGGGTGGGCACCCGTGTCTCTGTCATAAGAGCAGAGCAGCGACAGGAAGGTGGTAACCAGGACGCACAGCACAGGCTGGCCTGGCCCCTCGCCCTGGGGTCCCAGTGCTTCAAAAAGCTTCACACTCGGGGGTAAGTGTCCCTCCTGGGGGCTGCAGTTAGTTACTGGGGAGGTGGGGGTGGCAGTGTTGCCTAGCGGCCACAGCACTGAACTGGACTCAGGAGACCTGGGCTCTAGCTCCTGCTCTGCAATGGACTGCTGGCCGAGTCACTTCCCTGCTCAGTGCCTCAGTTTCCCCATCTGTGAAATGGGGATAATGGTCCCACCCTCCATTGTTGAGTGCCTGGAGATCAGCGGCTGGAACCCAGTGGGGGCTGTTTTTACTGAGCCTCCGGTTTCAAATGATCAGACCCTCTGGTGTCCAAGCCGGACTTCTGGGTCTGCCCAACACCCTATGGCGCTGCAGATAAGCTGGGGTGTGCCCATCAAACTGCAGCCTAAGCCATACCCACCATCGTCAGTGCCAACAAACCCTTGCCCTTTCTCGAACGCCTGCCAAGCCCTGGTTAGCCTGCAACGCACCTCACAGGCACATGCTGGCGGTGAGCCCATGGCCTAGATAGGGAAACCGAGGCACAGCTTTTCTGAAGAGGCCACCGATTTGGGAGCCCACCGCGAGACGTCTTCAGCCTAAATCGTGGGAGCTGCGAGAGCTCAGCACGGCTTAGCAGCAGCTGCACTGAGCCAGGCGCTCTCATGGGGGCATCAGAATCAGTGACCACTTCTGACAAATTGCGTGGGACTCCCCCAAGGGCAGGGTGTGAGGAACCGAACCCAGGAGTCCCATGTCAGTCCCCACTCAATGCCAGACAACGCTCCCCAGATCGGGAGCCAATAGGGCAGAGGTGGCAGATGTTACCAGCTGTTTGCACGGCCCCAAGAGGAGGAACTGAACAATTCCCCAATTATTTCTTCCAGTGACCTGCCTGGAGCAAATGCTCCTCGTTTACAACCTCCCAGAGCTCCATGAGCTCTCCCCCCGCATGGAGGCGTGGTTAACAGCCAGTTTTGCCCCCCTACAGTGTCAAGAGGAGACGCCATGCTGATGCCTGGTGCGTCATGGAGATGACTGGGGCAGGAAGAATGCTGAATCCAATGTACTTTCCAGGTCTCAGGGCGGGTAGCAAAACCAGCTGGGTCAGTCTCAGCTGGTTTCTGTTTCCGACTCCCAGGCACTAACCCAGGGCGGCTGCAGTCGGATTTATCAACAGCGCCGGGAAAGGGCCTGAAGTTTGAAATCCCTTCTTGACATGAAGGATTTTTCCGCTCCCATGAAGATGTTCTGATGGGTTACGGGGGGGCAGAGGGAGAGCCTCAGATCAGTCGTCCCCCTCCCCCCCCCAACTTCCCCTCTGCACACATGCCGCCTGACTCTTCCGTTTCTGCTTTGCTGCTGCTGCCCACCCTCTGGCTGAGTGTGACGGGAGCTCCCCTGCACAGTGACGCACAAGTGAGATGGCACCATGTTCCCATGGCTGGAAGTGCAGCTGCACACTTGGCCTGGCTCCACACTGTCCTGTGCAGAGTAAACGCACAGAGCTGGCAGGGGAAGGGGCGTCTCCTTTCTGATCTCGCTAGTTTCAGCCATTCTAGAGGGGCACAAGGCACAGAACCTCAGGGGCAGATGTGTGTCCTGCGGGCAGTGCCCTTGCAGCCCCCGCTGGGAGCTCACTGCCCCATGCCCCCCTTGGCATGTTTAAAGACACTTTTGCTTGCATCACTCCTCCCAAGGGAAAGAGCTGGAGGAAGCGTCCTTAAATCTGGGCCCTAAGCCTCTTGCCCATCTCAGCCTTCGCATCCTTGTTTGTGCAGCTTCACGGAGGTCAGCGCAGCCCAGGATCTAAGCAATATACACACCTCAAGCCCCCACGCCAGCCTCTGACGCAGCCCTGGGGACAGAGTCTCCAGCGAGGCCGGCTGCCAAGAGCACACGACATGGTTTGCTGGAGTCGCTCAGGGAGCAGAGCTGCCCCCCCTTCAGTCCTGACAACCAGGATCCAGGAACTACTGCTTGGTCACAGAGGGCAGGGGAGCGACAGATCCCACCCTGGCTTCCTCGAGGGGAGCAACCCCCACACTTCCCCTCCCCAACGCACAAGATGGGGGCAGAGGAGAAAGTTCTGCTGAGTCAAAGAAGAGTCACAAGTGCCTAATAAATCCAGGCCATTATCAAGGATCTCAGAGGCCCCAGACACCCCCTCCCAGAGATGGGAGATGCTGGGGCCATGGGTACTCAGGAGTGTCTCCCGCAAGGAGAGGGCCCCCGAAGAACCCAGAGCCAGCGGCTCAGGTGTGTGCAGACATTGGGGGAGCCTGAGACGCAGCACCCCACAGCACTGTCTGGCAGGAACCCTCTGCCTCCCCCACAACCAAACTTCACCCTATCCCCTCCTTCCCCACTGAAAGTCCCGCTGGATGAGAGGCGTCGGGAAGACACACTCGCAGTCACTGGCGCCTGCGACCCCGGCTGGCTCTGGGCGTGAGATCACAAGCTCACAGCCATGGCGTCAGCGGCCCACGCTCGTGAGCTCACAGTTCACTACCCTGGCAGCGATGAGGGCCCGGAAGGGACTGCACCCAAGCAAGACGCCCGCTGCTGCGACCCGCTCGGACGGGGGGTTGACAGGAGCGGGCAGGCGGGCACAGCAGGCAGTACCGGAGGTCCCCGCCCTCCTGTCGGCGTGGGTTTGTGGCCGGTCACTCAGGGCACTGACAGGGAGGTGGCAGGAAGGGGAAGGAGCGCCGAAACTGAAGAATTGGCGGAAGTGCTTGTTTACCCCTCCAAACAGCTGCGCAAAGGGGCACGCCAGGCCAAGGGCTGGGCCACGCACTGCACCACACACAGCCAAGGGGGCCTTGGAGACCACGCCCAGAGCAGTGCGCACAGGCTGGCAGCAGCCTCCCGCTCCTGGCACTCTGCTCTCCAAGCCCAGCAGCGGCTGGGCACCGGCACTTGAGTTAACCAACAGAGACCGGGCCCAGCACCACCCTGCTCTGAAACTAGCCTGGCGCCCCGTGCTGGGACCCCGACTGCCACGAGCAGCAGCCAGGGAGGAGGGCCCAGAGCCTGGCACATCGGGAGGGCCGAGGTGGCAGCAGTGGGGGAGGGGATCTAGAACCCACACGGCTGCACATGGGGGAAGCTGGGGGGAAAAACAAGGTGGAAGCCATGGGGGAGGGGTGGTTTCCAGATTGCCAAGGAAACGGTCTCTGTTACTCAGCACTGGCCCATGCCCACAGTTGCCATGGTGATGCCATCTGTGTTTGCATCCACTCAGCGGGTGGGTTTCCCCCGGTGCCAGCTGCACACACACACTGGGGACCGTGCACCGGCCCTTGGGGGTGGTTCTAGGGCCTGGCTATGCCGCCCTCTAACCTCCACCCCAGCCCACTGACCCCTGCCCTGCAGCAGCCAGCCTGGCTCAGCCAACCTCCCTCGCCCGTGGGGCACTGCCAAAAGCCAGGGATTCCCGTCTGCTGGGACATGCACAGCAACCCCCCCACATGCCCAGTGGAGACAGACGGACACCCGCAGCCCCCCTACCCCCGCCAATGGAGACAGACACCCCAGGCCCTCCCCATCGATTGAGACAGACAGACAGACACGTGTGCCCATCACTCCCATGCAGACAGACATACGCACTCCCATGCATCTCCCATGCCTGCAGCTGCCGGGAGAAGATGTTTTCTAAGAGTGGACTGCCAGGACCCTGAGCAGCCCTGGGATCTGGGTCTGAGCCCCGCAGGCAGGCAGAGCTGGCGTGAATCCAGCCGGGCTCATCCCCTCCTGAGCACTGCTGAGCCCTTGGTGCCCATCCGGAAGAGCCTGCCATAGGAAACGCTCCGGCTAAGCCTGCTCTCGGCGCGAGGGCAGGGCCCATGGGACGCTACCCCCACCCCACCCGGGGCACCAGCCCCGAGCGCCATCACCACCACGGGGGCAACCCAGCCCCTGCCCCTCCCTGGGCCTGGCAGCCACGGCACAGGGGAGGCCCGGTCCTGTGCTGTGCCCAGACCAGCCTTCCAGAGCCTGAGCCGAGAGAGCTCAGAGAACTTCTCTGTCCCCACAGCTTACCCCGGCAGGGTGGGGTGGGAGAGGCATTGCCACCTCCTTGATGGAGCCCTTAGCATCCCCCCCACCCCTCGCCAGTCCCCCGTCTCAGCCCACCTCACCTGGCCGGTACCTGGCAGAGGGCTGCCACTTGCTGTCTGTGCCATGACGCTGAGACTCAGCACTGCTTCTGCTCTCTATACCCCCAGCCAGGGGCCCTGCTGCTCGCCAGCCCAGCTCACTGACCCCCAGCCCCCCAGTGCACCTCTCCAGGCTGTGCAGGGGTCCCAGTGCGGTACCTTGGCCACGGAGCTGGGCTGAGCAGCCGAGTGAGCAAGGGGGTCTCCTTGCTGAGGTGCCCAGCGGAGGGACAGAGTACAAAGGGCTATCGGTGGGGAGAGACCTACCCCAGCCAGCAGCAGTGCCAGCCAACCTCGTGGCACCACCGCAGCTCCCAGCCTGCGCCCCTGTCTATTTCGGGGCTCTCACTATCCGGAACGAGTGGTGTACTTGGCAAAGTGACGGCGGGGGAGGGGCGACCACCACAGTATCGACTCACCAAGGTGAGAGACCACAACACTACAGTTACAGAAACAACGCTACGCCACAGAGCGGCTGGGAGCCCAGCCCGCCGGGCGCTACGCCCCACAGAGCCGCCGGGAGCCCAGCCCGCCAGGCACCACACCCCACAGCTGGCGGGAGACCGGCACACTGGCAGCGAGCTGGTGCATCTCCCAGACCCAGTACCGGGGGCCGGTCCAGACCCTTACATCACAGTATCCCGACTGCAGTAGGGACCATGCAGCATTACTCCAGTGTCACGCACAGCCCCCTCCTGCAGCCAGCACCTGGCTGTCCAGCACACACTCAGCACCCCAGCCCAGCCATCCTGCCCCAGTCCCGTGAGGCTCTAAGCACCTTACAAACAATGATGGGGCCTCTCTGCCCCCACAAAGTGAAGTATGATTATACCTAGGTTACAGAGGGGAAACTGAGGCACAGACCAGGCAGCGACTCGCCAAGGCCACAGAGAAGGAGCAGACCCCAGCTCTCTAAATCTAGAGACAGGACCATCGTCCTTCTCTGGCTTGTCCATATCTCCAGGGAAACCTCAAGCCCCACACACGCCCTCTAGACCTATAGCACAGGAGCAGGGGGGCAGGTCAGCAAGCACAAGGCACACTCCCCCCTTGCCTTGCTCGCTCCTGTGTCCAGACTGGGTCACTAGAAAGAGTGAGAGGAGGAAGCCACCCGGGCCGGGGTGGGCATCCCACTGCAGGGAAGCCGGGCACAGCGGGTTCGCAGGGCAGAGGGGGCTCTAAGTGGGCCATGGTACCTTTGTATCTGCCGTTCATTCTGGGGCAACAGTGCCAGGGAGCAGCGGCTGCCGGTCCCCTCGCTCACCGGAGGTTAAGCCATCTGGGGCTGCCTGCAGCAGCCAGCTCTGCTCCGCACTCCCCAGCCGGCTGAGCCGGGCCCAGTCTCCTCCCACGCTTCCCCTGCCCAAGGCCTGACATCACCGCATGGTTCCTGCTGCTCCCAAAGCAGTGAGTCAAACCCACGCCTCCGAAGGGAGGGGAGCGCCCCGCCAGCACCAACCACACCGCCGCCATGGCCGGGGGGCTGAGACAGGCACCGATGGTGCCCCCAGCCCTCCGCTGCTTGCTCCAGCCTCCTCCAGAGTGCACCCTTCAACCTGTCCCCCCACTTCCCCCACAGGATGCTGGGGCTCCGGGCAGAGCACACACCTGGGCACGGGCTCCCTGTGCTGTGTGGTTTCCCTTCCCCTTGTGCACGGCGCCACCGTTTGGCGCCAAGCATGAGTGGGAAACAAGAGTGAAACCAGTCGAGCTCCTGGTGCAGGGCTACCTCAGGGGAAGGCCGCTTCCCCATTCCCCAGCGCCCCTGAATTCCTCCCGTGGCAGCCAGGGCTGGAGTCTCCGTGAAAGCTACCATGGCTCTGCCCATCTCTGGTGAACGCCTCCCCTCCAAGGATCTCAAAGCACTTCCCCCATCGCTGAGCCTCACAGCCTGGCCGGGGGGGGGGGGGGGGGGGGGGAGGGGGGGGGGGAGTGGAGCACAAGCCTGGTTATATTGGCCTGGAAAGCAAGGATGGGCACAAAGGACTTGTCCAAGGTCAGACGGGGAGCCAGTGCCAGAGAGCTCAGGTGTGTGACTCCCAGGCTCCGGCAACGATCAACAGACACAAACACCCTGCCCATGGCATAAGCTACGTGGGCAGGGCTGGCACGTGCCATGGGGCCGTGTGCAATGGCAGCTGGGAAAGCCCCGCTTTCGGGCCCCTGTGCCAGAACCTCCCTGCCCGGCTCCGACAGCCTCCTGGGGCCCGTGCTCCATCCTACGGCATTCGCTGCAGCTTGCGGCTGGATGTCTGGGTGCCACACACAATGGGCTGCACAGGCTGGGTCACCTGAGAAACACTGCCAACCCCAGCAGTGAGCTCTAGCTCCCCCGTGGGGCAGGGCGAGACCCTCCTGCCAGGCCAGCCCTGTGAGGGGCGGTCCGGCCCACAGCATGCAGCTGTGTCAACTCCGGCATTGCTCCATGGGCCAGCACCTGGCACCCTGGGGGATGAGGCCCATAGACACAGGCTCCTCAGCCAGCAGGATTACAGACACCCCTGGGGCTGAGAGCGCACAGGGCAGCACCGTCTGTCCTGAAGCCAGCCAGGAGGGGCCAGACAGGCCTCCAGGGCAAAGGAAAGGAGAGATCCTGGATGCTCCGTCACTGCTGTGCCAAAGGGACACAGCCCCTGTAAGCGCTGTGTGAGTTTGACGTGAGCGGCACAGAGCTGGAGGCGGGGTGAAGGCTTCTTTGCCAGCCTTCCACAATCATGAGAGACAGCCTCCCTCTGCTCTGCAGCCAGAGGGGCCTACAGGGACGGGGCAGGAAGGGGTTAATGGGTAAACCAGTCCCCAAAGGGTTAATGCACCTAGCATTGCAGGGCTACCTTGGAGAATCCCCCTTTGCAGGTGCAGGGAAGATGAGGTGGGCGCAGGAAATAATCGATCCTAGCTGGGGGGCACCCAGGTCAGAGACAGTCTCCTCTCCCGTGTTGGTCCCCGCAGCACCCAGAGACGGTAACATGGGCCCCCCCACCCAGGCCTGGGCTGCTGCCCTGCTCCCGCTCTTTACAATGGAGAGGGGCCTGGACAGAGTTTTCCCTCTGTCCCTGCTGGTTTTTCACGGTCTCCAATCTGTCTCTTGCCTTTCTCTGGGCTTGTCACAACGGCACCGAGCACCTCACCCGCTAACGAAGCAGCCTGCACGACCCCCCATGCAGTGCCCCGTATCTAACCACGTGGGAGAGGGGAGGTCTTTGTTACAGATCCAGCGCCCCTGCCCCTTTAACCCAACATCAGTGACGAACGTTCCCTGGGGTGCTTGAGGTGGCCTGGTGGGGTGCGGACTGGACGCTCTCACATGCTGACTGAAAGGGGCAGGGCACTGGATCTTTATACAGGTTCCTTCTCCCACCTGCTCCTTAGGCCCCAGAGGTAGACAGGTGCTAACAACAGTCGGCCAAATGCTCACTCAACTTCCCATCTGACCTCTCAGGATCACTAACTCTCCAGTCAACGGACAGTCTCCGAGGCGACCTGCCCTACATCGCTAAGGCAACGCACGCAGAACACACTTTCTCCTCACATGGGCCATCAGGCTCTGGACTGCGTAGAAACAAGGGAAGGGCACATCCAGCTCTCCCCCAGGCCGGACACGTGACAAAATGATGGCACTCCGCATCTGGACTGCGTAGAAACAAGGGTCGGTCCTGGGGCCGGTTTTGTTTAATATCTTTATTAATGATCTGGAGGATGGTGTGGACTGCACTCTCAGCAAGTTTGCAGATGACACTAAACTAGGAGGCGTGGTAGATACACTAGAGGGTAGGGATCGGATACAGAGGGACCTAGACAAATTAGAGGATTGGGCAGAAAAAAACCTGATGAGGTTCAACAAGGACAAGTGCAGAGTCCTGCACTTAGGACGGAAGAATCCCATGCACTGCTACAGACTAGGGACCGAATGGCTAGGTAGCAGTTCTGCTGAAAAGGACCTAGGGGTCACAGTGGACGAGAAGCTGGATATGAGTCAACAGTGTGCTCTTGTTGCCAAGAAGGCTAACGGCATTTTGGGCTGTATAAGTAGGGGCATTGCCAGCAGATCGAGGAACGTGATCGTTCCCCTTTATTCGACATTGGTGAGGCCTCATCTGGAATACTGTGTCCAGTTTTGGTCCCCACACTACAAGAAGGATGTGGAAAAATTGGAAAGAGTCCAGCGGAGGGCAACAAAAATGATTAGGGGTCTGGAGCACATGACTTATGAGGAGAGGCTGAGAGAACTGGGATTGTTTAGTCTCCAGAAGAGAAGAATGAGGGGGGATTTGATAGCAGCCTTCAACTACCTGAAGGGGGGTTCCAAAGAGGATGGAGCTCGGCTGTTCTCAGTGGTGGCAGATGACAGAACAAGGAGCAATGGTCTCAAGTTGCAGTGGGGGAGGTCCAGGTTGGATATCAGGAAAAACTATTTCACTAGGAGGGTGGTGAAACACTGGAATGCGTTACCTAGGGAGGTGGTGGAGTCTCCTTCCTTGGAGGTTTTTAAGGCCCGGCTTGACAAAGCCCTGGCTGGGATGATTTAGCTGGGAATTGGTCCTGCTTTGAGCAGGGGGTTGGACTAGATGACCTCTTGAGGTCCCTTCCAACTCTGATATTCTATGATTCTATGATTCTATGATCTCCACCCTCGCAGCAAGTCTGCAAGGGGAGCCAGCAAGGGGGCAGCTGCTTCCTTGTCTGCATTTCATGAACATCCTCTCCAGCGCCAGGGAATGTTCCTGGGCTGCAACTGCCGGACTCCGTGCAACTGAAATGGGACCTTTCCTCGAGGAGCCAACTGGGGGCAGAAGTGAACTGGGTCTTTCGGGGTGCTCCTCATGGCCTGAGGGGAGGGGCAGTGACTGAGCCCACTTAACCAGCTTGTTGGGGAGACAATGAATGTCTCCGTGTTGATTCTTTAAGTAAGCAGTCTGCAACTCAGGTACTGAGGAGAGATCGGGTTACTGGTTTTTCTGAGCAGAACAACCTTATAACTGAACAGGGAGAGAAGGCAAACTCTCATCTCCAGATATTTTGGATATGACTTGGAGTCTCTTAGTGGACTTGACATCTGATTCCACGTGGAAGCAGAGGTTGGTAATGGACGGATAAAAGAACCTTGAGTCTAACATGCTAGTGAAAATGGATGGTATCTCTTTAAGACAGAGTCCAGCCTTCGAATTGGTAACGGTTGAGGACCTGAAAACTGGTAAGCAGGCTAGTGTCTGTGTTGATGCAAATTACCTGACAGACTGGGGGGAGAAAGACTTGCCTGTAGCTGTTAGCAGAGAGCACACACCCAGCCAGCCAATGGATTGATTCTGTTACACCAAAGAGTTCAGATTTTGACCCTACTGGACAGGGAGGAAGGGAAGGATTAAACCTTGTAAATAAAAGCCACCGGTTAACCCTAAAATACCAAACCCCCAAGGAAGTGGTTAAACTGAAAGCCTATGTTAAGGAAGACCCTGAGGTCAAGAAAAAGCTACAAAGATTCAAAAGGGATAAGGAACAAGCTGACCTAAAGAATGATTCCTCTAAACCAAAGGCTTGGCATGGCAAAAATGACTGTAAATGTACATTTGTGATAATACTGATGTTCTTGCTAATGACTGTAACTAACTTGTTGCTGATACCAAAAACTGTAAAAATGTACAACCTGCACTTTTTTGAAAAACCCTCGAACATGTTGGGGGTGATACATAAGAACTCTCTGTTGTAAAAGCCTTCATGGTTATACTGTTTCATTACATGACAACACACACTGTTAAAAGGCCTGGTGATACTGATATTTCACAGTTAGTGTCTGTATCTAATCTTGAAACAGTACACAGCAGAAAAACCACTACAAGTTTGAACTGCTGTGCACAAAGGGAAAATGAGGTACAACACCTCACCGCCTTCATGGCTGAATACCAGAGTAAGTGCTCCCTAAAGAACATTCATGGCTATGTTAAGTTAACACATAGACCAAACCCTGAAATCACTAAAGTGTTTCACAAAGTATGGACTAAGTTTTTGGCTGGGGCCAAAGCATGCATCAGTAATTTGGCCTTGCAAATAATTTAGTATAAACACAGCTTATATCAATAATGGAAGGTACTTAAGGTGTATCCAGAAGCTCCAATTTTGCCCTTCCACGCCAGTCTCACATTGGGGGTGTGACACGTGGCTAGAAAAGGTTAAACATCCTGCAAAATGAATAACCCACAGAAGACATGTGGGGAGATAATGTTTGTGTTTTTGTGTATTTACATATGTATGAGTAGGGTGGACAATGTAATCAACAGTCCCTGTTTATGCTGTATTCTGATAATTCAGAGGTCAAAAGAACATCCTATCCTGTAAATGAACTGTAAATACAGGATATCTCAGTATTCATCTCTCTTTGAAATGTACTGAGAGTGGTGAAGGAACAAGCAAATGGCCTTATGTTAATTTGTAAGTGAGGGACCTCCTTCAAAGTCATCCTAATGACCTTTTGTTCCCAGAGGAATTCCAACTTGTCAAAAGTCATGAAATTATATAAAAGACCCTTGGGTCCTGATTCTGTCATCTCAGATCTGCTTAGATTTCATCAGGGGAAGTTTGAGTTGCAAGACTGAGGTCCCAGTTATGCTGGTTCGCCCTGAATGTGAGATTTGGACATTTGACTATGATCTAGGACAGGGGTAGGTAAACTACGGCCCGCAGGATTGCCACCCCCGTGGCGCCGCGGGCCCTGCGCTGTTCCCGGAAGTGGCTGGCACCATGTCCCTGCAGCCCCTGGGGAACCGGGGGGGTGGGGAAGAGGAGTACAGAGGGCTCCGCACGCTGCCCTCGCCTGCAGGCACCACCCCTCACACTCCCATTGGCCGGGAATGGGGAACCGCGGCCAATGGGAGCTTCCGGGGAGGTACCTGCAGGCGAGGGCAGCGCGTGGAGTCCTCTGTCTGTCCCCCTTCCCTCAGGGGCCGCAGGGACGTGGTGCCGGCCGCTTCTGGGAGTGGTGCAGGGCCAGGGCATGCAGGGAGCCTGTCTTAGCCTCGCTGCCACCCCGGAGCCACTCCAGGTAAGCAGTGCCGGGCCGGAGCCTGCACCCCAACCCCCTGCCCTCTCGCACCCCTCCTGTCTCCCAACCCCCTGCCCTGAGTCCCCTCCCACATCCCTCCTGCGCCCCAACCCCCTGCCCTGAGTCCCCTCCCACATCCCTCCTGCGCCCCAACCCCCTGCCCTGAGTCCCCTCATACATCCCTGCACCCCAACCCCTTGCCCTGAGCCCCTTTCTGCACACTGCACACCCTCCCACACCCTGCAATCCCTCCTGCACACCAACCCCCTGCCCTGAGCCCCCCATACATCCTGCACCCCTCCTGCACCCCAACCCCTTGTCCTGAGCCCCTTCCTGCACACCGCACGCCCTCCCACACCCCTGCCCCAGCCCTACATTCATGGCCCTGCATGCAATTTCCCCACCCAGATGTGGCCCTCGGGCCAAAAAGCTTGCTCACCCCGAGCTATGAACTGAATTATAAAGGAACTCTTTGCAACTACAAAGCTCACCATCTCTCCTGTGAATCTGAACCTCAATGAATTTGAACTCAAGTCTGTATGCATAGGGAGCTTTTAACCATACTCTCTCTCTCATTTTTTAATAAATGTTAGATTAGTTAATAAGAATTGGCTGTAGCGTGTATTTGGGTAAGATCTGAAACGTTCGCTAACCTGGGAGGTAATGTGTCCGATCGTTTGGGATTGGTAGAACCTTTTCTTTTATATGATGAAATAAGATTTACAGAAATTGTCATCATATTTGATGTGGGTACCTGGATGGAGGCCTGAGGCTGGATCACTTTAAGAGAACTGTGTTGTTTGGATTTCTGAGTAACCAGTGAGGTAATAAAGAAGCTGTTTTATGCTGGCTTGGTGAATCTAAGTATTGGAATATCCACCAGCTTTTGCGGGTTTGGCTGCTCCATTCTTTGCAGCTCACCCTAATTGAGTGACCATAGCTGGCTCCCACTAGGACCTCGGTAACAGCCCCACTCTAGGGTTGCCAACTTTCTACTCACACAAAACTGAACAACTTTGCCGCACCCCCTACCCCTCCTCTGAGGTCCCGTCTCTGCCCCACCCCTTCTCAGAGGCTCCACCCCCCGTTCACACCATCCTCCCACCCTCTGTCACTCACCCTACCTCACTTGCTCATTTTTGCCAGGCTGGGGCAGGGGGTTGGGGTGGGCGTGAGGGCTCTGGCTGGGGATGAGGGGTTTGGGATGCAGAAGAGGGCTCTGGGCTGGGATCAAGGGGTTCAGAGGGAGGGAAGGGGCTCAGGGCTGGGGCAGGGGTTTGGAGCACAGGAGGGGATGAGGGGTGCAGGCTCCGGGCAGCACTTACCTCAGGCATCTCCCAGAAGCAGCGGCATGTCCCCCCCTCCAACTCCTATGGGGAGGTGCGGCCAGGCAGCTCTCCGTGCTGCCCTATCTGCAGGCTCCACCCCTGCAGCTCCCACTGGCTGTGGTTCCCAACCAATGGGAGCTGCTGATCTGGCACTTGGGGCAGGGGCAGCGTGTGGAGCTCCCTGGCTGCCCCTATGCATAGGAGCTGGAGGGGGGATATACCATTGCTTCTGGGAGCCACATGGCGCCATGGCAGGCAGGGAGCCTGCCTTAGCCTCACTGCACTGCCAACTGAACTTTTAATGGCCCGGTCAGCAGTGCTGACCGGAGCCACCAAGGTCCCTTTTCAATCGGGCGTTCTGGTAGAAAACCAGACACCTGGCAACCCTACTTCACTCCCCGAACGGTGCCCCCAGTGAGGCCAGGGAGGGGTCTAAGCGGTGGGGAGTTTCTCCTTCAACAATGCCAAGGGAAGGGAGGTGTCCCTAACAGCGGCACCCCGAGAGCCCATCAGCTGCCTGTTAGAACCCTGAAAGCTGCATCACTGCAGCAGGGCACAGCCAACCTCCTGCTCCCATATTTAACAGGGAGGTGCGGCCCATGGGGACCACAGGTCCCAGCATGCACTGCAGCAAGGGCGCCGGCTCAAGGAGGAGCACTGTACTATGGGACTTGTAGTCCGTGTCAGCTGCACCACCGTAACAAAGGGTGCGGTTGAGCCAGCTGCCTCCACTCCCATACCCACTTCCATAGGGAGCATGATGGTGGGGCACATCCCCCATGTCTCAGCCTCCCCCAGCTCTGCCCCCGCAGCTCCAGAGAGGAAGGGCCCAAGAGGAAGAGCCCAGCCCCCAGCCAGGAAGAAAAGGAAAAGCCGCCTCCCTCCCGGCTCCTTTCCTGTTTACTGCTGTTTTTAGAGCGGGGGGAGGGGGGGAGGTGAGGTCCAGGAGGCACAATGCGTAAGGGGAACCTCTCCCGCGAGGCTGGGGAGAGCGGGTCCCCACAAGGGTCAGTGTAGAGCCCAGCAGTAGAGCCGCGCGGGAGGATCAGGCTGTCAGCCCACATGCACCGTTGCCCAGGCAGCCCCCGCCCCATTTCACTGCTGGGCACAGGCACGCACCAACGCCTTTCAAGCCAGCCGAGATCTCCCAGCCCTTCCCAGACTGGGGCTGCACCCCTGCGCTCTCCCCGAACCAGAAACCCGGCATCCCACAGACAAGGCACAGTCACGCCTGCGACCCGGCAGGCTTCACTGCTAGCTCTGCTCAGGAGAGGGGCCCCACCACCCACGAGCGGCTACACTACAGCTCTGCACACAGCCGGCAGCTCCCAAACCCGGCAGGACGCCCGACAGGCCCAGGCCCAGCAGCACCCTCTCCCCCGCCCGGCAGCAGCCCCGCAATCAGCAAAGCCACTGACTCTGGGGAGTCGGCAATTAGAGTAAATGGGCCAGCAGCACAGGATGCAGCCCAGTTAATTAGCCAGCGGGACGCCCAGCCTAGCAAAAGCCCAGGCAACCTAATTAGCTTCCTTGCAGAGTGAGACTGAGCCCAGAGACAGCTGGCCAACGGCGCCACCTTCAGGGAACAAGGATGTTAGACCTGGAAACGGTCTAGAAACTCCCAGACTTCCCCGGGGCAGGGCCAGCAGCATCAGGGACCCACACCCCCACTCCCCGCCTGCAACATCTCCGGGGCATCTGCAGCAGCTGCTCCCCTGGAAAAGTTCCATGGGCCCATGGGAGCAGGAGCCTCTGACCTAGTGCTTCCCGCCAACTGTTCCCTCCAGCCGGGCCCTCTCCGGCCTCCCGGCACCTCGGCCAGGCTCTCTCCACGTGACAGGGCTTCCCCATTTCCCTGGGCCTGGGATGGTCCATGCTGATCTCACTGCCAGGAACTTTTCCAGTGACTCAGCTGTATCCCACCCCGCTGCTCTGGCTACGCCACTCCCTGCCGGCTGTTCAGACCCTGCAGATGCCCCCTGCACTACGCAATTAGCCACGCTCATTTAATCACCGCTTCCCAGCCCCGTCACTCCCGCCAGCCCTCCCTGGCACTGGCTTCTGGGCTCTGAATCCACACAAGATCACTGACGTCTTCCCATTCCAAGCTGAGCTTCCCTGGCATGGGGTGAATCTGCACCGGGCAGCGTGCGGCTGCTCCTGTACCAGCCCTTCAGCGTGCGGCACCAGTTACCACAGGCCTCGGCAGAACTCTCCCTGCTGTGGTGCATACCAGCTCTCCTCTGGGCCTGGCAGGGACCTGCTCCCTTTTGGGGGATCCCGATAGCGGATGGGTAGCCCTGTAAACGTGAGGAACAGGGGAGGTACCCAGGGAGTGAGGGGAGTTTCACCTTCTCCCCCAATTCCCCAGGACTCCCTGGAGCCACTGCTTCATACAGCCGTGCCAGGAACTGTGGGATAGGTACCAGAGGGCAATGGGTCTGCAACAACGTCACAGAGACGGTACAGATGTGGGGCAGGACTGTGCGGGCACGCTGTCCCGGTGGCACTTCCACCAGCGTTCTCAGCCATGGCATAGGTCTCTAGGGCATGGGCAGCCCCTCAGCCAGGGCTTCTGCACTGCCCCCGCCGACGCCCAGTCCCCTCCGGGCTCAGTTGCCCCCGCAGATGCCCAGTCCTCTCCAGCACCCCCCGCCAAGGCTCAGTCCCCTCCGGTGCCCCCTGCCGACGCCCAGTCCCCTCTGACACCCCCGCAGGGCTCTGTCGCCCCCGCAGATGCCCAGTCCCCTCCAGAGCCCCCCGCCAATGCTCAGTCCCCACCAACGCCCCCCTGCAGGGGTTAGTCACAATGCTGATGGCTTTCCCTACACCTAGGCTGAGCCAACACTGAGCAGGCGGGATCCCCCACAGCCTGGGGGCCATCGTTTTCATCCTGCCTCCCAAAACATGGGCCGGAGCAGGGGGAGGGGCTCTACGACAAAACTCCCTGAGATTCACCTCCACTTAGACTGCCTAATAACAAACAACGATAACAATCCCTAGCGCTGAGCTAGACCTTTCCACCATTTCACAGGGAGGGAAATTGAGGCACATAACAGGGAAGCGACTTGCCCAAGGTCACCCAGCCAGCCACTGGACCCAAGTTTGCCAGAGCGGACACTCTCGCTCGTCACGCCTACCTGCCCAATGCGAACGCTCACCCCCGGTACCAGCCTGCTCAGCCTGGACGTGCCAGAGCAGCGCCATTCCGGGTCCAGCGGTCCCCGCCTGAGGAGAGACGCTGGCGGGGGCGGGGGCAATCGGAGGAGGAAGCATCTGAGGGTCACAGTCCCTTTGAACTGGAGCGAATAGCAGCAGAGACGGGCCCTGGCTGCGTATTACTAAGGAGATTCCCAGAGGCACCCACATAAGGCCAAGGGCAGACAGAAGAGAGATGTTCTGCCGGTCCCTGCTTGTATTAACCGTGGCTCTGGCCCAGGCTGGCAATCCATAGGTCGAGCCAGCCCCAACCACGGTCGGCACCAGGCGCTTCAAAAGGAAGGAGCAGACAGTCCCGGGGACCCTCTAGCTCAGCCATTGCAGTTAGAGGAGGGCTGGAGCCCGGAGGTGGGAGAGGGCAGAGCCCTTCACAAACTATTGGGGGTTCTAAATATTTCCTGTAACGAGCTGCTCTTGTTCCCAGTCTCAACGTCTAATCCCTCCTGACTCCTGCTAAGCTCTGGGCCACAATATCATGTGGCAGTGAGTTCCACAAGCCAATTGCATGAAAGAGCATTTCCTCTCACCAGTTTTACAGCTGCTGCCTGTCAGGGTCACTGACCGGCCCCTGCTTGGCATCTACATTCCAAGGGGCCATCTCCTTTCTAAGGGAACCTTCACAGGAGCATGCCTCTGCAGGCTGTGAGCCATGCCTCTCAGGAGAGCCATGCCACGTGTACAGGCAGCGCTCCAAGAGACAGCACACGTGGGAGTTTAACGTCTAGCACAGAGCACCTTCGGTTTCCTCTGGGTCTCTCGCTGGATAGCAAGAGCCTCCACCAGTGCACAACTGTGGTAGCAAGTTTATTTATGGGGCTGGAAATACCTAGGTCATTCGGGCCATGTATAAGAGGACCAGCATGGCTGGGAGTTAAAGGTAACCTGAGAGGGGGGGAAAATACTGGGCACTGGCCCCGTTTACTTCTTTCCAACAGAGAATAGCTGGGAAAGGGCTGGGGGGCAAAAACAACAGGGTTATTGCTCGTTTCCTGCTTTAGAATTAAGAACATAAGAACGGCCAGACTGGATGAGACCAAAGGTCCATCTAGCCCAGTATCCTGTCTGCCAACAGTGGCCAATGGCAGGTGCCCCAGAGGACATGTACAGAATAGATAATCATCAAGTGATCCATCCCCTGTTGTCCATTCCCAGCTTCTGGCAAACAGAGGCGAGGGACACCATCCCTGTCCATCCTGGACAACAGCCATTGATGGACGTATCCTCCATGAACTTATCTAGTTCTTTTTTGAACCCTGGTATAGTTTTGGCCTTCACAACATCCTCTGGCAAGTTCCACAAGTTGACTGTGAAGAAATACTTTATTTTGCTTGTTTTAAATCTGCTGCCTGTTAATTTCATGGGGTGACCCCTCATTCTTGAGTTATGAGAAAGAGTAAATAACAACACTTCCTTATTTACTTTCTCCACACCAGTCATGATTTTATAGACCTCTAGCATATCACCCCTTAGTCATCTCTTTTCCAAGCTGAAAAACCCAGTCTTATTAAACTCTCCTCATATGGAAGCTGTTCCCTACCACTAATAATTTTTGTTGCCTTTCTCTGTATCTTTTCCAATTCCAATATATCTTTTTGAGATGGGATGACCTCTGGTCTGCATGCAGTATTCAAGATGTGGGTGTACCATGGAGAGGCAATTGAGGTGTTGTCTCCCTTGGACGATTCTAGGGTGACTGGAGAAGAGGGGACACGACATCACCCAGACACAGCCAAGCCACCACTGTTATACAACAGTCCTGCCCAGCGGGAAATCTGCAGGCCAGGCAGGAACAGAACCCAGTTCTCCTGGGTTCCAGTCCAGTGCCCTAGCCCTGTGAGAACTCGGTGCTCTTCTTAACTCCCCACCCCATGCCTCTCTCAGCGTCCATCTGGTGACTGAGCGATGCAGGGGTGCTACAGCACGGAGTTCACGACTGGATCACAATGCACGTGCACAAGGGGCAGAGTTAAGGTTGCCCAGGCAGCCTTAATACTGGCATTTCCTAGCTTCTGAGCACTCGGCTCTGCACACTGACCAGTCTGAGGATCAACGTGCAAAGGGAAGCCTGCCCTAAAGGAGTGCTCTAGGGCAGTGGTCTCCAAACTTTTTTGATCGTGCGCCCCATCAGTAAAAAAAATTTTGAGCACGCACCTCATGCTGCGCCGCAGGGCCGGCTCTACCATTTTTGCCGCCCCATCCAGGGCGTCTGCCTTTCACTTCTCCCTCCCTCCACAGGCTCCTGTTAACCCCTGGGTGACCAGCAGCCCACACTCAGTGCAGGAGGCTCTGATCTCTGCACCAGGCTAGTTGGCCTGTTCCCAGCGGGAGTCTCCTTCAGTTGTATCTGGGTACAGGGCAGTCTCCCGGGAAGTGCAGGGTCCCAGAGCCCAGGTTCCAGCCTGAGCAGCTACACCGCAGTTCACTGCCCGAGCCCCGGGCCATGGAGTTCTAGGCCCGAAGGGAGCGCCAGACATCCTGCCTGACCCCCTGTATAGCACAGGCCCCAGCACCCGCACACTAACCCCAACAACCGGACTGAGACCATGCGTTACAGCCCTCAGGAGAGGACAGCCCTGTGCCAGGCAGAGAATAGGGAGTGAGGCTCACCAGTGCCCGGAAAACAACAAAGGGAGCTACACCCCGAGAATCCTGTCAAGTGACCCCCACCCGCTGACGAGCCGGACGACAAACCCCCATGTCCCTGCCAACCTGACCTGGGGGAATTCCGGCCTGTGAGCAGGAACCAGCCAGCCAAACCCCCAAGGGAGAGAGCTCCGGGTGCCACCGCAGAGCCCTGCCCCTGCCCAGCACCCCAGCCCCAGCCCTGGCCAGACCTGCGGCTTCAGGAGGAGATTGAAACCCCCCAGAAGACACTGGGGGTGGGGGGTGGAAACCCCTTCCGGACGCTGAAGCCCTGCAGCATGAGGGATTGGTCTGTCTGGGGATTGGTCCTGCTTTGAGCAGGGGGTGGGACTAGATACCTCCTGAGGTCCCTTCCAACCCTGATATCTATGATTCTACGAGCTATAGGAAAGTAAGACAAACCAGGAGAGACCCAGGGCTGCCCAGCCCCTGCCCTGTTGCTGAGGAAGGAGATAAGCCAACACAAAACAGAACACGTGGGGGGAGGAATAAAAATCCAACCCAGAGTACATGGGGGGACTCCCTTCCTGACCCTGCCGGTGGCCACCTGAAGCCCTGCAGCAGAAGCTAAAGCAGCGGTTCTCAAACTTCTGTATCAGTGACCCTGTCACACAGCAGCCTCTGAGTGCCACCCCCCTTACACATGAAAAACACTTGTGTATTTAACACCGTTACAAACGCTGGATGCAAAGCGGGGTTTGGGGGGAAGGCTGACAGCTCGCGACCCCCCATGTAATAACCTCGCGACCCCCTGAGGGGTCCCAACCCCCAGTCTGAGAACCCCTGGGCTAGAGGAACGTAAGACAAACCAGGAACGAGCCCCTGGGCTGCTGAGCCCTGCTGCCCGCCGCAGAGCCTGAGCGGACCCTGACGCAGGCAGCAAGCCGGCCAGCGAGACAGGGACAAGGGGCACCAAGGGCTGCCCCTCTCCTGACTCTACTCCAGGGGTCGGCAACCTTTCAGCAGTGCTGTGCCGAGTCTTCAGTTATTCACTCTGATTTAAGGTTTCACGTGCCAGTCATACCTTTTAATGTTTTTAGAAGGTCTCTATAATATATAACTAAACTATTGTTGTATGTAAAGTAAATAAGGCTTTTAAAATATTTAAGAAGCTTCATTTAAAATTAAATTAAAATGCAGAGCCCCTGGACCGGTGGCCAGGACCTGGGCAGTGTGAGTGCCACTGAAAATCAGCTCGCGTGCCGCCTTTGGCACACGTGCCATAGGTTGCCTACCCCTGCTCTACTCCCTTCAGCCCAAGGGAAGGGGAGCAGGGTAGTGGGACAAGGGCATCACCGAAGAGCAGGTTTTGTTCTCCTCTGATGGGATCCACAAACCCAGATCAGACAACACAGGTCCTAGGACTCCCTGTGGAATCCTATCCCTGCCCTCGAGAACACTTCCCCACACCGGAAACCCCCCTCACCCCGCCTCCTCTGCCAGAGCCCCCCCTCACCCCACCCTGCTCCCTACACCAGAGACCCCTCTCTCCCCCTGCACCAGAGCCCCTCTCACCCCACCCTGCTCCCTACACCAGAGCCCCCCTCTCTTCCCCTGCGCCAGAGCCCCCCTTGCCCTGCCCGTGCCAGAGCTCTCCCTCACCCCACCCTGCTCTCTACCCCAGAGCCCCCCTCTCTTCCCCTGCGCCAGAGCCCCCCTCGCCGCGCCCCTGTGCCAGAGCTCCCCCTCACCCCACCCTGCTCCCTACCCCAGAGCCCCGCTCTCTTCCCCTGCGCCAGAGCCCCCCTCGCCCCACCCCTGTGCCAGAGCCCCCTCTCACACCACCCTGCTCCCTACACCAGAGCCCCCCTCTCTTCCCCTGCGCCAGAGCCCCCCTCGCCCCGCCCCTGTGCCAGAGCTCCCCCTCACCCCACCCTGCTCCCTACCCCAGAGCCCCGCTCTCTTCCCCTGCGCCAGAGCCCCCCTCGCCCCACCCCTGTGCCAGAGCCCCCCCTCACCCCACCCTGCTCCCTACACCAGAGACCCCTCTCTCCCCCTACACCAGAGCCCCCCTCGCCGCGCCCCTGTGCCAGAGCTCCCCCTCACCCCACCCTGCTCCCTACCCCAGAGCCCCGCTCTCTTCCCCTGCGCCAGAGCCCCCCTCGCCCTGCCCCTGTGCCAGAGCTCCCCCTCACCCCACCCTGCTCCCTACCCCAGAGCCCCCCTCTCTTCCCCTGCGCCAGAGCCCCCCTCACCCCGCCTCCTCTGCCAGAGCCCCCCCTCACCCCACCCTGCTCCCTACACCAGAGACCCCTCTCTCCCCCTACACCAGAGCCCCCCTCTCTTCCCCTGCGCCAGAGCCCCCCTCACCCCGCCCCTGTGCCAGAGCCCCCCCTCACCCTGCTCCCTACACCAAAGCCCCTCCTCTCCCCCTGCGCCAGAGCCCCCCTCGCCCTGCCCCTGTGCCAGAGCTCCCCCTCACCCCATCCTGCTCCCTACCCCAGAGCCCCCCTCTCTTCCCCTGTGCCAGAGCCCCCTCGCCCCGCCCCTGTGCCAGAGTCCCCCTCATCCCACCCAGCTCCCTGAATCAGAGACCCCTTCACCCCACCCCTGCGCCACAGAGCCCCCTCACCCTGCCCAACGCACTGGGACAGAGCTGGGGCCAGCACAGGGCAGTGCCGCTCCCTGGAGTGCATGCTCCATCTCTTGCCCCCGGGCGGGGAGGACGGGACCTCATCCAGGCTCTTTGGTGCACCGCTCGTGATCCACCCTGCAGGCACGTGGGCAGTGCAGAGCCCCTGCCCTGACAGCTCCCTGGCCCTTGCCTTCCTTCACGCTGACTGCTGATCCCATGGCACCTGGCCCCAGACACGCCCCAGGCTGGAGCTCAGGTTGGGGTAAACATGCTGCACACGGACCCATGCTTTCCCCAGAGACACCAAACGCTCTGGAACTGCTGGGCCAGCTCGTTTCCCGGCCAGCCACCGCACATCTGGCCTCCCTCTCCAAGGGGACCCAGATGCCCCAGCCAGGCAGGACAGAGCATGCAGGTAACTGAGTTACATGAATATCTGCCCCCAGTGCCTCCTGTGCAGAGCAGGGTGCCAGGGGAGGGTAGGAGCCCAGCCCCGTGGGGAAGAGGGGCAGGGGACAGTGGGAGGGCTGCCCGATGGAGGAAGGCAGGGGGAGAGAGGGCGGCCCAGTGGGGGAGGGGGCGGGGACACAGGTCAGCTGGTGAAGGGGAGGGACACGGGTGGGGCTGGTGGGAAGGATCTGAGCCGCTGGCCAGGGCGGCAGCCAGGTGCAAGGCAAACAGCAGCTGGGGTTCCGACAGGGATCTCCCTGGACCCCGCGAGAGGGATCCAGGCTTTATCCCAGCCTTGGGCTGGCAGGCCTGGCCCTCCCTCAGTCAGCGCTGCCTGAGCCCCCCAAGATGGAGCCCAAAGCCAGCAGCAGGAGGCTGGCTCAGGTACCCCCCATGGGGAGCTGTTCAGGTGCAGAGTTGTCCGCCTGGAAGTGTCCCGTGCTGCTGGCAGCCCCCGCAGCTGCCAGAGCCACCCGCCAAGAAAAGGCCCCGACGCAGAGGGCAGGTGCCACAGGCCGCTCCAATGGGCTGGCTCCAACGGGGCTGGTGCAGGGAGCCAGTGGCCACCCCATGGCAATCAAGGGGTTAAACTAAGTGCAGCTCCCACGATGGGGCTGGAGGGGGGGGCTCTCTGCCCCCTCCCCTCTCAGCTCAGCCCCAGCCTTTCAGGGCACAGTTCCCAGAGTCCCCCTCGCTCGCCTGGCACAGGGACTATCCCAGCAGCTGAGGGGAACCCAGGCAGCCATGCTGATGAGCCCCACACCAAGGGGGCAAGCCCAAGGCTCTGCCACCAGCACTTGCCTGCCACTCACTGCGGCACAGCCACCCAGGACATCCCCCTCTCCCACCTCTCGAAAGGCCCCACCTTTGTGCCCTGCAGAGGCTTGCCCGCCCCACGGCCCTGCCAGCTCCCTGTCAGTCTGTGGGCCTCGGCTGCCGGCTCTCCCCAGGGCCAGGGAGATCAGGCCTCCAGTAGGTGGAACGCTCCGCTGCTGTGGGGGAATCAGCCGGCCCTTGGCCTGCTGCAAGGGGCACAGCACCTGGGCTCAGATTGGGGCCTGCCCACCCCCTTCGGGCAGGAGAGAGGCAGGACCTGCAGCTGGGCATCAGGGGTGGTGGCAGGGAGGTCACACCCACATCCTCACCTTGCCCCAGAGTGAGCCCAGCCGGCTGTGCCCCACCTGAGAGATGCTGCAGAGAACCGCGAGGGGGGAAGCTGCCCCTCCTGTCACTCAGGGAGCAGACCCCAGACGCCTCGGGAACAATCAACACGAGACCAGCCACCTCCAGAGACTGGGCTCAAGGACGAACAGCTCCCGTGAGAGCGGCAGCCCCACAAAATCCACCACAGTCGAGACAAGGCAGGACTGAGAGGCACCAGCAGAGTCCAGGGCTAGGAGAGAAGGGGGCTGTGGGTCGGGATCGAGGGGCAGCAGCCAAGCTGGGGGGGGCAGGGCGTGGATAACAAGGGCGCTGAGGGTCAGGATTGCGGGCCACCAGCAGAGTGCAGTGTGGTCGGGGGGAGCGCCAGCCCAACACCTGCCTGGACTGGCCTACCAGGACTATAAGTCTCTGTTTTACTAACATGCACTGCGCCCGCCCTCCCCCCCCCCCCCTCCTGCTCCACAAGAGCAATGACGGCTTCATTTTCAGCTCCCCTTTGCACCCCTCGCTCTGAGATCAGTGCCCTCCCGCGGGAAAGCAGGATGCCAAACCCAGGTGCCAGAGCGGGCACTGTGCACCCATCGGAAGGGGCCGAGGCAGGGAGCATGCAATACTGGACCTAGCAGAGTTCAGGGGAGGGTGGGGGTGGGCCCAGGCAGGCAGCCCCACAAAGCCACCAGGAGACAGTCCAACCGCAGGGCTTCCCTAGGAGGGGGGGAGGGGGCTCTCACCAACCCAGAACAGAGGGGAAGGTCTGAATTTGAATGGGCAGGTACCAGCTGATGCACCCACCACCAGCAGGCCTCGGGGTGGCAGCTTCTTCCCCCTCCCCCACCCCTGCTGGGCCTAAGGAGGAGACTCCATCAGCCAGAGGGGACCGGAGCAAGGCCACTGCCTTCCCAAGAGCCACCGTGCAGAGCTCTAGAGGGGCCGTGCCGAGAAAGGAGTGGCTGCTAGGCATACAACCCCCCGATCCCTTACTGCACACCCTGCCACGATCTCTACCCAGGCCACCTCCTCTGGGCGTGCCACAGTCCTGCCGAGTGGGAGCTCTCCGCTGCATCCAGCCATGAGCTGCCCCTTCCAGGCCTTGCCACTACTGAGTGAGCACTGCCCCCCAGAGCCGCCTGGCACAACCCCCACCAGTAGGGTTACCATACGTCTGGGTTTCCCTGGACACGTCCGGCTTGTGGGTCTTTAAATAGCCGTCCGGGGGAATTTGTAAAAAGCTAAAAATGTCCGGGATTTCCCCCTGGACGGCTATTTAAAGACCCAAAAGCGGCTGACAGGGCAGCCGCGCCGGATTGAGCCGCTCACTTGGGGCCTCTCCGGCAGCAAAAGCTCCTCCCCCGCTTCCCCCCCCTCCCCTACAGCTTCAGCTGGCCGGCAGCGCTGCACAGGGCATAGGCACCGACTTTAGCCGGCGCCGGTGGGTGCTCGCACCCCCGCCCCCGCTCCTGGCTCCGCCCCTATTCCAACCCCTTCCCCAAATCCCAGGCCCCGCCTCCTCCCCCAGATACGCCGCTTTTCCCCTCCACCCCCCTCCCGCCCAGACTTTTGTGCGGCAAGCCTGGGAGGGAGGGATGGGGGAGAAGCAGAGCACTCAGGGGAGGTGCAGAGCAGAGGTGAGCTGGGGCAGGGGGGCGCAGGGAGGGCTGTCCGCAGCAGGTAACCCGGGGGGGGGCGCAGGGGAACCGCTCCCCGCCCCAGCTCACTTCCGCTCCACCTCTGCCTGCTGCCTTGAGCGCACAGCCGCCACGCCGCACCGCTCCACTTCTCGCCCCCTCCCTCCCAGGCTTGCCGCACAAACAGCTGATTCGAGGCAAGCCTGGGGTGGGGCGGAGAAGCGGAACGGCTGTGCGCTCAGGGGAGCTGGCAGAGCCAGAGCAGAGGTGAGCTGGGGCGGGGCGGGGAGCACGGTGAGTCAAGGGGACAGGGAGCAGGGGGGTTGGATGGGGCGGGGATTCTTGGGGGGCCTGTCAGGGGGTGGGGGTGTGGAGAGGGATCAGGGCAGTCAGGGGACAGGGAGCAGGGGGAGGGTTGGATGGGTCAGGGGTTCGGGGGGGGGCTGTCAGGGGGCAGGGGTGTGGAGAGGGATTGGGGCAGTCAGGGGACAGGGAGGGTTAGATGGGTTGGGGGTTCGGGGGGCAGTAAGGGGACAGGCAGCAGTTGGATAGGCGTGGGAGTCCCGGGGATCAGGTGGGGGTGTGGATAGGAGTCAGAACAGTCAGGGGACAGGTAGGGAATGGGGTCCTAGGGGGGCAGTTAGGGTGGGTGGGGTCTCAGGAGGGGGCAGTTGGGGACAAAGACAAGGGAGGCTTAGATAGGGCCAGCACGCCCAGAGCCTGGTCTCAGAGTGTCACCGTCTGTACTGAATTGCCAAGTCCAAGGACAGGCCCGGAAGAAGATCTGGGTTTGAACCATCAGAGCTCAGGGAGGGAGGGGTTAGTAGAGCCTTCTCCCCGCGCCCTGCAGAAACCAGGAATAACTACTCTATTTGCGTGTGCCACTCAGGAGCTCTGTAGCCCGGATCGCACCAGAGCCGGAACCGAGGCGCACAGCCAGCCATTAACCCCAGCCCCGGAACGCTGCCAGATGGAAGGAGCCCCAACTTTCACTCGCTGAGCAGGCCGAAACCCCCAGGCTGCTGCCATGGTTCCCAGGCTCTGAAGCCAGGTGCCCACCCCACCACACAGAGCAATCCCTCTGAAAGGTCAGCCGGGAGTGTGCTTGTGCACGTGCACGAGTGCAGACGCACACGGGTCCCGGTGACACCTTAACAGCGAAGTGCTGTCGGCAGCAGGAGCTCAGGTGGCCTGGCTGGCCGATGGAATCACTTTGGTCTCACGGCTCCGCACGAGTACTCCAGACACGGCTGACAGGGCGCGTGTACAGACTTGCGCGGCATGCTCTGCGGCTGGCTGGAGCAACGGTCAGAGTGTTGCGTACACTAGCCCTGAGGCTTAACGTAATGTACGGCTTTCTGACAAGACGCAGCCCTGGCCTGTGCTGAGCTGGGTAGGTTTTATGCCAGTCCCGTGCCACCACTTTCAAGGGTTTGCTCTGACAGGTGAAACCAGCTGTGCCCAGAGGGCTCTCTCTGCCAGGCAGACCCTCCCTACTCAGCACTGCCCATCCATCCCAAGCACGACGCCAAGGAAGGGAGAGCAAAGGGAATTCAGCATGAACATCAAGATCTCCCTCCCTGCTTCCACTGACATCAATGGCAAGACTCCTGCTGGGGCAGCAGGATCAGATCACAGTGGGGTTTGGGACCTGGGGCGCCGCACCGACAGAGAGCTGAGTGCAGCAGGGGATGCACCACGTCATGCAAGATCCACAACAAGGCCACAGCAAGTCTAGGCACAGTCTGCAAAGCCACACACTTCTCATCCCTCACTCCAGTTCCCGGAGCCCCACACGAGCAAAGGCCGCCAGCCAAGCCGCCCGGAACGAAGCTGGTTTCACAGGGCTCTCATGCTGGATTCTGAAGGCTGCTGGCAAGCTCACAGACCCGAGATGTCCCCTTCCGAAAATACTCCCACAAAAATGAATTAAATATCGCAGTCCTGCCCCACCCCAGGCAGTGGCAGATTGATAGATAACCCCCTGGGCGGGTCTCCCAGCACTTCTTCCTGCCCCAGGGCCCCAGCCAATCTAACCTGGGGGGAAATTCCTTCCCACACCTGGTGATCAGTTAGATCCTGAGCATGGGAGCAAGCCCCAGACATCTAGACAGAGGAGTCTGGACCACCCACCACACTGTCCTGCCTCCAGCTGTGGCCAATCTCGGACGCTTCAGAGGAAGGCGGAAAATCCCCCCAAAACATCTGACCAATTGTGCATCTGTGATTCCTTCCTGCCCCAGTCACCAATTGCGATTCCTTTCTGACCCCTGCAGGCACTTGTCTGAAGCCTGAGACTCGATTACAGTTATGGTCTTAATGCAGAGCTGCACGCATCACGAGCACGCTGAGGACAATGCAGCTGCCTTGTTCTCCCCAGGACCCATAACAGAAGGGGATTCCACAACCTGCCGCCCCGTCCCCTGCACACCTAGATGACAGAACCCGTCCCAGAGCTGGATTACAGCCTGTCTGACAGAAAGCTACATAATCTCCAAGCTATGGCGAGGGCACCGGCTCCCTGGTTAATGTTCCAGTGTATAATTCCCCTCACTGCTAGCTCTCACCCCATCTCCACTCTCACCCACACAGCTCTGGCCTCTCATGATTGGGCTCCACCAGGCACCGTGGACTTTCTACTCTGGCTTTTCCTCTCACCTGAGTCCCTGGTTCTCTTTCGGAAGGTTCCATTTCTAGTTCCCTCCCGCTTCCACGTGGCTCTCACCCCAGGGACGAAGATTCACCGCTGCTCTCCAGGAGCCATGGGACTCCCTGCAGTTAGATTTCATAGTCAAAGCGTCAGGAATCTGCTAACCAGTATTTTCCCGGCAGCCCTGAGCCCTTCCTTTGAGAGTCAGAGATTTTTAAGTCACCCAGGAGACACAAATTCTGGCCGATTTCTCTATTAAATCCTATCAGATGGTTTAAAAGCCACAGCAGGAGCACACCCTTCTCTGTTAGGCTCTCTACGTTTCTAGAGCAGTTCCCCTAAAAGCCCCGTTAAATGGAACGCACCCCCACTCAACGGGGCAGGACTATTCCATGGGGGCTGCATTGCTTTGTCGCGTTTGGCTCAGGCGCTTGGGCCACCACTTCTCCTCTGCCAATCCTGGTGCTAGGAGGCAGGACTGATTTGACTGCCCGTTGTGGGGACAGTTAACCAAGGGTAAAGGTGCTCACACTGGAGCACTATTCCTGTAGGGCAGGGGGATACGCAGTCTTGGCACAGCGCGCCTTGAGACCTCTGTGGCTGTGTCCACACTAGGGGCTGCACAATGGAGCTATTTCATAAGAACGGCCGTAGCGGGTCAGACCAAAGGTCCATCTAGCCCAGTATCCTGTCTGCCGACAGTGGCCAATGTTCAATATTTTAAAAAATCACCCCCAAGAGAAGCAGTGGAGAGCAGCCCTTAGAGCTAGGCCCCAGGGAGTCAGTGGGGACACAGGGGTTCTCCCACCGGGTTTACAAGGTCAGATCCCCGCGGAGCAGGGAGAAGGCGGGGGCATGCAAGACTCAGCGCTGAGCCCTTGGGGGCTGGCCAAGCCAGGAGGGGCTCCGAGGCACAAATGGGATCAGCCCCTCGCATCTCCCTCAGCAAGACAGAAATAGAACGGATGTAAGCGGAGTCCCTATAAATAGCCCCGAGGGAGAGGCCAAGGAGGAAGGGGACAGTGAGAAGACCTGGCTGGGCGCCACTATGGGTCCTGCGCCACCAGAGCTCCTCCCTGTTCCCGGGCCAAGAGGGGACAATGGAGACCCAGGGATACAGCCCCTGTATCCTGGGACCTCTCACGGGCAGACAGATCTGCCCCCCAGCACCAGCCGCCCCCTCTCCAGGGTGCTAGTGGGGAGAGGCCCCTAAGGCAGGAGTCAGCGCCCTGCTGGAGGAGCGGCACTAGCTCAGACACTCCTGCGCCCCCTCGGCACTTCTCACCCTTCCGGCTCGTAACCTGGCTCCTCTACCCCTGAGAACGTCACCCGCCAGCCTGCCCTCAGCAGGCACTGGTGGTTCTGCAGCACCAGGGGATTCCCACCGCTAGCGCAGTCACCCAGGCGGGCTCATCCACACGGGGTTTGGGTCAATTCCCCCCCTGTCCCTGTGCACACTCACCCTAGTGAGAGTAGCCAACCTCCCCGCCCCCCAGCGCTTGCCCCTGCGAGGGTACTAGCCAATACTAGACTGTGGTAGACGCACTAATCCAGGCTTGCTCTGCCCCACCCCCTTAAGGCGTGTGGGGCCTGGTATAGCTGTTTGCTCCCAGCACGTATGCCACCTCAATCTGCGACAGCTCTGAGCACCCCACAGTCACCCGCCACGGGGTGGGGGGGTACAGTTAATTAGGTGGTCACAATGCCCCCCCTCCAAGGGCACAAGCCAAGAAACACTAGAGATGGGCCGGCGGGGGGACGTGCATGGCCTTTGCCAGACAGCAGCTAGCTAGGGGCCAGCATGACAGACTGAGCTTCCAAGCCGGGTCGGGGCAGAGCCCAGTGCCCCCGTCCACCCCCAACTCCTTTCCGACTGGCCTCTGGCTAGCGGGTGGCTGGTAACATTTCCCAGGCCTGGCCCAGACGCCTGCCCATTCTCCAGGCACCATCCGCTCACTGCAAGGTTCTGGGGTACTGACTGGGAAGCAGGCATTAATTCCCCCCCGGTTTTCTTGGCAGGCGGTGGCCAGGCAGGAATACATGGGAGTAGCCAAGGCAGCAACAAAGCAAGGTTTGTCCTTTCAATTCCTTTAAGCATTCCTCAGCCGTCACAATAGCAGAGAAAGAGAAAGCGCTAACCCGGGGAGGAGGCGGCCGCCAGCAGGACAAACAGCCATTGACCGACGGGCAGTGGGTGGCCTCCCCAAGTGCCCCCACAGCCTGCCTATGGCATGGGCCCCAGCCTCCAGCCCCAGGGAACCGGATGCAGCCGCAGGGGTGGGGCATTGCAAATGACATCGCCCTCCAGCAATGCTGGAGCTAGCAGCTGGCCCTGGACTGAACCGCCTCCAGCAGCCCAGCACCTCTGGGAGCCACACACCAAGGCATGAACCCACCAAGCCCCAGGCAGGGGGTAGCTTGGGGAGATTCCTCTATGGACTGACTTGGCTTCCAATTAGTCCTTTCCAGGTCTCCCCACGCCTCCTAGGAAACCAGACATATCCTTCCCCGACAGGAACAAGCAGGGTTTTGTCTGCTATCAGCCTCCGTCCACAAGGCCAGTGGGCGCTTCACCACCAACGCAGTGGGCGCATGGTCAGCCCCAGCCGTCGTGGGCTTGCAAAGATCCACGTGACCAAGCCCCCCGCAGGTCGGTGTCTGCATGAAACAGGCCGTGGGCAGCACCAGGGGATTAAACCCAGTCCCTAGAGGACACAGCAGCTGTCCATTCAGCCCAGTGACACTCATGGACCCCCCTCTGCGAGACCAAGGCCTGAATATCTCGGAGAGGGGCCCTACAGGGCCCATTGGCCTCGCAGAAGGGACAGGGGCTGCCTGTCCCGGTCCCCGGGGACATCAGTCCAAACCCCTGGATTATGACTATTGTAAATACCCAAGCACAAGGCTGAACTTGAGAACAATAGAGCTCAGGAGCAAAGCCCTGGCCCAGAGAGCAGGCGTTGCCAGGTACGACCACTGGCAAAGCACGGCAGGTCCATGGCACGCAGAGCAGCCGGCCCCAACTGCAAGGAGCTGCCCTGCGGCTCCGCGTGCCCTGCGGTTAAAGGGCCTCGAGCCAGCACTCAGACCAATGTCACCGCGCTAACCAGAGATCACCCCACAGGCAGCAACCACCAATGAGCACCGCCCAGATCCCGCAGAGGACAGCCCAGGCTTGCTGGCCCAGCTCTGGGCTGTGTCCCCCTCTCTAAACGCATTCGGCACAACATCTCCCCCACAGGGCTGCTCAGCAGGAAGGAAATACCGGGGGTGGGGGGGCCCAGTCCTAAACTAGCCAGCAGCCCCCCACCCCGCCCCCCTTCCGGCACGGCCCCGCCACACACTGGCACTCACATGTCCGGTGCCCAGGCAGAGCGAGCGCGCACAGAGCGCGCAGCCAGCCACTCGCCTTCCCTTTGTTCCACTCCCATGGACAGAAGGAAAACACTGAAGTCTTAAAGGCACCCGGGAGCCCACCCCCTTCGCCTTCTCCATGGAAACTGGCTCCAGCCATGTGATTCAGACAGGAAACTACAGGGATATCAGCTGCAAAGAGCTGGGAACTCCTCCCCCCCCCCCCCCCCCCCGCCCGACAGGGAGAGAGCCCAGCACTGCTAGGCTGGCACTGAGAGAAGGGGGCAAGCCAGGAAGCTGGCGACGAGTCTGGGCTTAGCCACCTGCTCCCCAGCAGAGTGACACTCAGAGCCTGCTGGGGAGGAGCCCGCATTCGGTGGGGGGCTGTAACGAGGCCATTGAGCCCTGGGGAGACATGCCAGGATCAGGCCTGTGTCCTTCACAGCTGGGGGGAGCCCCCAACAGAGGGCACTACTGGCAAGGGCCAATTGCACAAGCCCTCCATGGACCCCTAGAGAAGAGGGGCCCTCAGCAGAGACTCCAGTCACATTGGGTCACAAGGGAAAGGGGTCCGGGGCCAGCAAGACTGACCAAGGCCCAGTGGTGGAGCACTGAGGGGTGGGAGCTGCCAGTCAGGACTCAGCCTGGGTGGACCCCCAGGACCGGAAGAGCAGGCCCCACTGGGATGCTTTCCTGAAGTTCCCACTTGCTCAGTTCCACCCCATTGAACCCAGCTCTGCCCCTGTGGCCAGCGGAGGCAGAGGTGGCCTCTCTTGTGCCAGTCGGCATGAGTAGCCAACAGGAATGGCAGACGGGGGGGTAACAGTGCCAGCCATTCCCCACTCCCCCACACTCTATACAACTCAGGCTTCAGTGAGGACACAAGACTGGTGAAAGTAGCATGGGCTAGTGCACAGGACCCCTGGGTCCCATTCCCAGCTCGGCGACTGACTGGCTGGTCCCTTGCCCTCTCTGTGCCTATCTGTAAAGCAGGGCTGATAACACTAGCTCCCTTTCCTGGACTATTCCACTCCTCCTAACACACCCATCCAGGGGTCACCCAACGTAAGTAAGAGGCAGCGGGTCTAGAACCAACAAATGGAAGTTCTTCACACAGTCAACCTGTGGAACTCACTGCCAGGGCATGTTGGGAAGGCCAAAAGCATAACTGCATTCAAAAAATAATTAGATACATTCATGAAGGCTAGGTCCATCAATGGCTATTAGCCAGGATAGGCAGGGATGCAACCCTGTGTTCTGGTGTCTCTAGGCTATGACGGCCAGGAGCTGGGAATGGGTGACAGGGATGGATCACTGGATAATTCCCTGTTCTGTTCAGTCCCTCTGGGGCACCTGGCATTGGCCACTGTCGGCAGACAGGACACTGGGCTGGATGGATCACTGGTCTGACCCAGTCTGGCTGTTCTTATCCACCCTATGAGATAGCGCCAACCCGTGGCTGACCCCGGGTCGCACCCCACTGGGGCAATGCCATCAAGACCACTGGAGAAGGGTGAATGAACCAGGACAAAGGGCAGCTTTGCTCTGGATGGAACTGGCGGCGTTTTGGTTGCGTCTCACACCTTGGCAGATGGTCCCATGATCAGGTGAGTCCCAGCAGCAGGGATTACAGCTGAGTCCAGGCCCTATACCACCTGAGGCCAATGCCACTGCACTCTGAGCTCGGAGGGAACGCGTGTCTCACACACACGCCGCAAACTGACAAACCCAGTGTGGAAATCTGAGCCCAGGTAGCATCAGGTGCAGGCCCAAGGGCACAGATGGGGCTGCACTGGCCGCTCCCCAGGGCAGCACCCAGCTGGCACGTGAGGGAGCAGATTGCAGCCATCCTCATCTCTAACGTGGGCATGTCAGCCATGAAACGACCCATCCCAGCCTGAGTTGCCTCTCGCTGGGCCTTTACCCTGGGCAGCTACATCCGTCCCCCTTCGCGCTCCGCAGTGAGAACACCTTGACACTGTAACACTCAGCTCGACCAGACAGGTTCTCATCCAAAGGACTCAACGCACCTTGCTGCAGCAGGAGAGTGAAATTACCCACATTTCACTGATAAGGAAACTGAGGCCCAGGGAGGGGAAGCGACACACCCAAGGCCACTCAATGAGCCGGCAGCCGAGGCAGGAACAGAACCACATGACTCCCAGTCATGTGCTCTAACCACTGGACCTTGCTGCCTACCCTGCTGATTTGAAGAACTTCATTCTGGAGGGTGGAAGCCGGAAGCTTGAGCTCAAAGTTGCCTCCCCCTAAAGACAGCGCCTCCTAGAGGGGAGTCAGCTCCAGGCAATGCGTCCAGAAGCAGCGAGGGCAGTGTGCAGGAGGGGCTGGGCCCAAGCCAAGACACACTAGCTACAATTGTGTAATAGTTCCGGGGTCTCCCCGACTTCCAGGATGCCGTGCAGCCTGTGCAGGTGCAATGCTCCACACAGAGGGTGTCTGCAGCCAAGCCTGGTCGGAGGGAGAGAATTCCCACACTCCAAGGTCCTGCCCCCCCTGCACTCAAGGACGGAGATACAGCTGCATCCCTGTGCATACGCAGCCAGCCGTGCACGGGCTCCGTGCGAGGTGCTGCAAGAGCAGTTGCACCTTTCTCCAGCACAGACCAGGCGGGCAGCTCCTCTCCACCTAACCAAGGAAACCAATGAAGAGTTTAGCTCATTCTTACCCCCACCCACGAACCCTCTTGTACCAAGGCTGCAGAGCGGCCCCACACTAGCCACATTATGCCAGCCACCCCCCGGGAGAGAACTGGAGTCAGAGGAGTCACAGGGCAGCGTCAGGCAGGAGGCTCGGCACGGTGGGAGCACAGTCTGAGCTGTTGCCCTCGCAGTTTGCAGCTGTAGGTGGGTTTCTTATCCAGGGGTGCTGTGCGCAGCTCCGCTCAGCGCTTGCGTCATGAGCTACAGGTCACCACCCAGCGGGCTTCAAAGAGCAAATGAATCTAGTGCTGTCAGACCAGCCCCAGGCTGGGGCGGTCACGCTACAGCTCCAGGCAGCAGCCAGCACTCAGCCTGACACAGGCCCATCTCACAATCCTGTGGTGACCCTGGGGGACAGGCTGGCTGATTGGACAGGGCTCTGTCAGCTCCAGCCCCAGCCCCAAGGACCCAACTGCTCTAAAGTTCAGCAGGGAATTACCACGGCCAGCTTTTGAACAGGCAAGAACTGGCTATGCTGGGTACTGACCCAAGCTCCTGCTCCATGCTCTGGGGAGACCTGGGCTTGGGCCCCAGTTCCCATGCCTGTCACAGGCCGGCAGAGCTGTGGATACACTGGGGTGCGGGAAGCACATCTCCAACCATCATTGAAGAAGCAGAGCTCACTGGCATGGTTGCACCCGACCCCTCCCAGCTCAGAGGTCTGCAAAGCTCCCCCACTCTCGCACCTGGCCTAGATTTTGCAGGATTGCCCTAGTTTGAAATGGGCTGAGCCTGTCCCAGCCCCTGTGGACCGTCCCAGCGTTCGGAGGAGAGGCAGCAAAGGTCTGATGCAAGAACACTAATCACACTTTATGTTCAGGGTTTGCAGAATTGCAATGAAGTAAGCAGAGCAACGAAGCGGAACACCGAACAATGCGGTGTGCTGAAGCACTGCTCCTGCTAGTCTCACCGGAGCAGTATCCCCAAACACGAGCCACTGCCGCACCCAGGCGAAGGGACTGCTCCGAGGTCACTCAGGGAGTCTGACCAAACCAAGAAGAGAACCTGCAAGTCCCAGCTCCTAGCCCCTCTACACACTGCATATCACAGCCTCCCGAATACGCGGAATAAGCCATTCTGGCCTAGAAGATGCAGCTGGATCACCAAGAACCTCAGCAGTGTAGAGAAGGAAGAGAACAGGCCCCCTTAGCATGATCACTAGGGAATTAAACTGAAACAGACACACCAAAGCAGAAGCACACAGAGATGCCACAAAACACACTCAAACAACCCCCATCCTCTCACTGTTCTCCCCAGCATTCCTTCCGGCTCCCTCTGGTTACATCTGAGCACAAGGCTCCAGCTGGCAGTCCCACGTCTCTTTTCACTCCCCTGGTCAGGGAGGTTCTGGGCAGAAGAAGGACAGGAAGGACAGTGAGGGTGCAAGTCAGGGTGTTACGCCATCCGGTCTTCCCTCGCCTGTAGGTCTGCAAAGCACCTGGAGCACTTACCATGCTGCTCTTCCCACCGGCTGTATGCTCTGGGGGCTGTCACTGAACATACTGACGGGGTAGGCACCAGTGGATGCACCTTGTTCTGTCTGTTGGCAGCCGGATCCCATGGCAGCCATATCTACTGCCGGACCCGGGGACTTGCATCATGCACCCTTCAGCACCGTACTAAACCCTCACGAGTCAGCAGCCCCCCGGGAATGCAATCAGCTAGATGGCCAGACCTTGGATTTCCAGAGCAGAACAACCCTCTGTCTGACCCAAGCTAAACGTACTGACTTCAGGTGTCCTCTCTGGATGGTACCCCAGGCCGGGAGGAGTGTAGTAGCACTCTGCCCACAAAATGAACCCGCTGACTAGCGACACTGCTCTCAATAGGTGCAGCTATTCACAACACAATCACATGCCCCCTCCGGCTCTGCTGCGCTCCTTGGACCTGGCTTCCCTTCGGCGCAGCTCAGATACCCTGCTGGCTTCCCCTCCTCAATTGGGGGGAAGGGGGGAATTAAGGGGCAGTCTCTTCCCCCAGCAACACCAGTCATGGCACCAAGCTGAATGGTGTCTCAGACTGTAGATCTTGGTAACGACACATCTTTTCTTTCCTCACGTGCTGTGACGAGAAGCAACACACGTAACACTACCCAGCGTGCTGTGTCGGTCATTACCTCACCCACCTTGTCTACTGAACACTTAACAGCGGCATTGCAAGGATCACTGAGCATCCAAGTGAGTGCCCACTGAGATGGCTTCCCATCTCAGAGCTATGGTTTCAGGCTCTCTGCAAGCTCAGGTAGACTTCACTCCATCAGCTGCACATCTGCAAGGTTTTCTTCACAAACCCAACAGCAGGAGACAAAGGACAGCTGAAGCTCTGGAGCTCACGGTGGCAGCTCGGGACATGTCCACCCACCACTCCTGGATTCAGCCCTGCTCCTGGACTGGGGAATGATCTGAAGAAGGTTAGGCAGGGAAGACATGCCAGATTCAGTCTGTGGCACGCTGGATGCTCCGATCTCATATTTAACACTCACGTAGCCGGCGAAGCAGCTAGCACACAGCTCTACCCAGCCTACTCCGAGATAGTGGACTGGTATGCCTACCCTTCCAGCAGACACTGCACACCCAGCGAGCGAAGGTGCAGAGAGCAGTGCAGTGAGGCACAGCTCAGGGAGTATGTACCCTGTACAGCTCGCTACGTGCCCAGTCTGCGCCTCCCACACCTACACTGCTATACTTAGCAGCATCACATCCCGCTGCCACGCGTAGCTACCAACTGCAGTGAGCACGGACGCAGCCTGCAACTACTGCAAGCGAAGACAAGGTCTTTGGCAGCCTTCCCATGTCTAGCTTTGGGAGTCCCCAGGACAGCATCTTCAGCGCAGGCTCAGCAGCGTGCACCACCATTGCAGCGGGGTGGGCTGCTCTCTTGGGAGAACTCCCAGGTGGCAACTTCACAATGAATGGGCCACAGGTGAGAAACAAGGCCCTGAGGCCGAGGGGCTGGGTAGACGGGAAATGGCCCCCGACAGTGGATCCACGAGAATCCCTCATCTCCCCCCGCAGCAATGGGGCCCACTGGAGCTAGCAATGGTGGCATGTTACAAGAAGCCATATGGGACTAAATGGCTCTGGCTCCCAGGAGCAGAGCTCCTCCCTCTATAGGCCATTTTGCCCCCAGCTCTGCCGTAACAGGCTCTATCAACCAGGACTGTTCCAACGCCAACAGTTCTCCACCGGAAAGTGCTGCTTCGATGGCGCGGAGCTGCTCCGCAGGAAGGTGTCTCCAGGGTCGACATACTGGTGGAAAGGTGCCTGGTTGTCCTCCCTCCTGCCTGCTGGCTCCTCACCGATCTCCCGGTTCCCAAGCTCCCAGCAGGCCTGGCAAGAGCCAGGATGAAATCGGCTCCTCACAGCTCAACGCTCCCACCAGGAGGAACATTTTGGTGCCTTGGAAATGGCCTCCCAGGTCTGGGAAACTTTGGAGGTCTGTGATTTTCACCCTGTGACAAACTGGGACTGTTCTTAATGTGGTCTGTGAATGCTGAGAAGGGAGTGTGGCTAGGATGGTCTGCATTGGGGGATGAGAGACTGGCAGAGGGAGAATACCTGAGCATGTAACATGAGAACCCAGGAAGGGGCTAGAGGCCAGGTGACACCTTTGCCCTGGAAACAGAACAAAGGGGAGGGAGTTTCAGAGCTGGCTGGTGGAATGGCTGGGAGGCAGGCAGGACTCTGATTTCCCAGGGGGCTATGGTGCCCTGGGACCCCAAGATGCACCTAATTGGGGGAGGACCTGTTGTCTGTGCCTGCAAGACCTGTCTTGGACTGTGTTCCTGTCGTCTAAATAAATTTTCTGCTTTACTGGCTGGCTGAGAGTCATGGTGAATTGCAGGAAGCCGGGGGTGCAGGGCCTGGTGTCCCTCCACACTCCGTGATACACCCCAATTCGGGACAATCCTCCCCAAAAAACTTCAACATCTTCTGCAGACCTGGGAACCCACCTGCCACCAGCACTAAGCATCGACAGTGTGGAGGCAGTTCCCCACTCGCCACTGCCCCGGGGAGGCAACCCCCCACTCCGACCCCTCTCCGCGCCCAGGGAGCCTCACCAGGAAGGGGCATGCACTTTCGCCAGGTAAACATTAACTCCGCAAAGGTCCCTGCTCAGCACTGTCTGGGCTCCAAGCTCCCTGGAGCCCTCTCCACTCAAGATCCCCACATCAAATAGGGAAAACCCTTCCACACGAAGGGAGGTTTGGTTCGCCTGCCAGCATCTCCGCAGCAAATCCTCAGCGTGCTCACTCGAGGGGAGGGGGAATAAATTCTCCATGCAATAGCATTTCCCATTTAGCTTGAGGGCTGGCACCCAATGGCACTAAGGGGTTAACGCTGACAGGCCAGAACGCGACATGCTGTGTGCATGCCAGGATCTAAGCCCTGAGTGGCGCTGCCCAGCAGACCCTGCTGTGGAGCAGAGGGAGTCACAGAGCCTTGTTAGGAAGCTAATGATGAAATTCAATGCGCCCCTCTTCCCCGGAGACGCACCATGTGCCCCCTAATGATGCAGTGACCAGCCCCCAGAGACACACGGCCCACACCTTTAAAACAGGCCTTTGTCTGGCTTTAGGAGGGTGCCTAGACGTGAACAGAGGTGCACCTGCTCCACCGCCCTGAATCCGGCCCTAGCCCAGGGGCTGCGCTGCAGGATCTCCGCTGCCACTGAAGAGCAAGGGCCGCCCGCAGCCCCACTTCGTGGGGTGAAGCGAGCACAGCAGAGGCAGAGCCCTCTCCCCAAGCGCCACCTGCGTCTCCCTGGAGAGGCTCAGTAATTGCCCGTCAGCGACAGCACACAGAAGCTGCCAGCCATCAGCTGCGTCTGCTCTGCCAGGAGCGAAGGCAAAGGCCGCTCGTGGCCCCCAGGCCACCCCCAGACAGCCGGCTGATGGCTGCTTGTGGCCACACCGAGCCAGTCTCTGGGGGCGCCCGAGGCTAGAACCATTTTGCTCATTCCTTCCGCTCTCTTTGGAGGGACGCATACGGCCCTGGCTCGGGGCCTTTCCTCTCCACGTCACCCCTTGGACGAGCCGAGCTCACAGCGCTCCCTGCCAGCGGCTGCAGCAGAACAGCAAGTGCAGGCGGCCAGCAGAGCTCCTGCCCCCAGGCCAGCCCGGGGCGGCGGGGCCAGGCACACTCCTGGCAAGTTCAACAAGCTGCCCTTCAAGTGGGAGCTGGGAGGGCAGCGACCACGCGGGGAGGCCTCCAGCTCCCAGAGCCCCTGGGAGTCCTGCACTAAGGCTCCCCCGGTTCAACACCGACCTACCCCCGACAAGGAGCAAGTAGTGAATGAGTCTTTCCCCTCACGCCCCCAGCTCTGCTCCTCCCCACCCCTCCCCCTGCTCACAGCTGCTTTTCATTTACAGGGCGACTCAGCAGGGCTAAGACTCATCCCTGGTCAGCCTGCCAAAGGCACCGCTGTCCTCACGTGGCCTGCAGGGTCCACCAGCCCCTCCCCTGGGCCAGTGCAGAGCCAGGAGAGCGAATCCAGCTCAGCCCGGCCCAGCTATCCTGCCTGGTTCAAACCCTCTGGTGCGGTTTCAATGCGGGTTGGCAGCTCGCGCCTGCAGCAGGAGCACAGAAAAGGGAAGGGAGAGTGTTTTGCTGCCACAGAACAGCTTCCCCTGCCCGGGAACGCAGTGCAGAGGGGCCCGAGGTACAGCCCTGCGCCGGAGAGACCCCACCCCCAGCTCTGCAGCTGGGGCCTCTGCTGGGCCCATCACAAGGGGCAAAGTGCACGGATGGGCCCTGTGCTCAACACCTGCAACGGGCACGCAGGGCCGCCAGCACACACAGGGCCGTGCGGACAAACCAACAGGCAGGATCCCGCCCTACGGAGCTGAACCTGGACAGACAACAGTGCAAACAAACGGAGACCTGAGTGGGAAAAGGAGCTGGAGGGCAGGACAGTCAGCAACTGCCAGTTCATTCCACATGGCCCAACAGCCACCGGGGGGCCTGGCCCTGGTCACTATCCAAGGGGGTGAGATTCCAGGCTACAACCCTCAGACGTCCAGTCCCCACCTCCAGAACGACTCCGATCTCAGCAAAGCCCAGGCACGTTCCCAGCAGAGCCCCAGCACCACCAGCTGTCACCGCCGCACCCTCAGCCTGGGGCCATGGTCAGCTGAGCTGTCCCCAGCCGTTCAGTCCCAGCCCCACACTGGCTCCCCCCAGTGACGAGCCAGCCCTGCTCCATGCTCTGCAGGTCCATCAGGGAGTCAGGGCTAACTGCAGACGGTGCGTCCCTGGCAGAGGTTTCTAACCCATGCCAGTCGCCTCCACTTGCCGGTGCTTCCTGACAGTCCCAAGGCGCCGCTCGGGTCCTCTGCTCGTGGTGCAATGTGGGGAAACTCAACTGTCCAGAGGTCACAGAGAGTTGGCCCGTGGGATTTTGGGATACTATTGGCAGATTCCCAGCACACGAGTCCAGTGGGGCTGAGTCCACACTGCAAAGCAACAGGGCTTGAACCCTGGGTCCCAGCTTGCCAGAGGCTCAGACCCTGCACCCTGTGGGGCGCTAGGGCCCTGGGTCAGCACGACGACACGTGTGTAGACAGAGCTGGAGTTCAAACCTGGCCTTACCCTTCAGTGCAGACACACCTAGGTCCAGCCACACTAGGAAACGGGCCTGGGGCTGATAAGGATGGTTGCCAACAGGCCCTTCCGAGGTGCTGTTGAAAACCATTCAACCACTTGGCGTGGGACAAACCCATGCTCGGCACTGGTCCCAGAGCCAGGCCCATCTCGGCAAGTCCCCAGCCCACATTTTGCCCCACCCCAGCCCTTTGCAACACCACTTCAGGGGGCTGCTGCCAACAATCACTGACAGCAACGTGCCAGGTTCTAGCGTAGGCAGGGCCTAGGAGAGAGGGTGAGACAAGCCCAGCAGACCCAGGTTCCCAGCCACCTCACTTCATAAGCTGAGAAACAACTCCCAGGCTGAGCTCTGCTCCTCTGGGCCTCCAGGCCCTGGGGCAAATCCACGTGCAGCAGCTTCCAAGCCTGCACCAAAGGGGGCAGAAACACTGCGAGTCAGTCAGACACTGGACTTCCACCCTCGCCTGGCAGGGACGAGCCCCAGGGCTGCACAGTCAGACAGAGCCATGCTTCTAGGCCAGGCCTGGCCCGCCCTCCGCTCCCACTTCTCCTTTCTGTGTTTACAATCCAACAGGGAAAGGGCCTGTCAGCACCCAAGGCAGCTTAGAGCAGCCCCAGACTTTTACAGCTGCCACAGGCGCTGGGCACTAACCCCCAACGGACAGAACGTGTCCAAGCGACTGCTCTTCAACGGGAATTCGGGGCAGGCAGGGGCTGACCTGGACGGAGCCGGAAGACTGAAAACATAGGAAGATTGGATTCAGGCTACAGAGCGGGCTGCGTACTGTGGTAGCGCCAAGGAGCCCAGTCCCGGACCCCGTTGTGGTAGGCCAGGGGTGGGCAAATACAGCCCACGGGCCGTATCCAGCCCGTCAGACCTTTTAATCTGGTCTTCGAGCTCCCGCCAGGGAACGGAGTCGGGGGCTTGTCCCACTCCGGTGCTCCAGCCGGGGAGCGGGGTCGGGGGCTTGCCCCGCTCTATGTTTGCCGTGGCTCCGTGCGGCTCCTGGAAGCAGAGGCATGTCCCCTCTCTGGCTCCTACATGTAGGGGCAGCCAGGGTGCTCCTCACGCTGCCCCCGCCCCAAGCGCTGGCTCCGCAGCTCCCATTTGTCCAGGAACTGAAGCCAATGGGAGCTGCAGGGGCGGCACCTGCAGACAGGGCAGTGCGCAGAGCCGCCTGGACAGCGCTGCACCTCCACGTAGGAGCCGGAGGGGGGACAAGCCACTGCTTTCAGGAGCTGCTTGAGGTAAGCGCCGCCCGGAGCCTTCACCCCTCACCACCTTCTGTGCTCCAAACCCCTGCCCCAGCTCTGATCCCCCTCCCACTCTCCGAACCTCTCAGTCCCAGCCCGGAACACCCTCCTGCACCCCAAACCCTTCATTCTCGGCCTAGAGCCCGCACCCCCAGCCGGAGCCCTCACCACCACCCTCCGCACCCCAATGCCAGCCTGGATTCCCCTCCCACACCCTGAAACCCTCATTTCCGGCCCCACCCTGGAACCCACAGCCCCAGCCTAGAGCCTGAATCCCCTCCCACACCCCAACCCTCTGTCTCAGCCTGGAGCACCCTCCCAAACTCTGAACTCCTCTGCTCCAGCCCCAGCCCGGAGCCCCCTCCCTCACCCATAACACCTCATTTCTGGCCCCACCCCCGAGCCCTCACCCCTGTTCCCAATTCCGTGAGCATTGATGACCCGCCATACAATTTCCATACCCGGATGTCGCCCTTGGGCCAGAATGTTTGCCCACCCGTGCTAGGCGCTGTATCGACCCAGAACAAAGCTGTCCCTGCCCCCAACGTGAGAGATGGGCCATTTGGGGGGCGGAAGGAGTGCAGTAGTACCCTGAAGGTTATTCTATGAACCCCATACTCTGCCCTTCCTCCAGCCATCTTCCTCCTCTCCCACCACAGAAAGCACGTCTCAGGCCAGGAGGGCCAGGAATTCGGGGCATTTTCCAGCCAGCGCTGCAGCTGTCCACATGCAAGTCCCCCAGGGCAGCGCAAGCTCTCAGTATCAGACCCGCTCCCCTCCCAGCACAGTAGGAAATGTCTCATGTGCAACCCGGAGCAATCATTCCAAAAGTATTCATGACTAACGAGATTCCTGCAGCCCTAAGGCGCTGTCAGACACCGAGCTGGGGAGCAGAGTTCATCAGTGAGAGGGTGACCAGTGCACTGCGTGGCCCAGGGGGAGTCAAAGCCTTGAAGGCAAGGCTGTCTTCGGCTGCCTCTCGCTCCCCCACCCCCAAATCCATTTAACGCTGCAGCTCTGGGGGTGCCGCTGCATGCACAGCTTGCGGGCCCAAGCCTATGCTCCCCCCACAAGACAGGTAAGTGGAGCCGGGCAGCTGGCATCAGGCTGCTGCACTGGGTGGACTAAAAGCATCCATGCTTAACGCTGTGAGAATCCCCTTGCCTTGTCCTCACTGCTCCCAGACGCCGGCTACATTCAGAGAGCTCAGCCCACAATGGCTCCTGGGGACCACTGCCAAGACAGGGCTAACTGCGCCGAACCTGAGCAGCGCGGCAGTTCAGTAGGCCATACCATCCTTTGTGGGCTAAATCCTTATCCCAGCACCCGGCCCCCAAAGCTGGACCGGCCCCTGAGCAGACGCAAGTCCCGGAGTCCCGTGACCCCTTTACGAGAGGAGGACAAGCACAGGATGATCCGAGTAGCCACAAACCCTCCACTCCACGTCCTGCAAGTGCTGCCAAGCAGGGATCCCCTGGGGGGCTGAGCTGCGTGGGGGCGTGCACCCCACCCCACTGGCAAGCAGATCCGTTTCTCCCCCAGGTGACCCACACTACTGTGCCACGGAGTAAGCACTGCTCGGCTTGCTGGGCACCTGAGCCTGTTTTCCCCAAGCCCAGGAGCGCGTGTGAAAGCGCTCTTCGCAGCAGTATTTAGAATTCAAGCAGGAAAAATGCTCTTAAGTGGATTAGGAAAATGCAAAAGGACAAACATGCAAGCAAGCTGCAGAGCGACAGGAAGCAGCTCTAATCACCTCCTGTCCCTTCTGGATGGCAGGGGCCCAAAGCGGGATCACCCCGCAGCCACAGAGACCCCAGAGGAAGTCACGTGCCTGGGGACATGTCATGGAATGACAGAGTTTGTGAAAGCTCCCAACGAGGCTGGGCAGAGGGTGAACCCAGCTACCCCAGAGCATGCTGAAGCCCAGGGCTCAGTCCTCAGAAGCCCCCCAGGAAGGCCCCACTCCAGGACCAGCAGGGACAGGCGCCCGACCCAGGGAGACAGGCGCCCGACCCAGGGAGACAGGCGCCCGACCCAGGGAGACAGGCGCCCGACCCAGGGAGACAGGCGCGCCAGCTGCTCCACCAGAAGCTGAGTATTCCATGGGCGAAGGAGAATTCGGGGCCCCTCCCCCTGGCTCTGGCATGCTGCAGTTGCCTGGATGGGTTAGGTTACACTGTGTCCCGCACTCTCCTCTCTTCTCATGGCTGAGAGAAACATGGATCAGGCTGAGCCAAGGTCTGACAATGGCCTTCCAGCCCCACAGCCAGGGGCAGAGGGGAAGGGTTAGGAAGGGAGACACACACCCTGCATTGGCCTGAGACAATACCCTGCAGGGACTGTTCTTGCCCTGCCTCCCAGGGAACAGCCAGCCACGCTCAACGGGCCTTTCCCGTCCCTGTCCTCTGAGGACATGGCTTTCTCCAGGAGGGCTTGGACAAGGCCAGCTGACAAAGCTGCCACCTGTGACGCCTCAAAGCAAACCAGCCCCAGCAGCCTGACGCCCAGCCCCCCAGCCCCCAGGGAGGAGACAGGTAGCACTCAAAGGCTCCCCACACCTGGGCCTGCCTCGGCATGGGGCGAGACGAGCTCTTGAGGTTCCTTCCAGCCTGACCTTTCTCTGACTGCTGCGATTCTGTGACTGGCTGCCCGGCCTTCCACCCCGAGCATGCAGCCGCTTCCAACACAGGCTGAGGGGGAGAGTAGATGAGGTAGGCCCTAAATGGCAAATGGGTGAAAACTCTTCGGTTTTCGAGCTTTAACAGCCAGAGCCCCTACGTTGGATGCCCTCTGCAAGTGCCCTCCTGCGGGTCAATGAGAAGCAATGCCTGCCAAGGACCTAGTTGCCAGAGGACACAAAAGCAAAACACCTTCAAAGCGATCACTAATCGGTTCAGAGGCTGCCCAGAAACACGCAGCCTGCAGCACCAAATTCCCCTCATAACTTACAAAGCTTCTATTTATACAACCAAGAGGAAGGAAGGAAAAGAGAACCCAACGCGTTATCTTGTCTGGCCTGGACAAGTGCCATCTAGTTTAAGAAAGAGTCACCCATTGGTCTCCAAACTTAGCCCCAAACGGGAGGCAAGGGCCCAGATCCTGTGCCCGCCTGCACCACGGTACAGCTGGAGCCCTTAACTGAGGAATACACTTAAAAGTAACAAGGAGTCTGGTGGCACCTTAAAGACTAACAGATTTATTTGGGCATAAGCTTTCGTGGGTAAAAACCTCACTTCTTCAGATGCAAAAGTGCACTTCTTCAGTGAGGTTTTTACCCACGAAAGCTTATGCCCAAATAAATCTGTTAGTCTTTAAGGTGCCACCAGACTCCTTGTTGTTTTTGTAGATACAGACTAACACGGCTACCCCCTGATACTTGACACTTAAAAGTGAGCTGCAAAGGAAAACCCCCATACGTTACACACACACACACTGATTTTTGTCTGGCAGGTTCTCGCATCTTGATTTTTGTCCCTATAAATATCAGAGTGTCAAGGCTGGTCTTTCCTTTTTCACTGGAAAACTCAAATGCGACCTGGGAGTTCACGTAGCCCTTTAACAAAGAGGCTGGGACACTGCCTCCTTAGCAAGGAGAGCTTGGGTCACAGGTTTTCAAGGAGTCAGAATAAATATCACTTTCCATTTCACTTAATTGGGTTCTGCTTCCACAGAAACCCTGATGTCCTAAATCTCCCAGCTCTCCAGTCAGCCACAGCGTCTTCCATGATAGAGAGACAGAGATATCACACACACACCTTTCATTTGGAAAACACCAAACGCCCCTTTGGAGCTCTCTAATCATCATAAAATGGGGGAAAGGAGCACAGGCCTGATTGCTTTCTCTGTGCCTGTCACCTTTCAAGAGGGCTCTCACAGTAGCTGCTTTCGGCTCTCAGGGGCCATGAAAATGCTTCTTGGTAATTTAAAAACGAGGCTCCCCTCCGCTGATCCTGCTGGCACACACAGGCTCAGAGAACTCAGGGGCACAGCCCTGCTTTTTCAAAAACACCCCATCACTGCAATACTTTTACCGTCAAAGCAAACCTATCCACTGCACACTGTCCTCCCCGGCTGGACTCTTGTGTGCCATGCCTTAGCTACCAGCAAACAACTAAACAGGCCGGGATCAAAAACAAGCCACGGACGGGGGGGGAAGGGGGGCCGCGGCAAGGAGCCGAAACGTTTCATCTGTAAATGACACCCCACCAAGCTGAGGAAACTCGTCCAGCCCCAGCCCCTGAACCCACACGGGTCGCTAGCTGGACACAGAGTCCGGCAGGCAGCGAGGCAATGGAAGCCAGCTGGCACCTGGGGACTCCTTGCCAAAGGAGGTTACAATTACTCGGCAATGACATGGACAATGACGAGTGCTCAGTGTCCCCCGGGCCCGTGCGCCCCGCTCCAACGAGGGGTGCAGGGGAGGGTGGAGAGGGGGCTGCGCACCGGCCGGGGGAGCAGTGCCCGGCGCCCCCCAGCCAGCCCGACCTGCGGAGCCCGGCCCGGCAGCGGGGCCGCCCCCTCCCCAGCCCGGCCCGGCCCGGCCCGGCACTTACATGGCTGCAGCAGCCGCTCGCTCCGCTCCCCGCCGCGCCGCGCCGCCTGCCCCCCACACAGCGCAGCGGCGGCCCGGACCCAGCAGCGCGGCCCGCAGCCACCGCCTCCTCCAGCCTCTGGGCGGGGCCCGCGGCTGCGAGTCCCTCCCCCGGCCCGGCCCGGCCCGGCCCACGCGGGGCCCCGGCGGAGCTCGGCCGGACACGCAGCCCCTCACCCTGCCCGGGGGCTCTGATCTCCCTTCCCATCCCCTGGGCGAAAGGGGCGCAGCGAGCCCAGCCCCGGCCCCGTGGGGGGCTGGGACGTGGCGTGTCCTGGGGTAGGGCTCAGCCCCCGACGCCTGCACAGGATCCGTGGGGCTGCGGCGCATCCGTGGGGCGGGGGTCACTCAGACCCTGATGTCTGTACAGGCTCCTCGGGGACATGGTGTGTCCGGCGGGCAGGGCTCAGCTCCCCGCGCCTGCACAAGACCCTCGGGGACAGGGCGCCCACAGGGTTCGAGTTACCACTGTATCAAACCCATCTGCCCCATTACTGTGCTTAAACTGGCCTGGGCCCAGGGCCCGGTGGGTGACTTGCCCTCCCTTATCACCGCATAACACCTAGCGTGCAGAGCCTGGGGGCAGGCGCACCAGTGCTAACCCCCCCCCCACGACCCCCAACATGGGCCTGGAGTGGGGGGTGGGTAACGGAGTGAGGCGGACACCCTAGACCTGGGGTCTAAGTGGGATCTGATCTGAATATAGCTGGTGGATCTGATGAGACCCAAACTACCACAGTGCAGCCAGTCCAACCCCACTCCCACCCCAGCCAGACCTGCAAACCTGTGACTGGCAAGGGCCAGAGCCAAGAGTGAGTTATGGGGGATAAATATACCTCCTCTCTGCTCCAGCCGCTATTTATAGAACCAGCCTCAAAGGGTTCGCTTTGTTGTTATTACATCCACTGCTCTCTGATTTCCATGTTCCATCAGCCCTGCAGGCTCCCCGCCCCAAGCAGCCTGAAAAGCCAGTGCCCAGCGGCAGGAGGAATTGTCTGTATATTTCATTTTGATTGACAAGAGATGTCAAACTATCACGGGCCCAGATCCGCAAAGACGTGTAGGCGCCTAACTCCCCCTGCCAGCAATAGAGCTGTGAGGATCTGGGACGAAGCTCAGCAGCTTCTGAGCAGAGGGGTGTGACAGTCAGTCGGATTCACACTCACTCACCGTCCGGGAAAGCACCACCCTGGCCCCAGCGGGAGCACAGAAGCAACCTCTGTGCCACCATGATGCTCCAAGGGCGACCAAAAGCCAGACAGCATCTGTGCCCCCCGCAGTGCCAGCGCACTGGCCGGAGTCTCTCTAGTGCGCTGGATACGGCTCCTTCAGAGCTAAGCAACGGGGCACAAGTATTCACCTGGAGCCCATTGCTGTGTCTCGTTTCCAGGGCTCCCGCTCCTGAAGACTGGTCCTCAGTGTGCAGCCATCACCAATCTCTCTAACTCCCTCTCGCGCTGGCACCAATTCAGAGCCAGGGTGCAACCCTATCGGATTGTTTCCATGGGAACTCCCAGGGGCCAGTGGGACCTGCAGGCGGGAAAGAACAGGGGCTTTGCTTGCCCAGAGCCAGATCCTGCGTCCAAAGGAGACGCTGTCAGTGCCCTTCACCCCTGGGTGTGCCGGGGCCCCCGGGAGTGCTCCGGACTGAGTCATTGGGTGGCAAGCCCGTTACTCTCTGGCATAGCAGCATGGCCAAGGCCTCTCCTATGGATTTCTGGATAGCCCCTCATCAGGAAGGTTTCTGACCGTCAGAGGGGTGAAATATTGGAACGGCCTTCCGAGGGAAACGGTGGGGGCGAAGGACCTGTCTGGTTTTAAGATTAAGCTAGATAAGTTTATGGAGGGAATGGTTTAATGGGATAACGTGATTTTAGTCAAACGAACAGCGTGCCATCACTGGTAAATAGTATCAATGGCCAATGAGGGTCTGGATGGAGAATCTTGCCCGCATGCTCGGGGTTCTACTGATCGCCATATTTGGGGTCGGGAAGGAATTTTCCTCCAGGGAAGATTGGCAGAGGCCCTGGAGGTTTTTCGCCTTCCTCCGCAGCATGGGGCGGGGGTCGCTAGCTGGAGGATTCTCTGCTACTTGAAGTCTCTAAACTACAGGATTTGGGGACTTCAACAGCAGAGTCAAGGGAAAGGGTTGGGACGGCTTTGTGGCCTGCATCATGCGGGAGGTCAGACTAGATGATCATAATGGTCCCTTCTGACCTTAAAGTCTATGAGTCTATGAGGAGAATGCTGGAGCTGCCAGGCACTGAAGGGGTTACACTTTGCCCCAGGAGGCAGGATTGGTTGATGCATCAGAGGCCAGGCAGGAGTCCCAGAGCCTCCCACTCCCAAGAGGGTTAACACCCACAGGGGAAAGGGCTGGTCCGGGCCGCAGGGGCATGGCCACAGGTGGGCCCAAATCGGTGCCTCAGGCAGAAGCCAATGTCCGAATGGCTGTGGAGGAGGAAGAGCAGGTGGCTCTTGGCCCATGTGTGGAACGCCATGGCCCCTGCCCAGCGCTACAAACTTCTCCTGGCTGCCCACCCGCCCCTGCCTGGCTCAAATCATGCCTGCCCATGGGGCTTCAGTGATCGTCCCCCTTTCCCCCCCCCAGTTCCCTGCACACAGGTCCCTTCTCTGCACCCAGCTACCCCGTTACACTCCTGACCCTGGCATTCAAATACACGATGCAATAATACTTAACATGCAATATCAATTATTTCCTGTCACATTGGACCTTTGGGCATTGCTTATCCATCATAAGTTGGGGCCCAGCCAAATTTCCACTCCTAGCTCTGCCACTGCCATGTAATATTTCCACCCTGGCATCTGCCTATCCCACCCTGCCTGCTGGCCGTGGTCGGCCAGCTGCCCCCAGACAGCAGGCAGGAGAAGGGCGGGTGATAAAGCACGGAAAGGAGAACTCAAGGTGGAAGGAAACAGGGCTCCCTGCTATTACTCACTGGGCCCAGGGCAGCTGTAGCCACAGCCTCATTCCCTCCACTCACCCTGCCAACGTCCCGTTCTGACTGGTTCACAGACTGGGGTCCTGCCCTCATCCCTCTTCAGAGACACTCTGGGCCTGAACTCACTAGGGTCCATGGTCATGAGCCCCCAGGGGCCCCTAACCCCCAGGAGCCCAACCATGTGGCAGCCCCATTCTGTGCAGTGTCCTCCTTGCACTACCACCCAGCCAAGTCGCACCACGCGCCTACAAGCAGGAACTGATTGAGCCTTGGCAGACAGGCCACTTGGCAGCGAGGCCAATACAGGCAGGAGGTGAAATGATGTGGCTGAGGCCACATGGTCACAAGTCAGGAGCCGCACTGCATTGGCCCCGGTGTTAATCCCAGTCTGACTCGCCAGTGACTGTCAGAGAGGAACGTGAGCAGCACCAACCGCAGGCGTGCAGCAGCGCCCGACAGGGTGCGCACCCCCTCACACGCCTCCAGCACGAGCGCGCGGTCTGTCGGACTCCGCCCAAGCCCCACTCCCCAGCACGTGCTGCAGCTTTCAGGAGCCCACGCTGCGCGCACACGGATAATTATCATTCCCTCCTGCTGGGGCGTGCGGCGGGATGAGTCACGCACTCCTCCTGAGTAGCTGCCTGTGCGATCCAGCCCGTGTCAGGGGGAGACACAGGCAGCCACACAAGTCAGGCAGCTTCTTCCTGCTGTGGGGCAATTGTCATAGTTACAGATGCAAAGTGACAACCCAATCTCGTTCCTTTTTCACCTCTCCCAGAACTGCTGGCAGAAGCACACGGGGGTCAGAGCTGGAGCCGCCCAGTCAGGAAGCTTTCTCTGCCTCCAACCCCTTTTGGCAGGGCCCTGACCAAAGGGAAGCGAGAATCCAGATAATCCAGCTCTGTAGGCAGGGCATGCGGGGCTCTTCCTGCCCTCGACTAGCATATTCCTCCGCTCAGCGGGAGCAGGCCCGGACCTAGGAAGCTGTAGACCAGTTCATCTAAAGCCGCGGTGCCCGAGCCTGGGGAGCCAAATTTACCAATGGACATTGCCAAAGAGTCACAGTAATACGTCAGCAGCCCCCCCTCAGCTCCCTCCTCCCCCACTGCTCCCAGCGCCTCCCGCCCACCAGCAGCCCCCCCTCAGCTCCCTCCTCCCCCACTGCTCCCAGCGCCTCCCGCCCACCAGCAGCCCCCCCTCAGCTCCCTCCTCCCCCACTGCACCCAGTGCCTCCCGCCCACCAGCAGCCCCACTGATCAACATCTCCCTGCACCTCCTGATCAGCTGTTTCGTGGTGTGCAGGAGGCTCAAGGGAGGGGGCGGGAAGGGGTGGAGCGGGGACAGGGTCATGGCAGAGCCAGGGGCTGAGCAGTGAGCACCGCCCGGCACATTGGACAGTTGGCGCCTGTAGCTCCAGCCCTAGAGTCGGTGCCAATACAAGGAGCCGCATGTGGCTCCGGGGCCACAGGTTGGCCACTCCTGATCTAAGGTTCTAAAGTCCCCAAGATTGCAGAGGGCTGCAGGGCTCTCCGGCAGACTGTAAATTGATGGCTAGCATAGAGATTCCCACTCAGATTAATGGAAGACACTCCAGCCACACGGAATGCATCAAATAGGTCTCCTGGATTTGATTGGCAGGGAAGCCAGCAAAAAACATTCCCGCAAGCCACATGTAAAGGAGAAGTGGCTGAGATACCAGCTGGCTGCCAGAATCCAGTCCTGCTGGCACAGAAATCTGGTGCCAGGGTTTCACAGCCGCTATGTATGACCTAACGAAACCAGCGCTAGCAATAAGTCAGACCCCATCGGCTTGTCAGGTCACCTGGGTTCTTGTGCCCACCTGGAATGACTTCTGAGGACAATCCCTGGGAGACACCTGGGGAGAGCTTTAATGGGGGGAATACTCCCTCAGGGAGGCTGGGTATCAAAGTGGGTATATCTGGAGGCCCCTCAGCATCTTGGCACGGTCTTCTGAGCAGTTCCCAGGCCTGGGCACCTCTCTCCAGTGTGCCTCGATAGTGACAGCTCTGCTCTGGGTCACTGTGTAAAGTGCGTCTTTGCTACTGGTTCTCCATTGCTCAGAGCGCCTCCCCCAGCCGTGCGGAGGGGGTGCAGCGCTCCCTCTCTGACTGCCTCCGAAGGGCTCAGCAGTTTGTTCCCTTGAAACGTTCCCCGGCTGGATTCTATAGAGCTCAAAGGCCCCGGCCTGGTCTCCTGAGGGAATAAAGGAGACAGTGACCCGTACTGAGATCCAGAAGCAGCAGCCGGGTCACTCTGCTCGCTCCCCTCCAACCCGATCTTTGAATCGTATGTTTCTGCCCCGTCGGAGTCCAGGACTGAGGCCTGGAGAGACTCTGCTGATCCAGGTCCTCTGCCAAGACAGATGTTTGATTTGAGCCTTCTGATGGGGGAACAGAAAACAAAGAGAAACGCCTTGGCACAGCCCCAGGAGGACACAGGCCTGGCAGCGGGGAGTGCGTCTGCTGAGAGCCAGCACGATGGCACATTGCAGGCCTTGGGGCCGGTATGCAGCGCCGACGAAGCTGGCTACGCTTTAAAGGGTAACTTTCTCCTGCAATAATAAACAGGAGCGGCCGCATTCTTCTCCAGTGTCACTCCACTGACGCCCATGGAGCGACACCGGAGAGAAATTTGGCACCAGGAGCTTGAGCTCGAGGGCCAGGCTCCCGTCTCTGAGCAGCGGGGTAAAACCGGGAGCGGCTCCGTTGCAGTCAGGGGGGTGGAATCTGGCTGCGGGTCCCACGTCTTAGCTCTCTGATTAGTGCGGCATTGCTGTGCACGTGCGAGGGACACAGTCCGCTCTGTTTGCTCGTGCTGCTGTGACCAGTGCAGTCACAGTGCAGACAGGTCCCAATGTGCCTGCGGCCTGCCGAGTGCGTCTGTGCTAAGGCTCTTGCGATGGAGGGGTGTATTTGGTTTGGAAAGTAAAAATTGCGCCCTTATTGCTGGGACACACATAAATCCAGCTGCACTGGGACTCAGAGCAGGGACGGCTGCCTACGGAAGGGGACGTACACACCCGATGGCTTCAAATAGCTGGACATGAGAAGCCAAGAGCTTCATGGAGCCGAACATCTCCACTGGTAACGGACAGTAGCTCAACTCAGCTGCACAGCTCTCCAGACTGGCCTGGGCTATCCTGTCGGTGTGGCAGATCCATTGGCCTCCCCTGCCAAGATGATGGGAGATCCCAGTGGTGGAGCTGGGCCGGAGCCTCAGACCCTTTCTCTTCAGTGGGTGGAGGCAGGCAGGGGACTCCTGCAAGAAGCAGGGGTGAATGGATTTCCTCTTCCTCTCCCCCTGCTGTGTTGGGTGCAGTGTCTTTCCGCCTCAGAGGTGGCTGCATTTCAGTGCTGATGTACGCAGACAGCTTGCAAAGTGCTTAGGGATGCAAGGTGCAGTCAAGATGGATGTTGGTATTGGAAGCAATGCTGCACTGAAGCCTCCCTCGCAGTACTTGTCCCTTCCATTCAGGAGCCCTCGTGTTGGGCGGAGAACAGGCACTTTGTCATTACTGTATCTAGCTCCTGTTCTGATCAGTAAAAATCTCCGCCGGCAAGCGGCATTCACAGAGACCCGACGAGTTCCATTGTAGGGCCATTGCTACAAATCCCAGGGCTCTGGGAGAGCAGGTGCTCTGGGTTTGTTCCGTTCCTGGCAGTAAGTCGGCAGTGAAGGAAGGGGTGGGGAGTGGCTCCTTGCACTTACACCTGATGGCATTTTGGGGGTAGGGTTTCTGGGCGGGGGAGACTGAGGCCTGGTCTACACTACAGAGTTAGGTCGCTGTAAGGGAACTCTGACAGTGTCTCCACTACAGCGTTGCTCCCGCCCATGTAAGTCACCCACTCCACCAAGCTCATAATTCCACCTCCGCGAGAGGCGCAGTGCTCAGGTCGGGGTAGTTAGGTTACTTACAGCGCCTGCTGGCTGTTGGCCCTTCGCGGGGCTCACAGCTGGAGCCCCATGACCTCAGGGCAGGCAGCTGCAGGCTCTGCTCTAGCCAGACAGAGGAGAATTACCAGCTGTCTCCTCCTGCCCCATGTGGAAGGGGCCTCGCAGAACATGCACCAGCCCTGGGATTGCAGAACTGTCGCGCTCTGACCCCCAGCCCCCAATCCTGGTTGAACTAGAACATTTCCTGCATTTAGGGCTGCCCGGGAAAGGGGCAGGCTACCCTCAGACCCCCCCTTGACAGGGACCCCCCCCATCCCAATGCACCGCAACCCAGCACACAGCTGTTCTCTACTTGCTTTACCTGTAAGGGGTTAAAAAGTCTCCCTGAGATGCATAGGTAAAAGGAAGGGAGTGGACACCTGACCAAAAGAGCCAATGGGAAGGCTAGAACTTTTTAAAATTGGGAAAAAAAACTTGCCCTTTGGTTGTCTGTGGTTGTTCTCGGGGAGAGGCAGACAGGGAGCAACTATGCTGTAGGAAGCTTGGGGCTAAGTATGAAAAATCATCGGTATCATACCTAGAAACTACTCATTTGAAATCCAGAGATGTAAGTAGATCAGGAAATGTCTAGGAAGATGCGATTAGGTTTATCTCTTTTATTTCTTTATGGCTTGTGGACTCCACCGGGCTAACCCCAAATGCTTTTTGTAACCTTTAAGATGGACCTCAAGAAAGTTATTCTTCATGTTTAATCTTTGTAAGTGTTTTTTTTTTTTAATCTAACAATAGTCTGAGTTTCCAGATGTATTTTCTTTCTTGTTGTTTTTAATAAAATTTACCTTTTTTAAGAACAGGATTGGATTTTTGTGTCCTAAGAGGTTTGTGCATGTTGTTTAAATAGCTGGGGGCAACAGCTGATTTCCTTTGTTTTTCTTTCTCAACTCTTCCCCAGAGGGGGGGGTGAAAGGGCTTGAGGGTACCCCAAAGGAAGGAACTCCCAAGTGGACTTTCCTGGGTTCTCAAAGAGGTTTTGCACTTAGGTGGTGGTAGCATCTACCCATCCAAGGTCAGAGAAAAGCTGTAACTGTGGGAGTTTAATACAAGCCTGAAGGGGCCAGTATTTTAGGGCCCCACCTTCTGCACTCAAAGTGCCAGAGTGGGGAATCAGCCTTGGCCCAGGCACTCCTCCATCTCCATCTATAGCAGGGTGGATGGGCCAAATCAGGGCGGAGTTGCACCCTGTTGTAGGCCCTTGCAATGTTGGGAGGAGGTGTGCATTCACCATGGCATCCCTTCCAACCCTCTCGGCACTTGGGGGCGGCAGGCTGGCTTCTCTCATGCTATGCAGGCCTAGCGGGCATGGTAAGCCAGCCTGCGGGGAGCTGGCCCTCCTGCGCTCAGGGCTCCCTCCCCCATGGGGGGCACTAGTGACATTCCTAGTGCAAGCCTCACAGCACCTGGGGGGCAACATGAGCCATGGGGCCAGCTGTGGCATTGCACTCGGGCTGAATCTGGCCTGCTCACAATGGCACGGCCCCATGGCACAGAAAGGGTCCCCAGCACAGAGCAGACCCCTCCCCTTCGGGACCGGTCACTTTTCTCCCTCCTGCTCCCCACTTTGGCTCTCCTGACCTTTCCCCCAAGGTCGCTTGCTGTCCTCCCTCCTGCCCAGGTCCCTCCATGGAGCTCACTCTATCAGTGCCCTTTCCCCACATGGCTCTCTGCTGGTACAGCTCCCTGTCCTAGTTCTGCAGCCTTACTAGAGCACTGGGGGGTATCACAGCACCACCTACTGGTCTGGCTTCAGGCGAGATGCTGCCTCAGTTTCCCCTCACTCAGGGGCCAATTGCATGCCTGCTTTTCTACCACATGAGGTGCTAGCCTGTCTCCCAGCCCATGAAGGACTCTCAACCACACTGAAGCCTCCAAGGCACCATGTTATTAATTCAAACAAAACTCACACAGGCTGCTGGGACCCCGGCTTGTCACTGCCTCCCTCCCTGGGCCTCAGTACTATTTACCCAGTCTCAGCCTCCCTCCCGCAGCCCCCTTTCACTAGCGCTGGCTCAGCTCTTTATATCCAACACCTGACCCCTTCCCAGCTGGCTCGGATCAATGTCCAGGCACATCCAGCCCCAGGCCCCAGCCCTTCAAAGAGCCTGGCAGTCTATTAAGCATGTGACTGCAGCTCTCAACATGCAAGAGAGACTCTGGGCTCTGCAAGGTGCGGGGAATAGCTCGGGGCAGACACAGCTGCACCCCCGCCGTGCTCCAGCCACGAGGCGCTCTGCTCTAGCAGGGTGCGTGGGTGGGTCCACACTCTGTGCCCTGAGCGTAGGGAGCCTGGTCACGATACTCCTCACCTGGACGGCTTCCATGGCGCATTCTCTAACATCCCGGGGGGGAGAAAGATGGGAGGAGCTGGGGGCCAGGGTCATGAGTTCTCTGCCTGATGCTCTTTGAGTGCGGTTGGTGGATTGCTGAGAGCCGCGCTGGCCAGCTGTCTGGGAGCGCCAAGCGTTCCACTCCCGGGAGAAGGTCACCCAGAAGTGACCGTGAATTCCCAGACCCAGTCTCTATGGCCCCCTTTCTGCCTGTTCTCTGGGTGGGGGGCTCCGGAGCTCACGCTGTGACCCTCACAAGTACAGGAAGGCAGAGGTTGAAAACAAACACCCTCCCCTTTGCAGAGAGCTTTTGCCACTGGTTTGGAGCAATCTGGGAAGGCCACGGAACTGGTCAGGTGCTTTGGAAAGCTTTGCCCTGTGGGATGCAGGAGCCAAGGCCTCAAGGCCGTAGGGACTGAGTCACCGGTCAGCTCCGTCCCAAGGCTCCGAGTGCCTAGGTCGGACTTGGGCGCCTGCATCACTCGGGTGCTTTTGAAAAGCTGTCCCCTCCCCCGTTTGTAACCCCCTTGGCACGGAGGACTAGCTTTCCCTCGGGGTTTGTACAGCACCAAATCCAGTCCCCCGCGTAACACGCACAGAAACAGCCACCTCCCCCACCGCACTGTCCAGCGAGCACCGTCATCGGCCTCCTGTCTCCAGCAGCACCACGGGGCTGAGATCTGGGGGAAAGCCGGCCCTCAGGCGCTGTCTTTTTACCTGCCAGCTCCAGGCAGCAAGCGATCAGAGCATTTCTGTGCTGAGATGACAGGCAGAAGACCTGGGCCTTGAGCAGGGCCTCAAGCTGCAGCCCCTAGCCCCCAATCTAGGGACACAACCAGTCCCCTCTTTCCAAACCCAAACCTATTCTAATGCCGGAATCGAAATCAGCACACAGCCACATCCGAACACTCTGTGCAGGACTGGTCACCCCAACCCGGCAAGGCCGGTGCAGAACTGCAGGAGGTTCAGAGAAGGTCAAGAGCCCAGAAAAGCTCTCCTATGAAGACAGGTTGAAGAGCCTGGGACGGTTACCTAAGGATTTTAGGACATGGTCATGCCACCAAAGCCGTGCTGCTCCAAGGCACGCAGTGTAGCTGCTGTTTGTCGGCAGGAGAGATCTCTCCCGCCAACAAAATCTTCCACCTCCCACGAGCGGCAGAGCGCTCCTGCCAACCAAGCGCTGTTCACACCGGTGCTTTTCATCAATAAAACTTTTGTCTTTCGGGGGTGTGTGTGTTTTTTTAACACCCCTGAATGACAAGTTTTGCCGACAAAGTTCCAGTGTAGACAAAGCCTTAGAAATGAGAAGAGGGCCACAATAGAAGTCCAAAAAATGCTGCCTGGAGTAGAGGAGGGAGATGGGGAGCAGCTGTTCTCCCAGTCTCAGAACAAGGGGGCAGTCAATGAAATTGAAAGGTAGGAAATTCAAACATCGATAAAAGGAAATCTCCCTGCCCCCAACACGTAATTAGCCTGTGGAACTCACTGCCACATGAAGTCATTGCAGCCAGGAACTGATTTGATACAGCTAATACAACTAGCCAGGGTGATCACACGTAATGATGACAGAGGATATTGACCCTCCTGCTTCATGGCTTGAGCCAGTCTCTGTCTACTAGAGACCAGGAGGGGTCCATGTGTGATGTGGATTATCCGGCACCTCCTACTGTGGGGTTCTTACACCTTCCCCTGCAGCAGCTGGTGCCAGTCATGGCTGGAGATAGGATACTGGGTTGCACCCAGGGTCTGACCCAGTCTGGCAGCTCCTATGTGCCTCATGCTCACTGTATTCGCCCTGCCTGTCCCCTTGGCCAGGCTCCATACTCTGCTCCAGCTGGGACAGTCTGTGCCCCCTGAGGGAGCTCTCCTGCCATTCCTTTTGCCCCACCTTGAGCCCCACGGGGCACTCCTGACCCCAGGAAAGTCTGGTGCTCCTCTTAGCGCAGCTGGAGCCTGGACCATAACCAGCCAAAGCCAGAAACTCAGCAGGCAGGGTGCCAGCAATGGCTGCCAAGTCCAGGGGTACACAGCAATGTGGCACAGTGACATCACAAACCCCAGCTGGGGCCGAGAGGCCCGAGCACCCTCCCCCAAACCCAGAAAGCGTGGGGGAAAGCTGACAGCTCCGGCCGCCTCCAGGTCCGAGCCGCAGGGGGCTCCACTCCCCCACGGCTTTCGACACCCCACCTGGGCTCTCGGAGTCGTGAGTGATCCCTCCCACCCTGCCTACCCAGAGATTGCAGGCAGCCAGAGAGACGGGTGGGTTCTGCCCTGGTGCGTGCTTCACCAGGCACGGTGCAAAGACCAGGGGCTCTGTCGGCAGGGCCTGGGGCAGTCAGCCAGCGAGAGATCCCAGCCCAGAGATCCTGGGGGGCAGGATTCCATCAGGCTTGAGATGAGGGAGACCAGCTGTGGCCAGCACCGTCCCTACAGAACCAGCAGCTGCACCCCTGCCATCTGGCTGGGGGAGGGGTGCGGGAAGCAGAACCCACAGAGGTTGGTGTATGTCTGCGAGGGGTCAGGGCGGGAGAAGATACGTGGCAGTGAAACCCAGCGTACCCGGCTGGGCCCAGAGACGAGATATGGCCTGGAATGGAGCCAGTGGGAATAGTTGGGCTGGAGGGAAGCGCCCAGACACACTGGGAAAGGACCGTCCTTGCCCCTGTGTTGCTCATGTTGCCGGTTATCACGCACACTGGGGGTGGCGGGGGGCAGGCGACAGTCCCACGATCTCCTTGCGGGGTTAATAAATGACAAACAGCTGCGATAAGCATGGTCCAAGCATGGTCCCCGCAGGTTCTGAGCTGGCCCTACACCCATCAGGAGGTGTTCTAGATAGGGCTAAGCCAGGGCTAGGAGCAGCCGATTGGGTTCTGACAACTCGCTGAAACATCTCTCGGTCAGTTATTAGCCTGCTGCAGCCTGTCAATGGGACTGCAACAGGCGGCGCAGGCAGGGAGGCGTTCACCGTAAAGCAGGCGCTACCGTACCGTGCTCGGGCAATTGGAGACACACATGCATGGCAGTGCCCAGCACGTCTCTAGCTCTGCCTGCAGGGGGTCTCCACAGCCCCCTTCCCGTCTACATCCGCAGACCCATGCAGATGGGGGAAGTCACACAGTGAGTCACGGGACTCTGGGACCTGACCCCAGCGCTCTGCAATGCCTTCTCTGGTAGCCCACACGGCCGCCTGCTCTTCCAGTGGTAACAGATCTCCCGCTAGGGCCAGCTTCTTGCTTAGACAAAGGGTGATGGGCGACGCCTGCAGATGGAGCAGGCTGCTGGCACGCTCTTTGGTACCTGTCACTCTCGGCAGTCTCTAAAAGCTGGCATCACTGTGACTGTCCCCTGGCAGGTGCTGCCATCTGCTGTCACCCAACAGTAACACTGGTACGGAGCTGGCTCCATAGAATTACAAGGGCAAAACAGAAGGGCTGGAGGTGTCGCAAGGAAGGGGTCAGGACACTAGGGAGCGAAGTCCACAGCCTGACTTTGGCGGCCGCAGGGGAGTCGCTGCAGGATCTCTGGCCACGTGGCCAAAGCAGTAGCGTGGGATGTTTGCAGACCCAGGGCAGGCCTGGCACAGGTCAGGTTTGAGATCTATTGGCAAAGCTGCTCAGGGAGCAGGAGGGCTTGTGAGTCGAGACAGAGGCATCAGCACATCTGTGCGTGTGTGGGCACATACAATCCTGGGGGTGTAAGATAAGGGGGGCTATGGGGCAGGATTGAGGGCCACCAACAGCGTTGAGTGGGGAACCAGGGAAATCATCAACAAAAATTATTCTTGGACATGAATTTAAATAAACAACAGCAAAAACTGACTCTTGTTCCCCGAGAGCCCTGGGTTGTTAGGACTGAACGGGGCTGGCGTGGTGCGAGGCTCTTAATCCCATTTGTTCACTTCGGCATTTAGCAGCACTTTGCATGGCCACTTGCAGCCTTTCCTCCTTCTCCACACCAGAAGGGCCGAGAAACATCTTGTTAAAAGGGGTGGTGTTGTAACACCCCTCCCACTCCCAAGCTTGGCAGAAGAATGAGGGGTTGGTGTTGTCCCTGTTTTATGTTCACAGCACACACAGTAACATTCATGCTCTTGCTGGATGATTGCAACATAAACAACTTCATTTCTTCGACTCCAGAGCCCCAGCACAAAAACCCCAAGACAGAGAGAGAAAACAGGCTGCTCCCCAAGGCACTGAGGCACACTCACCTCACTCGAGGCTGGAGGGCACAGAGTGGCTGCTGCTCCCAGATGCTCCCCACAGTGCCCCTGTTTACAAGAAGGAGTCAGAACACCCCACCACCACCCTTAGGCGGCGTCTACAATTGGAGCTAGGGGTGTAATTCCCAGCTCACACCGACATACTTGTGCAAGCGTTCATCAAGCTAGTGAGCTAAAATTAGTATCATGAGCAGTGGAATGGCTAGTCACCCGCGTACGAACTCACCTGGACCCCATGGGTTCGTGGTCAGGGTGCCCAGCCATGCCGCCACCCGTACTACCATGGCTACACTATTGATTTTAGCACACAAGCTCGATGAGAGCTCCCACAACTACGTCTATGCAAGCTAGGAATTGCCCAGCCTGAAAGCAATAGCTTGCAGTTCTAGCACAGTCCTCAGCACAGCACCCTTCCACAGAAGATTAGGGTTGGAAGAGACCTCAGGAGGTCATCTAGTCCCACCCACTGCTCAAAGCAGGACCAATTCCCAACTAAATCATCCCAGCCAGGGCTTTGTCAAACGGGGCCTTAAAAACCTCCAAGGAAGGAGATTCCACCACCTCCCTAGGGAACGCATTCCAGTGCTTCACCACCCTCCTAGTGAAATAGTGTTTCCTAATATCCAACCTAAACCTCCCCCACTGCAACTTGAGACCATTGCTCCTTGTTCTGTCATCTGCCACCACTGAGAACAGCCGAGCTCCATCCTCTTTGGAACCCCCCTTCAGGTAGTTGAAGCTGCTATCGAATCCCCCCTCACTCTTCTCTTCTGCAGACCCCAGTTCCCTCAGCCTCTCCTCATAAGCCATGTGCCCCAGCCCCCTAAATCATCTTCCAGTTCTTTACAGAAAGAGCCAAGGTTTCCATGCAGACAGGGTTTTTTTCATAAGGGCAGTGGCACCTGCTGTGCGAAGGTTTCAGGACTGGGCAGAGCACTCGAGGCAGTTTGGGTGGGAGTGTCCCATTGCTGGCTGGCGCCAGGGGGTTGGTTCATGCGGTTTCACATCACTGCAGCCATCTGAGGCGAAATTTGCCACCAAGTTTTTATGTTTAGAGTGATTAAAGCAGGAGGACAAATTTTCAAGCACTATTTACATCTGGATCCCCTGGTACCAGCTCTGGGTTCCTCACTGGCTGAGCCGAAGCCACGTGGAGCAAAGTGCAAAGACCAAGGGGCCTGTGCTGTGTCTGCACACCGAGACGTTTGCTTTTCTGCATTGCCTTCCCAGCTTGGCCATTCTCTTTCCATGGGCCGGGGGTGGCCCAGAAGAGGGAGCCCTTGCCCCCCTGCCCGAGCTGCTCCGCTGGCGCTGCAATGTGAATAAGGTGTCTGGGTGTAGACAAGGGGCCGGCTCCTCGGCTGGCGGCGCTCGGCCAGACTCCATGGAAGACATTGCTGCTCCGATCGCAGCCAGAGCTGGCCCCAAATGCAGCAGCCTATTTCAAAGGCCACGAGAGGGCTGCAGGACAGGATGGCTCCGGCCCGTCTGCATCCCAGCGCTGCCTGCGGCGGAGCAGCTGCAGCTCGGAGCAGGCTTGCAGCTCTGTGCTAGGGCCGTGAGCTCCGCCTACGCTACTGGCTTAGCCCTGGTGCAGCTGTCAGCGTTGGGGACGGATTGTGCTGGCGCAGAACCCCCAGGTGGCACTGGTATCCCTCGCACCCTGGCTCTGCCCAGTACCAGCCTTATCAGTCTCCTCCCAACGCCGTTCCCCACCGACCTCAGTCTGGGGCCAGGCTGGGCCACGCCTGGGCCCCTGACAAGAGCAGTCAGGACCAAGGGTCAGAGCACGGTTAAAGCCTGTCAAACCTGCCTGAGGCGGGACTTCCTGTGGGCTGTGTCCTCAGTAGGTCAAGGCTAGTGGCCCGGACACTGCTCATACCTGCTGCTGGGCGGCAGAATGGCACTGTTTGGTACCTGGCAACTCTCCAGGCCTGGGTGTGAGACCTGCTGGGCCCGGGCCATAGCACTAGCTCTGCCTGGCTCTGCACATAGAGGAGAGCTACAGGTCTGTGCAGTGCAAACTGCCCTTGTTCACTGGTTCACTCTGGAGCCTAATGACATCCAACTCTTACGTTCACTGGTTACCATTTTAGAAAGAACACCCAGCTGCTCTGGAGCAGTGGAAGCCATCAGAATGGGGCGCACATCAGATACCACCGAGAGGGGAGACCCAAGTCGAGGTCTCTGGGTTACCCAGGAAAGGCTGCAAACACAGACCCTCTTCTTCTGCAGCCCTCCGAGAGCAGGGAGCCCCGGAGGGCACAATGGGTATGGAGGAAGGTGTGGAGAGTTTTCAGAGAGGAACCCAGCATGGTGGGTGGGGTGCCCTTGGGGTGGCCACAAGCCCTGGAGTGACTCACTCGACTGGCCTTCGCTGAATGCTCACACGACATGCAGACGAAGCTACTCAGGATGTGAACCGAAGCCACAGGCGCCTTCCCGAGGAGTATTTCAAGTCTCGGCCAACACTAACACAGCCAAGGAAGCACCAGGCTAGAGGCTCTGGCAGTTGGAAGAAAACTGCCTGGCACAGGGGAGGGGGTCCTCATGGCTTGACAAAGCAGCAGCCGTGAGCCAGGCGGGTTTTCAGCCATTGTCTGGCCAAGCCCGGGCAGAGCCCGCTCTCGCTGCCCCACTGCCTGGGGTGCAGGCCCCATAGCATGCCTAGGGGGCGACTCAAACCAGACTCACGTACCATTGGTGTCCCTCAGCTGACGAGGCAGCCAGCGTGAGTGGGGAGAACGAACCTTCATCCTGGGAAGGGTCATGACCTCCCCGGCAGGTGGGGCAGCACATTTGCCTTGGTGTAAGTGCAGTCTCGGAGCTCCACACGGGGCCAGGCCACGGCTGCAGGAGGTCGAGGGTTTGTACACAGGACTTCGGGGAGCAGTGAATCGCGAGGGCAGGTCCAGCAGGGAGCTGGTGTGGCAGATCCTGCTCAAGCAAGCTGCCCTCCGAGTGATGGAAAGAAGCCTCCGGCCCAAGTGTCCTTGGCTTTGCTGTGCCAGGCTTCGCCCCAGCAGCAGGGAGCGGCCGGGAGCTGGCAGCACCAGGACAGCAGGGCTCAGGCTGGGGAAACAGCTCCCTACCCCATCCCTGACACCGCAACTGGCTAGAAGATCCTGCAGCTGCTCCCCCGGCAGGACCCTCACCCATCCAGCACTGGGCAGTGTGTGTGTGTGGGGGGATGTTCCCTCACTCCCCCAAGCAGATGGGTGAAGGTACACGCCAGCCGCACTCAGACACCGCCAGCCCCGCAGCTGCCCTCCTCAGCCCTGCATTCCCAGCTGGGCCTTCCCAGTCCCCACCTCTCGCCTTGTGTGCTGGGTCCTTCCTCGCAGCCTCCTCACCCTCCTTCACCATCCACCCCACAGATCCTGCCACAGCCAGCTCCCCTCCACCAGCCCTTTATCCACCAAACTCTTCATCCCTTCCCACCTCTTGAAAGGAGGGGCAGGAATGCATACGCTCCTCCTCTACCCAAGATCCCGCCCAGGGGCATCTACCCAGCCCCTCTCTCCAATGCCCATAGGAGGACTGAGGGCACCTCTAGCACTTGAGCAACTCCACTGACCCCTCTCTCCCGACCCCGGCTGCCCCTGAAATGCTGAGCCCCGTGGGCGTGAGCAGCTGGTGCATGGACTAGAGAGAGGATGGCCAGGGTGCTGAGGGACCCTAAGAGAACTGTTCCTCTAACGTACCTGTTTATCCAGAAGCGGCGTCCCTGGCCTCAATTAAGCAGAATCTGATGCTGACGAAAGGCAGCTCGGAGGAGCCCGGACGAGAGGGTGTGTACGCCAGCAGGGACAGGAAAGGTTGGAATTGTACAGGGGCTGCTAAGGGAAACCAGTCCAGCTTGTCACTGTTTCGCTTTTCTCTGGCGGGCAAAGGCACCTGAAGGGATTCGTCCAAAATGCAATTTTTCTTGTTTGTGGTTTATCCAAGAAGCATCAGGAAGGTGAAATCTGTCCTGGAGTTGCTGGAGGTTTCCCCCGAGGGCCCAGTTATTTGAGAACTTTCTGAGCCCTGAACAGAAGGGGCCAGAGTGTTGCAATTCCCCTCCAAGGAGAACTTTTCTCTCAGCTGTTTAATCGGTGTAAACAAAGCAATCCGGGCATTTGAAATCGTCTGGCTAAGAAACGCTTCCCCGCGCAGTTAGGGGTCACCTCTGGGGTTCTGGGATGTCCTAATCGTTCCAGGGCTCCAGGCCTCCAGAGAGTCCTCCAGGATCAGCAGAGGAGACGAGACCCGAATGGCTAATGCAACAAAGAAGCAGGGAAAAAAGAAGCATATAAACCCTTCCCAGCCGCCTGTGCCCACCCCGCCGGGAAAGGCAAGAGCCCCCTTGTTTCCCTTTGCAGGTTGCTTTCCGGGCTGAGCGCTGCAGGGTGCCTTTAAGAGGTGGGGTGGGGGGGTTGGAGCCCGTTCCCCACATGGCCCTGGCCCCGACACCTCTTCGGAACAGCTCTGCAGGGGAGACCTGCAGCAGCTGGCGGGGGGAGGCGATGCCCGGGTGGCCTCTGCTCAGAGCCACTTCTCTCATGGGCCACTTAACTCCCTCGAGTGCAGGCCACTGCCTGTATTGCACCATCCCCTTCCCAGGACCAACGCACCCAGGGGAGCCCCACGTGGGCAGCCGGGCAGTGCGGGGTTAACCTCCGGCTGAGTGGGGAATTCTCTAGTTGCCAAGTGACTTCCTCTGGTGAACAATGACAGCACAAGGATCGGGGTAGCCGTGTTAGTCTGGATCTACAAAAACAACCAGGAGTCCGGTGGCACCTTAAAGTCTAACAGATTTATTGGGCATAAGCTTTCGTGGGTAAAAACCTTCAGACGCATCTGAAGAAGTGGAGTTTTTACCCACGAAAGCTGATGCCCAAATAAATCTGTTAGTCTTTAAGGGGCCACCGGACCCAGTGACAGCGCAGTGCACAGGGCCTGGGGCCAGGCGGTGACCGCATGACCCGGCCCGGCCCGCTGCTCCCGAGGCGAGGCGGGAGGAAGCCTCCGGCACATCAGCTGCGGTCCCCACTCTGCCGCCTCACCGTCGGGGGCCGCTGTGGACAGCGCGATGCAGCAGCGCCCGGCCCGGGCACCCGGAGCCCCCGTGTAGCAGAACGCAGCGCCCGGCCCGGCCCGGGCACCCGGAGCCCCCGTGCAGCAGAGCGCAGCGCCCGGCCCGGGCACCCGGAGCCCCGTGCAGCAGAGCGCAGCGCCCGGCCCGGCCCGGCCCGGGCACCCGGAGCCCCGTGCAGCAGAGCGCAGCGCCCGGCCCGGGCACCCGGAGCCCCCGTGCAGCAGGGGCAGCGGGCCCGGTCCTGCTCCCCAGCGTCCCGCGGCGGCCGAGCAGCCCGGCGGGGGACAAGACGGCGCCTTCCTGGGAGAGCCCCTAGCGGGAGCTGGGAAACCCGACCGCTCCTGGAGCAACCCCCAGCCAGCCCCGGGGAGAGAGCGGGGCAGGCGGCAGGCTGAAGCCGCCCGGTGCTCACCGGGCCCTGGCTGCAAAGGCTCGTGCCCCCGGGAAAAGCTCGGCTGGTGTCCAAGCGACCAGGGGACTCCCAAACCAGGCGTCCCAGCACCGCAGCCACTTCGAATTGCACCAACACCGGCTTTGCCCGGAGTCTCGGCGCCTTAGTCACTGGGACCTGCTGGGACCACGGACGGACTCACCGACCCCGGGGGCTGGACATGCCACTTCTGCCAACACTCAGGCAGCTCCGAGCAGCTGCCTTGCTCCCTGCCGCTCCTTCCCGGCCAGCCCGCAGCCGCCTGCTCCGCCTGGAGCTGCCGGAGCCGCCCCCTCCCCGGCCAGCCTGGGCTGCTTGAAGAGCTGCCTTACGCTGGGGACACAGGTCCTGCCTCCCATTCACTGCTCCACCTCCCACAGAGCAGCTTCAGCAGCCCCACGTTAAAGGGCCAGCACCGTCCTTTCTCCCTCCCCCTCCCCTTTGGCTGGTCCCTGCAAGGCTCTGCAAACCCTCCCCAGCTGTAGGGTCACCCCTCCGACCTCCTGGAGAACAGGAGCAAAGCAGACTCACCCAGCCCCCCCAGGCAATCCCCTGGCCTCCTGCTAAGAAGCTCAGGTCCATGAGTTAACAGAGGGGCTTTAAATGGAGGCCAGGGCTGGGCCCCCAGCTGCAGTAAAGTGCAGTTCTACCTTGAGAAGTGACTGTAGAAATGGTTCCTGTCTCCTCTCACCAGCTCCCCGCGTGTCTCAGTCAGAGCCACCGACCCGACTAAGAGACATGTCTGCTACTTGCTACTCCTGGGGGCCCTGCGGGGCCGGCCTGGCCACGGGGGAGAGTCTGTTTCTGGGGGCCCTGCGGGGCCGGCCTGGCCACGGGGCAGAGTCTGTTTCTGGGGGCCCTGCGGGGCCGGCCTGGCCACGGGGGAGAGTCTGTTTCTCGGGGCCCTGCGGGGCCGGCCTGGCCACGGGGCAGAGTCTGTTCCTGGGGGCCCTGCGGGGCCGGCCTGGCCACGGGGGAGAGTCTGTTCCTGGGGGCCCTGCGGGGCCGGCCTGGCCACGGGGGAGAGTCTGTTCCTGGGGGCCCTGCGGGGCCGGCCTGGCCACGGGGGAGAGTCTGTTTCTGGGGGCCCTGCGGGGCCGGCCTGGCCACGGGGGAGAGTCTGTTCCTGGGGGCCCTGCGGGGCGGGCCTGGCCACGGGGGAGAGTCTGTTTCTGGGGGCCCTGCGGGGCCGGCCTGGCCACGGGGGAGAGTCTGTTTCTGGGGGCCCTGCGGGGCCGGCCTGGCCACGGGGGAGAGTCTGTTTCTGGGGGCCCTGCGGGGCCGGCCTGGCCACGGGGGAGAGTCTGTTTCTGGGGGCCCTGCGGGGCCGGCCTGGCCACGGGGGAGAGTCTGTTTCTGGGGGCCCTGCGGGGCCGGCCTGGCCGTGGGGGAGGGAGCCAGAGTCTGTCCCCGTGGGCCCTGGGGGCAGCCCAGCCACAGAGGAGGGAGCCGGAGTCTGTCCCCGTGGGGCCTGCTAGAAGCAAATCCACCAACTGCCATGGCCCAGTGGTCTGATCGGAGATGACTGGTCCCGTGGATGGTGACCTGATCCCGCATTGATTCAGTATCACTGTCCCTGAAACTCCCCAAAGTGTCTGTATTTCACACCGTGCCTGGGTGACCTGTGCATCACAACGGTATGTCAGTCTATGATTCCCTGTGCCCTGGCCACTCATAACATCCAGCCCGTCTGGGCTAGGACAAGGGGCCGTGGTTAAACAGTGCTAGCTCACCCATTTTAACAAACATGGTTCATATTGGCCATGAGGACAGTCACAGCTGGCCCTGAATCCTCTCCAGCAGCGCTCGTTCGGTGCGGTGGCTGTCCGGGTATGGACATATGGCTAGGTTGGAAGAACGAATTGCAAAGTGCATTTCTCAAGGACTAGGCAGCCAGTGATCACATGGGCACCAAAGGTTTCGGTGGTGCAGTAAGACTGGCAATGGCAGACACAGACTGCTCGTCCAGCTAGCCCATCTCAGGGACCCAGCAGATCAGTCCAGCTGGTGGTCCATCGGCAAGGAGGCCCTGTCCCTTTGGGAGCTGCCGTGTTGCGGGTGAATGTAGACAGGGTTTAATACCGTTCACACCCTGTTCCTTGTCACTCCCCCCTAACATGCTTTAGTGACAATAATGAATTGTAGAACTTCCCCAATGCACAGATGGGGAACCCGAGGCAACAACCAGGGAAAAGACCTGCCAAGCTCCCACAGCGGATCCATGGCAGAGCCTGGAGTAGAATCCAGGTCTCCTGACTCCTAGTCTTCCCCCCGATGACCAACCCCTTGCAACCAGCGTTCTTGCTATGCTGGACCTTTTCAGCCTTGACTCTTTCTCAGGACGCGTCCCACGGTTCAGGATCAGGTCACTGTTCTCCCCCCTGCCCATTGTGTATCCTCTGAGTGTTTAGCTAAGGCTGTGTACCAGGCAGACATCTTCAGCAAGCCCTATTCACAATGACTTCCAGGCCTTCTTCTGAGCTCCCTGTCATTTCAGAGCCCAGCAGTGTGTGGGAAAAGGTCAGAGTATTTCCATGTGTTTTCTCTTGTGATATTCTGAGCCTCTTCAAGATCTCAGCTAGAACAGCAGGACTACCATAAACATACCGGACTCTCTTTCATCTCTACTCCACGGGACATGGAATTGCCATCCACAACGGCAAACATTTTAATTTTCTGGGGAGTTGTCCTCAGTCCAGATGTGCACATTATGGGCTGGACAACTCTCTGATCTGAACCACACTTCGGATTAGAAAGGCCCCAGGAAGGCCCTGCCTGTAGCTGATAAAGTTGGGACCAGCAGCTGCCATGTTCAGAAGATTTCAAAGCACGTCTTCCGTGCACTGCACTGGCTCCTGTCCTGTGTCTCAAGGAGCCGGTGGGTGGGTGGCTCATGGGCGGGTGTGGGGATGAAAATAAAACCTTTCACGTGTTTTGAGGCATTCTCCGAAGGAGCTAAACTTCCCAGTGGCTTTCCAGGCCGACCTCACCCTGGGGGGTTTGCCCCTCGCTGGAGCACTTGCCCAGGCTCCTCTCAGAACAAATCTGGGCCAGGCTGTGCTCAGTGGTTTGAGCATTGGCCTGCTAAACCCAGGGTTGTGAGTTCAATCCTTGAGGGGGCCATTTAGAGATTTGAACCGCCCTGGGGCTGCAGGCATGGTGCAGCGACCCATGGAGAGCTTTCCATTCACAGGCCCCACCTTACACAGCATGGGACGGGACATCACACAGCACTGCAGGGACTAGAACATTGCTCTCCAAACCACCCACACAGTGGCTCAGTCTGCGAGACCACAGCTGCTCCTGTGATGTGGGGAGAGCCAAGCAGGAGAAAGTCACTGTAGGCTACTTCTTCTTAATCTATTCCCATTCATGACAGAGCATCCCATAGCAAACATCCTGCTTGCGCTTTCCTTGGGCACTGAATGAATGGAGCCCGGTGCTGTGCCTTTAATCTTGTTCTCACACCGTCGCTGCTTTGAAACCAAGGTTTTCAAAGTGGCCATGATTCTGTGTGAAACATTCTGGGCCCGACTGCCAGAGGGGGCTGAGCACCCACAAGCCAACGGGCATGGCCAGGCACCCGGCTTCTCGGATAATCAGGTTGCCTATTAGATGCCTGAATGCGAGTGTACAGTTAGGCAGCCACTTCTGCAAATGTTACCCCTCGTAGTTAGAGACAGGAGAACAGCTCAGCAGCTCACTGCTCTGCGGCAGGTGGAATGTGCCCTCTGCTCTGCTCCTGTCCCTGTCCGCACTTCCGTCTGACATTGGGCTATGCACTGGGAACCGGAGCACAACTGATCTGGAGTTAGTGGGTGACAGTTCCCATGCCCCCCCCCAATCAGGCCATTGTACAGAGGAGACAGAGAGTACCATGCTGCAGGAATTTCCCTAGACCCCCCTGGGGGGGTACGCTCCCCCCCCAAATTTCCCCAAAACCCTCGCCCCCAATTTTGTGAACTAGTTACATGCAGTGTTGCCAATTTAGTGTTTGTTTGGACATTTGAATTGAAATTGAAACATTAATACACACTTTACAAGCATATACAGTGTATGAAAAATTATGTGTATCTGAAAAAGTATCCTAGATTTGAAAAGTATGAACAAAGACTAGCTTCCTTATACAGCTGTTGTTTTTATGACAATGTTGGTGCAGTCATTTCAGTGATATTGGCCAACCTCATAATTTCAAATGATGATTTGTAAGCAAGATCTAAATGAGCTCTCCCTGACAGCTAGTGATGAGCTGGGGGCTGGGGAGAAAGGCTTCAGGACCAGATTGTCTTTATATTCACACCTAATCTACCTACGTATCCAGCAAACAGAGCTGTGTTGCCCAAGTGATAGATTTTGGCTGGGGTTGGGTTACAAATCCCTTGAATGCTGGAGTAATGAAATGTTGTTCTTACTGTATGAGTAAAGGGCAGTAGAACTGTACTTAGCCTGTGCTGATTGAGGGCATCACGAGAGAGGGTGGGGACAGGTGTTTCATTTGATGGTCTGTCTGAGTCACAAGTACTATTTGACCTGCCCCTCTCCACTGTTTAAAGACAGAGCTGATTAGGTTCCATAGTCTTTTGTTTTGTTAAGTGACCACTACAGCTGAACTCACTGATAATCAGATCTCAATGCTTAGACCTGCGGTGGGACAGTGTTTCTGTGGAAGAGACGGCCCAGCCTGCACTAGCAGCGAGGTTCCCCCACTGAGAGCTCAGCTGAAATCACTGAGAGCTGGTGGAACCTCAAGAGACCAACTCGCAGAGGTCACCGTGGCAGGTGGCAGCAGAAGGTGACGACGCAGGGCCATTGGCAACAGAGCGATGGAGTGAACGGTGGCACAACGAACAACAGTGGCCAGAGTGAGGGGTGAGCAGCTGAAGGAACGAGCAAGGTGCCTTCTTGCCCCCCACCTGGGAGGTGAACTCACATGAAAGCACCTCCGAACTCTGAGTCTCCACTGATCAAGGACAACGCCGGTGAGTGGGGTGTGGTGGAGGGAGAAGGGAGGGGCACATTAAATGAACATTTGTTTGTTGGACTATATTTTAGTGACTTTGCTCCAGAATGCTAGATTTGTGACTGGGACTGGAAACGTATATAGTAGGCCAAGATTTTTAAAAGACATTATTTGCCAAGGTTGTTGTCTCACATTGTTGCTCTCTTGAGAGGTCATTATGTTGGGGAGTTTCTGTATTGAACATTTTTATTATTATAATTAATTTTTTTACATAAGAATGGCCGTACTGGGTCATATCAAAGGTCCATCTAGCCCAGTATCCTGTCTTCTGACAGTGGCCAATGCCAGGTGCCCCAGAGGGAATGAACAGAACAGGTAATCATCAAGTGATCCATCCCGTCGCCCATTCCCAGCTTCTGGCAAACAGGCTAGGAACACTCAGAGCATCCTGGCTAATAGCCACTGATGGACCTAACTTCTATGAACTTATCTAGTTCTTTTTTAATCCTGTTATAGTTTTGGCCCTCACAGCATCCCCAGGCAATGAGTTCCATGGGTTGATTTTATGTTGTGTGAAGAAGTACTTCCTTTTGTTTTGTTTTTTAAAACCTGCTGCCTATTAATTTCATTGGGTGACCGTTAGTTCTTGTGTTATGTGAAGGAGTAAATAACATTTCCTTATTCACTTTCTTCACACCAGTCAAGCTTTTATAGACCTCTATCATATCCCCCCTTAGTCATCTCTTTTCCAAGCTGAAAAGTCCCAGTCTTATTAATCTCTCCTCCTGTTTCAGACCCCTAATCATTTTAGTTGCCCATCCCTGTACCTTTTCCAATTTCAATATATCTTTTTTTTGCAATAGGGTGACCAGATCTGCACGCAGTATTCAAGATGTGGTGTACCATGGATTGATATAGTGGCTCTATGATATCTTCTGTCTTGTTATCTATCCCTTTCCTAATGGTTCTTAACATTCTGTTCCCTTTTTGACGGCCGCTGCACATTGCATGGATGTTTTCAGAGAACTATCCACAATGACTCCAACATCTCTTTCTTGAGTGGTAACAGCTAATTTAGACCCCATCATTTTGTATGTATAGTTGAGATTATGTTTTCCAACGTGCATTACTTTGAATTTATCAACACTGAATTTCATCTGTCATTTTGTTGCTCAGTCACCCAGTTTGGTGAGATCCCTTTGTAACTTCGCAGTCAGCTTTGGACTTAACTATCTTGAATTGTTTTGTATCATCTGCACCTCACTGTTTACCCATTTTTCTAGGTAATTTATGAATATGTTGAACAGTAATGGTCCCAGTACCGACCCCTCAGGGATACCACTATTTATCTCTCTCCATTTGAAAACTGATAATTTATTCCTACCCTTTGTTTCCCATCTTTTAACCAGTTACTGATCCATGAGAGGACCTTCCCGCTTATCCCATGATGGCTTACTTTTCAAAAGTCAATTTAAATATTTTTTTTTTAATTATATTTGTTTTAGAAATCTAGAACTGTTATGTGTTTTGGTGTAATTTGCATTATCCTTATGTTAAATTTGCATTATCCTAACAAAACATTTAATTTATTTATATCTCTTTTATATGTTGCAGGTCAAAGTGAAAATGAAAAGACAAAAATCAATGCAACAATTTTTCCACTCAAAGGCCTCAAAAACCAACCAAGGTGAAGAACACACCAAGAACATATCAACGTGTCATCTGAAGGTTCAAGTGGTGTATCTACATCTGACCATCCCAAAGCACAAATACAGCTACCGACTGAAGAAACAGAGTCTCCAAACGCTAAAGGCAGTTCCTGATGTTTGTCGGTCAAAGTGTTCCCTTTTATTGAAGTTACAAAAGATGGCTACTGGTGCACCTCTTTCAAAAAAGTTTACAAAGAAGGAAAGCTTCCCAATGCTCTAATTGGTAAAAGTGGAGGAGCTTGGTTTGCCAGACCGATTAGCAAAGCTAATGCTGACAAACTAAGTGAAAAGGCTGCAAAACACCATGTCTCTGGACTGCATCAACATGCAGAAAGCCTTATAAGCCCACTTTCAAAGCCAATTTTAGAAGTACTCAATGAGGCTGTTAAGAATGCTGGAGATACAACACAGTTCATGTGAACAAACATGGCTGTGGCATTGTACTTTCTTTTTAAGCAAGAGAAACCACACACTACAAACTTGAGGCCAATGTTAAGTGCATTGTAATTTGTTCATCCTGAAGTTGAACACTGGTGGACCGGCAAATGCTCACTATCTTTCTGCAAGAAACTCAGCTGACTGGTTAGAAGCATGTGGTGCAACAGTGAAAGACTCAACAGTTGAAAAAGTGAAGAACTCTCTCACCACAGTCAAAAAATTTGCATACATGGCTGATGAATGCACCGATACAAATGAGCATCAAATATTAAGACACTGTGTATGTTATCTTGATGTCCATGGTGGGCCAGTAGATGTATTTCTAGATGTTCAAGTTATAGAAGACACATCAGCTGCATCTGTGACAACCCACATTTTAGAAGAGTTAAATGCTTGTCAATTGGACCCCAAACAGATGGCTGCTTGTGCATTTGATGGAGCTGCAAACTTCTCTAGAAGACCTGGTGAAGTACAAGCTTTGCTCAGAGAAAAGTGCAACCCTAATCTCTCTTATACACACTACAGAGGCCATCTACTCCAGCTAGTCCTAGTACAAGCTGCAGACTCTTCAAAAGGCATTTAAAAAGCTATAAATTTAATGTCTTCACTATATTCTTTTTTCAGCAAAAGTCCAAAAAGACTGAATATCTTGGAAAATATAGAAGATACACTGGGACTGAAGTTCATATTAGTCCAACCTGGGAAAACCTGATGGCTTTCCTATGAGCGATCCTTGGCTGTTGTCTTAAAATTACTCCAGGCGTTATTACTGGCTTTGGAAAGTATCTACCAAGATGGGATGGATCTAAGTAGTGAGGCTGGTGGATTACTTTTGCTACTGCGTTCAGAGAAGACTATTGCCATTCTCTATCTCATAAGTCTACTGTTGAAACCACTTGGGTCATTAAACAATGCCATCCAGGCATCTGCTACAACAGTAGTAAATCTTTGTCCAGCAATAGAAGCTACATTTGGATCAGAGAGCTATCCTCTGAAAATGTACTGGAAGAAGCAAAGACTTCAGTCCAGAAGTTGACTAATGAAGGTATTTATATTGATTCCTTAAGTGAAGAGGACAAGAAGTGTTTGTTAAGCCAGCTGAAAAAGTACACAGACTTGATTCTTACAAATCTACAACAGTGACTTCTAGATTCTACTCAACCTCTAACTAGCTTTTACAGATCCCTGTCAAAACACTGACAGTTGAGTGGAGAGCAACACTACCAGCAATGGGGCTGCCACGTACAGGGCCAGCTTTAGCAGGTGTGGGGCCCCACGCCGGGACGCGAATTGTCTCGCGCCCCTCCCCCCCCAGACTCCGCCCCCTCCCTGCCCCGTTGGATCCCTCCCCAAATCCCCGCCCTGGCCCCTTGTCTTCCCCAAGCACACCGCATTCCTCCTCCTCACCCCTCCCTCCCAGGCTTGCGCTGATCAGCTGTACGGCGGTGCAAGCGCTGGAGGGAGGGGGGAGAAGCAGGACGCGGCTTTTTTTTTTTTTTCCGCTCCACCGGCAGCCCCGGACGTTGCGGGGCCCTCTTAGGCACGGGGCCCCATTCCGGGGAATCGGACGAATCGGCTTAAAGCCAGCCCTGGCCATGTGATCAGGACAGAACAGAGAATTTGAACACAGAGTGGAATATCATACGATGAATGAATGAAGATTTGACTTCAACTTCTTTTTTATCATCACTAGTGGCTCAACCTGAACTTTGTGCTACGTTTCCTGGAATGAAAGAAGTAGGAATTCAGCTCTTTCAACTCCCAGTTACAACAGCTACAGTTGAGCGTTCTTTTTCCTCATTGAATAGGATTTTGTGTTCTGAAAGAAGTCACCTTCTGCCTGATCATGTGAATGAACTAATGAGCATATCAATTGAAGGAATGGAAGTACTGGACCCACACGAGAAGACACCAAAGATGAACGCACTGCATTCAAGAAGTTCATTAACAGAGTTGTGCAAAATTATAACAAGAAACCAAAATGGATGTAGATGTAGTGCTCCATGGAAGGCTTGAGTAGCCAACTTTAATTTGTGTGATGATTTTATAATGTGTTAAATCTCATAAAACGGTCATGAAACATTTTTTCAGTTTTTACTATGGTGCCATACAGACCCCCCCTTCATCCTCACGGTCTCACCCCCATCGGCCCAGACCACCACCCTATAAATTCGAACACTCCCCTGTAATTTCAATTCCTGGGGAAAAACACTGCTATGCTGTGAACCAACCCAGAGCCCAGCCAGGGCGGAGGAGATAAGACAAACACACACATTGGAAGGATGCAAGTAAGCAGCACAGGAAACAGCAGGCGGAGGAGGAAAGAAAGAGATAATCAGAACAAACGCCCGGAAGATGAGTAAGGGGAAAAGCAGATACCGTGGCCAAGTGCTAGCCTGTTGGGGGATGCGCTGGACCCTGACTGTGGAAAGGGGCTGTCTGGGGAACATGTTTGGAGAGCCAGGGACATTAAGCCTCCCCTGCTGTGGAAAGCGTGCCATCATCAGTACAGGGAGGCAGAACGAACCCTTTCGGAAGGCTCCCTCCACGCAGCAAAAGCTATAGCCCCGTGTCTTGTTCCTGCCAAAGCCCCCTCCCAAGCAAACGGTGCCCTGGCTTTCCAGATCCCACCAGTGATCACCCCAGGGCGGTTCACCCTCTGCAGCTGGGCCTGGTGCTTTTGCAGTGGGGTAGTGTACTGTGCTCAGACCCCCAAGGGATACTCAGGAGTGGGGCCTAGCCCTGGAGATGGCTGAGACATCAGACCTTACACCATGGGCATTTCTGTGCACAGAAAGCCTCTAAGAGTATGTCTACACAGCCAACCAAGTCCTGTAGCAGCAAGTGTCAGAACCCGGGTCTACGGTGCTAAAAATACCCGTGCAGCTGTTGCTGCTGGGGCTGGAGCCTGGGCTCTGAAACCCACCCGCCTCCCTAGCTTCCAGCGCCCGACTGGGAATGGATACGGAGCAGAGCTATTAGCACTGTTGCGCAAGCCCCAGGCGGTAGACTTGGGCTCTGTGACTCGCTGCCACGGGGTTTTGCAGTGTGGACGTACGTTTGCCTGGCTCCTTCCGAGCCCTGTGCAGTTGGACTCCTGGAAACCAAGGCACTGGACTTTGCAGGCAGAGATGTACAAGAACTCCTCCCAGAGACCCCAAAACATGCCTCCATGAGTGTGTCTGTCGCATGCAGGGAATTCCAGATCCCATGCAGTGGGGCTGGAAGAGATTTCAGCTTCCATGGGATGACCTGAGTAACTCTCTAACAGTTTTGCCATGTGTGATTAATGCAGCCAGCCCACACTCTGACAGGTGGATGTCTTTATATCACCCCACGTTGTGATGTAACCCCATAACATGTATACAGAGAGCGCTCCGGCTCCGCCCCTCTTGCCATCTACCCACCACACAGAGCTCCGGCTCCGCCTCTCTCGCCATCTACCCGCCAGACAGAGCTCCGGCTCCGCCTCTCTCGCCATCTACCCGCCACACAGAGCTCCGGCTCCGCCCCACTCGCCATCTACCCGCCACACAGAGCTCCGGCTCCGTCCCACTCGCCATCTACCCGCCACACAGAGCTCTGGCTCCGCCCCACTCACCATCTACCCACCAGACAGAGCTCCGGCTCCGCCCCTCTCACCATCTACCTGCCAGACAGAGCTCTGGCTCCGCCCCTCTTGCCATCTACCCGCCAGACAGAGCTCCGGCTCCGCCCCAATCACCAGATATCTGCACTAGAGATAGTAATTAGGGGGCGGAGCTAGTGCTATGTACCCCATCACACATATACAGAATAGCACTTGCTCCATCCCTAAACACCATGTACCTCTATAGATAGCTATAGCAGTGTATGTGTGTAGGGGATACATAGTGTTTAGGGAAGAACAGGAGTACTTGTGGCACCTTAGAGACTACAGTCCACGAAAGCTTATGCTCTAATAAATTTGTTAGTCTCTAAGGTGCCACAAGTACTCCTGTTCTTCTTTTTGCGGATACAGACTAACACGGCTGTTACTCTGAAACTTGTCATAGTGTTTAGGGGTGGAGCTAGTATTATCTATGGTAATTAGCTCACCAAGGGGGTCCACCCGGCCTCGGGGATGCGCATGTGAGCTGCATGTCCCTTGGGTCTACTGCAGCCAGCTCCCCGGCATCGGGCAGAAAAACAGCCTCCGATAAAGAGAAAAAGCAAATGTGCGCAAAGGCCAAAGGGGCTGGGCTGGGCCGGGCTGGGAAGCTGGGTGGCTCACGGGCTTTATGACCTTGGAATGGTGCAGAGCAAAGGAAACCAGCGTGTCCCGAGTCCCTGGCTCGGCCCCGTTTGTTTTGACAGATGCTAAGGGCAAGAGGAAAAAGCTGAGCCCTTTGTTGCACTTACTGGATGCATCTGTGCGGCTGAGGGTCCCTCTCCGCCTTGTTTATCCCCCGCTTCCCAGTGACCTCTCCTGGCAACGGCGCGTGCTGCGGTCTAGCTGGGAATGAGGCACCTCTCACTGAGACAGGAGTGAACTTCAGAGCAACCGCGGTGAATAGGAGAGAACCATCGAGTCCCACTCAGCACAGCCCCAGGCCCATCTGTCAGGTATCAGGGGTAGCTTGTTTGTATCCACAAAAACAACGAAGAATCCGGTGGCACCTTAAAGACTAACAGATTTATTTGGGCATAAGCTTTCATGGGTAAAAAAACCCACTTCTTCAGATGCATGGAGTGAAAGTTACAGATGCAGGCATTATATACTGACACCTGGAGAGCGGGGAGTTACCTCGCAAGTGGAGAACCAGTGTTAACAGAGCCAATTCAATCCGGGTGGATGCAGAGCCGGGGCTGGGAGCTCCAGCCGCCTAGCGCAAGTAAGAGGCAACCCAGGCTGAGGAGGGGCTGGCCTGGGCAATGACCCGGCACCTCCCCCTCACCTGCAGTTACCGAACTTTGAAAAAAGTTCCCCTTTGCTAGCGGACTTGTAAACCGGGCACCTGGCCACCTCCCCATCTCACAGAAGGGGAAACTGGGCACAGAGCAGGGAAAACGACTTGCCCAGGTCAGAGCCAAGCTCCCTGAGTCCCAGTGCAGTGCTCTGTCCGCTAGGCTGCCCTGCAGCATTGACCTTGCAGCACTCCCTTGTGGGCTATAAAGGAGACTCGCAGCCTTCTCTAATCCAGACGCTCGCAGCAGAGGAGTGAGCCGAGTCCTCGGGGCTTGACCAAGGCCTGGCTGCTTAGTCTAACTGAGGCAAGTTATTCCTGGTTTGCCACAAGCTCCTTGTCCCTTTTAATTCAGCCATTGCAGGGTTAAATCCTCTCACAGCGGGGGCAGGAAGCAAGCAAGGGAGCTCAGCTCCAGCATCAGTTCCCTGTGGCTGGCCAAAACCCGAGGAAGCCATTTCCTTTCCAGGGTGTTAGCAGGCAGCAGCTGGCCATGCCATGCACTTCAGAGCAATGAAGGATGAACCCCGCCCCCTGCCGGCTCAGTGCTCAGGACATTGCTGCACGCAGGCCTCGCACCTCCCTGGCACAAGCCGTTCCCCCGCCCCCATCTTCAACAGCAGCTGGACTGGCCCTGTCCCGGGTGCAGGGGCCGGGGGCAGGAGTCAGTCCTGCCCTCGCCTCAGGCACCTCCTGCGGCAGAGCAGGGGCGGAGAGGCCTTAGCCGGGGATTTTCACAGGTTCTTTGGGGAATTACGTGCGCCACCCCCACTAGATTTTTGCAGGATTGGGGCCAGCTGGGGCAGCAAGGTTTCCAGGCTGAGCTCCACGCTTGCCACAACCTGGCTCTCACTTGCCTCTGTAACAAAATCCCTGGCCAGCTGGGCCAGCGATTCAGGCCAGCCCATGTTTCCAGCCATCTCCCTGGAACATCCACTGAGGTCTCCCGTGCTTCACCTGGCATTTGTCATAACCCCAATGCACAGAATCTGTCTGCTGCAACAAACCCAAGCTTGGAAAACGACGCTTTTTGCAGGGCCGGCTGGGGCTCCAAATGCATTTTTCACACTCGGCGGCATGCTGCCCCTCAGAGCCAGCATGCGGGAGCCTGCCCCTTCTCCGTCCCAGAGAGGTCATGGGCCCAAACTCTAGTCCCACATGGCAGCAAGTGCCTGTGTGGAAAAAGCAACAGCTCTAGGTCGGATGGCAGGGGCGTGGTTATTTTGGGAGTCTCATGTTAGCCCCTCTAAGGACCCTATATCCACAGCAGTTCCTCCATGGACTCTCTTGCAAAAAGGCCAGGCGGCAGGCAGGGCTGGTGGGGAGATGGGAGTGCTGGGGAGGGGATCCAGCAACGTAACCTATGGAGCAGCCCACAGAGGCTGCTGGAACTCAGCACCCAGAGGTTGTCTAACTCCCACCAGGGGCCTCTCCAGCCCCAGAGCAGCCCAGGATCAGGGGGCGCACAGGTGGCTTACAGTCAACTTAGCTGCCCCCCACCACTGCCATTGGACTGAGAGTTGTAGGCTGCCCCTCGGGCTCTGAGCCCGGCCAATCCTAGCCGTGTGTTGGCTCTAGCTCAGGGCAGCCCAGCCGCATCAGAGGACAGGCTCTTTGGGTCCACATCAGAGGGGGAGAGAAAAGGCAAGTTTTAACCCTAGATGGTTGTGGCAGAGAAATGCGCCTCCACCTCTGCCAGCCCCCAGCCAGCACTCTCCAGCCACCAGGTTCCTGAGCAGCTGCGTACCTGACCAATCACGCACGTGTGCAGCTCCCCTGTTTGGCCAAGTGGTAAGTGCACACACAGACAGGCACAAGTGATGTGAATTGGGCTCTGGAGTCCTGGGAGAGCAGGCAGAGAGGGGCCAGGGCAAACACCCCATCTGCAGGGGAGCCTGGGGCTTGCTGGGAGAAGAGAGAGGACTGGCACTGTCTGTGTCTCAGGGTATTTATTAGTGACTCAGCTACAGGGAGCTCATGGGCCCGTCTGCGGATCCACCGGTGCCTTTACAAACAAGGGATTTCTACTCCGTGACCTCAGCTCTGCAAACACCTAAACAGATTCCATGGAGCATGTGCAGCCGGGAACCGCCTGAGGTCATGGCCCCCCCTCTCGGGCCGCAGGACTTCTGGCACCCAGCACCTCTGCTCTCAGCCCACGTACCGTGCTGCTCTCTCACCAGGGAATAGTCTCCCCTGCCCAGCTCCAGAAGCTCCCGCTGTGTTTCTCGGAGAGGGTAGGAAGCACAGTGAGAATCCCCCGCACGCTTTCGTCCACGGGCAGGTCGGCCTGCAACAGTCCAGGAAATTCAGAAGTCAACAGGCTGACCGGGGGCTGGAACAAAGTGTACAGTGGGGGGGCTAAGCCACTGAACCAAACCGTAATCCCTGCATATGATGGAAACCACTTCAAGCCAGGGGGTCTGGCAGCCCCCCAGCATCCGAAGTTCCAGCACCTATGGAAGCTGGACTTGGTTCTCTGGGGCCATGTCACCCCATACAGTCAGGCCTGGGCACGCTTCCTACACGTGCATACGCCCACGCTCGCAGACGTGGGAGTTTATCTGTACGTGCTCCTATGGTCCAGCGGCAGAGCCACGAGCGTGTGCACAGTTGGCAGGTGTGCACGCAGGTGACTGGTCAGTTACACGTATAGGTACCGCGCACACACACACACACACAGCGGCTCTGCGGGCAGATCAGGCACACGTGGTTCTGGCTTGCAGCTCTGGGCCATGGTGGGTAGTGTGTAGTGGATAAGCTGGAAGGCTGGACATGAGGTTGGAAGTCGTGACCTGCACAGGCTTACTTCAAAGGCCCAGGCATCACCGGAGGCAGGGATCAGTTCATGTACTGCTGCAGACAGCTGCTCTACGCTGGGAGGTTCCCGAACCCCAGCCCCTCCCCCATGCCGCAATTGCTGCTCCCAGGGACCCAACACCCACCTCTTGGGTGCCCATGTCTGTCTGCACCCAGCCGGGGTGAACTGCAGCGCACAGAATCCCGTCCTCTGCATAGCTCAGCGCCTGGCACCGGGTCAGCATGTTGAGAGCAGCCTGCAGGGGAAGGGCTCGTGAGCCGAGGGCATTACCATGCACTCGCACTGGCTGTGTTCCTCCACACCCAGGAGCAGCTGCACGGTCTCAGGAGAGAGCATTGCGTGTGCGGCTCCTGTGACAGGCAGTAGCGACGCTAAGGCCAAAACGCCTGCTTAGTGCTGCAGTCAGGCCATACCCAGAGCTCTGAGCATGTTAAAGGCACAGCACGTAAAAACCAAGAGCCCCACAGCTACATCCTGCAAGGTCCTGCCTTTGGACACTGCCCAGCTGGAATAGCAGCGTACATGAGCAGGGGATACCACTGCCCCTGGGATCCAGGCTCAGGGCCGTACCTTGCTGCAGCGGTAGGAGATGACTGGCTTGAAGAACGTCTCAGGGACTCTCTCGATGGATCCCAGAACAGAGGAGATGTTGACAATGGCTGCCTTGCTGCAGCTCAGCCCTTTCTGGCTACTTCCCTGGGCAGCCTTCTTCAGCAAGGGCAGGAACGCCTGGTGGGAAGATGGTCCCATGGGGTCTGAGCGGAGGTAGTACCCCTTCGCTCTCGGAGCTAGCTCCATCCAACACAGTCCCAGGGGGAAGCACAGACCAGAAAAGGAGGGTTTTCAATTAGCCTCAAACTTCTGGGCTCTTCCTCCCACCCCGAGCAACTGTCCCTCGAGAGCACTCCCAAGCCCCACACTAGGTGACGCATGAAGGGGGAGCACAGGACCAAACGCAGAGTTCTGGGCTCTATCCTTGGCTTTGCCACTGACTTATGTGACCCTGGGCACATCCAATATGCCTTGTGCCCCAGTTTCCCATGGGGAACACAGGCACCTGTATAAAGTATTTTTGACAACCAGGGCCGGATTAACCTTTTGTGAGCCTGGTGCCAAATATATTTGTGGGCCCCCATGTAGTTGTTATGGGCCCCGGCCCCTTCTAAGTGTGGCCTGGTGCGACGACACCATAGTATACTTGGTACTGCTGGGATGGGGATGAAAACTTTTATTTAAACAAAATAAGAGTTGATTGAGATTTGCACTCAGCCCATAGAAAACAAACTCAGCTAGCATCAATATACCCAGAATACTCTTGAATTTGGTTTATTTGTGTGGGAGAGGTGTTGTCTGTTAGTTTTGTCTTTTTTGTTTAAACCCTCAGGGCCTGCTCGTGCTTAACTAGCACATTTATGAGCCACATTAAGCCTGGATGCAGCAATCAGTGGAGTTGCACCTGCATCTCCACCCAAGTTACATTTCATAAATACATTTTTTTAAAACTGGATTTTCTACTTTGGTGCAATAATGTTTACAAAACTTTTTAAAAAGTTAGTTTTTAGCCTATTTCTCCCATTGCAGTCATGAGGGGTGGTGAGGCAAGTGAGCCAGTAAAGTTACTGGGGTAGAGTGTGGGGAGGAAAATTGCTGGTGCTCATCTTTTGCTGGGAGCAAGGGCCACTGAGAGAGAGACAGACAGACATTACCACCAAAGCTACCCCAATCCAGCCTCAAGCCAAGCTCCAACCCCAACCTTCACACCTGGGCTCCCCCACCCACCCATCTGGTCCACCCTACTGTCCCCACAATTAACCCCCACCTTCACACAAAGGCTCTCAATCTCCCCCTACCCTGCTACTGCCCACCCCCCCCTTCAACTCAGACTATTACCCCCACCTTCAACCTCCCTCCCTCCGCCCCCACTCCCACCTTCAACCCAGACTCTCCCCTCCCTCCCCCCGCCTTCAACCTCCCTCCCTCTCTCTGCCCCCACCCCCACCTTCAACCCAGACTCTCCCCTCCCTCCCTCCCCCCACCTTCAACCTCCCTCTCTCTGCCCCCACCCCCACCTTCAACCCAGACTCTCCCCTCCCTCCCCACCCCCACTTTCAACCTCCCTCTCTCTGCCCCCACCCCCACCTTCAACCCAGACTCTCCCCTCTCTCCCTCCCCCCACCTTCAACCTCCCTCTCTCTGCCCCCACCCCCACCTTCAACCCAGACTCTCCCCTCCCTCCCCACCCCCACTTTCAACCTCCCTCTCTCTGCCCCCACCCCCACCTTCAACCCAGACTCTCCCCCTCTCCCTCCCCCCACCTTCAACCTCCCTCTCTCTGCCCCCACCTTCAACCCAGACTCTCCCCTCCCTCCCCACCCCCACTTTCAACCTCCCTCTCTCTGCCCCCACCCCCACCCCAGACTCTCCCCTCTCTCCCTCCCCCCACTTTCAACCTCCCTCTCTCTGCCCCCACCCCCACCTTCAACCCAGACTCTCCCCTCTCTCCCTCCCCCCACTTTCAACCTCCCTCTCTCTGCCCCCACCCCCACCTTCAACCCAGACTCTCCCCTCCCTCCCTCCCCCCACCTTCAACCTCCCTCTCTCTGCCCCCACCCCCACCTTCAACCCAGACTCTCCCCTCCCTCCCCACCCCCACTTTCAACCTCCCTCTCTCTGCCCCCACCCCCACCTTCAACCCAGACTCTCCCCCCCCCCACCTTCAACCCAGACTCTCCCCTTCCTCCGCCCCCAGTCACCGCCAGCTCCCCCGTCGCACGCTGACTCGCCCCACAACTGCCCCCTCCGCTCCGCTCCGCTCCGCGCAGTGACCCCCCCCCGGCAGGGGCCCGGGCCAGGCCCGGGGGCACAGACCCAGGCGGGCCCGTGTCTGGCAGTGGGACGCTCCCCCTGCACCGCTTCCTTTTCTGTCGGGTCCGTGCCCACCCCACCCACGCAGCCGAGGCGGCTGGCAGCAGGCGCGGGGCATTGTGGGACTCGTAGTGCAGGTGGCGGAGCCGTCCAAGGGCCCAGGCGGAACGCGAACTACAGCTCCCAGCACGCCCCGCGACACCTGGCCGGGCGGAGGCCAGGGCCGCTGGACGCGTGGGGCCGCGCGGTGTCGTTACGGGCCCAGCGCCCACAGATCCGGGTGATTCCCCTGCCGGGCCCGGCTCCGGGCCGGTCTCTCCGGGCGCTGCACTCACTCGGCTGGCGCTAGGAGCGGCGTGATTGCACTAAGAGCTGTGCACCTAGCAAGAGAATCGGACTGTAGCCAGTTGCCGCGCCAGCACCTCGCTGGTGGCCCGATGGCATGCTGCAGCCACTGCGCCTCAGTTTCCCTCTTGTGCTCTTTGGCCCATTCCAGCCATATACGTGACCTGATCCTCTGGCCAGCCACATTCAAATGTCTGACCCCTTCCGGGGCCACCGAGTCCTTTAACAAGTGCCACAGAAATCCAGAGACAATTCAATCTTCTGTCCCAATGGGGCTCCGTTGGCTGCCCCCCTCCCTTGCAGCTGAGCCTTGGCTAGAATGCAGCAACCTCCCCTCTTTCCTAAGGTGCCTGGGCCTCACTCCCTCCACACTCTAGGGTTGGCAACGTTCTCTGCCTTCCCAGGGCTCAGGCGGGCGTCATCCCTCAGCAGCTCCTGATTCTCCCTCCAATTCCAGGAGCCGACTCCCTGCATCTCTGCCTTCGTGGAGAGCATGAGCACCCAGCTCTCTCCCTACACCAGGGGCCGCCCTCTGCTCTGTTAATGCCCCCTGAGCACAGGCTGGCCCCAGGTGCATTCGGGGAGGTGACCACCCCTCTCCAGCTCCTCTAACTCTGGCGGTGCTGGTGCGGGGGGTACGCCCCGTCCCACAGACACGGCTGATATCTCCAGTTCTCCAGCTGAAAGCTCAACTCAGCCCTCCCCTTCTTCCAGAGGTCTCCCTCCTTACACCCGCTCCCCGGAAGTGCAGCAGCATCCTGGCCACTGCAGCCTTACCTGGCCCACCAACATTGGCCCCACCACGTTAGTCCTGTAGGCACCCAGCATCTCTTCGGAATCCACCGTTGCCAGAGACACTTCGGAGAAAATGCCAGCGTTATTTATTACCAGGTTCAGGCCCGAGCCGTCCAGCTGCTCCTCAACCCTCCGGGTTGCTTCCTCAATGCTTGCTGGATTCACGGCGTCTGTGAAGAGAGTGGAGGGGCTGTGAGGTTAGGGGTACCGAGAGCCCTTTGTTGAGTTACAGGCGCTGAGAGCTCTGGGGGTGCAGGCTAGCCCTCCAGTGCAGTGAACCCACTCGGTGAGCCGCACTCCAGAGTGTGCACCTCACTACCTCACCATAGGCACTTCAGTCCCCAAGCAACCGCTGCTCAGACAAGCATCTCTGGAGAGACCCTGAGCGTCTGTCCATGCAGCTTGCAGCAGCGCGCCTGGATCGACAGACTGGGGCTAGCTGGTCTTGCGCCCGCGTTCCCAAACCAGCTGTGCAGACAGTGCTCTGAGTTCACGGCTAAGATGAGAGCAGGGGCTCTGAACCCGAGGAAGGGGGCTGGAAACTTAGACATGGGCAGCACAGATTCCACATCACTTTGGGGTGGGGGAGACCCTGTCCCTTCTCTCTGCAGTTACCCTCATGGGTCCTGTGCTGGAGAAATAGCCATGGGGCAGTTCCAATCCATGCAGATCCCCAGAGGTGCCAGGACGGAGAGGGAGGGTTAGACAAACACAGCTAGTAAAAAGAAGAACAGGAGTACTTGTGGCACCTTAGAGACTAACAAATTTATTAGAGCATAAGCTTTCGTGGACTACAGCCCACTTCTTCGGATGCATATAGAATGGAACATATATTGAGGAGATATATATACACACATACAGAGAGCATGAACAGGTGGGAGTTGTCTTACCAACTCTGAGAGGCCAATTAATTAAGAGAAAAAAAACTTTTGAAGTGATAATCAAGCTAGCCCAGTACAGACAGTTTGATAAGAAGTGTGAGAATACTTACAAGGGGAGATAGATTCAATGTTTGTAATGGCTCAGCCATTCCCAGTCCTTATTCAAACCGGAGTTGATTGTGTCTAGTTTGCATATCAATTCTAGCTCAGCAGTCTCTCTTTGGAGTCTCCAAAGAGACTGGGAATGGCTGAGCCATTACAAACATTGAATCTATCTCCCCTTGTAAGTATTCTCACACTTCTTATCAAACTGTCTGTACTGGGCTAGCTTGATTATCACTTCAAAAGTTTTTTTTCTCTTAATTAATTGGCCTCTCAGAGTTGGTAAGACAACTCCCACCTGTTTATGCTCTCTGTATGTGTGTATATATATCTCCTCAATATATGTTCCATTCTATATGCATCCGAAGAAGTGGGCTGTAGTCCACGAAAGCTTATGCTCTAATAAATGTGTTAGTCTCTAAGGTGCCACAAGTACTCCTGTTCTTCTTTTTGCGGATACAGACTAACACGGCTGTTACTCTGACAGCTAGTAAAGCACCAGTGCAGCACCGGCCCTTCGTGTCACCATTTCTGCACTTAGCCTTTTGGAAGCAAGATCTCTCCCTGCTGTGAATGGGCTGGGGAGGCTGTGAGGACACCAGAGGAGGAGCGCAGAAGGAGAGGATGAGGGGAAGGATGCCAAGAAACGAGTCTGGGTCCTAGATAAACCCAGTCACCTGGCAGTGACCTTGGGCTCTACCTCACAGATGCACTAACCTTGCCATCTCCTTGCAGGCACCAGATGGCGCTCTGCTGCTGGGAGAAAGAAATGCAGCGCATAGGCTGGCACACCACACCTGTCTGGTACCAATGAGTGCTCTGAGGGCCATAAAAGCAGCGCTGTGCAGGAGTCACTACGGATCTGGGACCCCCCTGGGTACCTCCTGGTGTAAATGCACGGCGCCTCCGGCCAGGTCTGCACTGTAACCTCACAATCGGTGTGACCACGCTGCTCAGCCACCGCCCTGCGAGACTCATTCCTACCAGCCTAGCCTCTGGTGTGGACAGCGCTATGTGGGCGGGAGAGTGTCTCCACGGACACCACTTGGGCCGCTCGCGGAGGTGGAGTAACCACGCTGATGTGCAGCAGCGTCCTTACTGAAGCACCACAGAGGCACAGCCATGGGTGGCGGGTGGATCCCCCCTTCAGGGAGGCTAGTCCCTCTGGCCTCACTCCTTCTGCCTGATGCCCCCCTCCTGGAGAAGCCCTGAGCATCCCTCCCTCCAGGACTGGAGCCCCACCCTTCCTGGAGAAACCCCAGCTATGCCATATCTCCCCTCCTGAGACCCCAAGCCACCCAGCGGGAAAATCTCGTGTTTCTTCCCAAAGAACCTGAGCTTTTTATATGCCCCATGCAGATTCCGGGGCAGCTGACGAGATCCTGGGCCCGAGTGGCAGATGGGTTTCAGGAAGCTTGGCACAGCTGACTTTGCAGCAGTGCACAGAGAGCTGAGAAACACAGGAGTGGCTTTGGGGGTTAGCAGCTGAACATGAGAGCTGCTTTCGGGGAGTCTAGTGCACAGGCCCAGGAGGGGAACGGCCAGTCCCACAGCTGGAGCGCCCAGACTTGCAGGGAATCGTTCGGTGGCAGAGCACATACCTAGCTTCACCATCACCAGGTTTGGATGTTTGGAAACCAGATTCCTCAGCTCCTAAAAAAGAGAAACATGGAGAACAATGGAAAGCTGCAGCAGAAGGCAGAGGTAAGGGCCGGGCTACGGCCCCGAAGCCACATACGAACTGAGGGCCAGAGTCTTGACTCCGTAGAGTATGGCAGTACTGCCCAACTGCTCCCACTGATTTCAGGCCGACGATAAGAGTATCATAGAACCATAGAATATCAGGGTTGGAAGGGATCTCAGGAGGTATCTAGTCCAACCCCCTGCTCAAAGCAGGACCAACCCCCAAATAAATCATCCCAGCCAGGGCTTTGTCAAGCCTGACCTTAAAAACCTCTATGGATGGAGATTCCACCACCTCCCTAGGGAACCCATTCCAGTGCTTCACCACCCTCACAGTGAAATAGTGTTTCCTAATATCCAACCTAGACCTCCCCCACTGCACCGTGGCACGTCTGTGTTCGTGAGGGACTGTACTCGCACATGTGCACAAACACACTTACTTACCCTATTTGCTTCACTGTCCCACCAGCTTGGACAGGCTGGGTGAGAAAGGCGGAGAATCAGTCCCGGAGTTAGGGGTTGGGTCACAGGAGCAATATTTACAATAACACGCAAAACTGAGCCTGAGCAAACTCCCACTGAAGTCCATGGGAGTCTCTCTGTTGACTTTAATGGGAGTTGGCTCAGGCCCCTAGACACCGGGACAGATCCGGAGAACAGGGAGATTCCCACAGTCCCCCGTATTCAGTCACACACAAAAAGCCCTTCGCTAAAAGAACATTATGGCTGCAAAGTCATGCACTCCAAAGTTAGGCCACGCTGGCATGTCGAGGACCGTCCCAGGTAGAAAATGGTGAGTGATGCGTTTTTTACTTACTAGCTGGTTAAGTTTTTACTTGTGATTTGTATCAAGCTCTACTTGGATGGCAATTCAAATCAATGTAAAATGTGCAAAACCAGCATTTTTTGGTATTAGTTAAAATAAAACTACTTTAAATGTGCTGGATACATAAGAAAAGTCATTTATCAAAAATATTTACATTTAAAACTGATTTATTAAAACAAAGGAAGTATTTGTAGTTAGTGACCTGAGGGGATGGTTTCTGGTACCATGTTCCACAAGATTTTAGGACTAACAGATCTCATCCTCTCAAACCTGGAAGAGGAAAACAAGCTTTTCTGTTTTTCCAGCTCCCAAGTTGCTTCTTAACTAAGAAAGAACTAGTCATTGAACTTTAAGGAGTTAAATAAACTGATATGAGGAAGATATTCTTTGCACCTGCTGAAGAGGCTACTGCTGTCAAAAGCCGGGTTAGCACTTCATAAAAATATAAGAATGCCCACACTGGGTCAGACAAAGGTCCATCCAGCCCAGTGTCCTGTCTGCGAACAGTGGCCAATGCCAGGTGCCCCAGAAGGAATGAACAGAACAGGTAACGATCAAGTCATCCACTTCAGAAACTCTGGTTCCAGGTGCCTAGACAGTGACTTCCCCAGTTCAGCAGTTTGACTTGCTTTAACGCTTGGCAGCAAAGCAAAACTGGTGAATATTATTTTTTCTGTTTAATTTAAATGATTTTAATAGATTATAATAAATTTAGGCCTTACATTTCAAATTTAATTTACAATAGGTTTATTTTTAAAAATTGAACCTGTATTTAATTTAAGTTAGGGCTGTCAAGCTATTAAAAAAAATGATCGGAATTAATCATGCGATTAAAAAATATCAATCATGAATAATTGTGCGATTAATTGCACTGTTAAACAATAATAGAATACCATTCATTTAAATATTTGTGGATGTTTTCTACATTTTCAAATATATTGATTTCAATTACAACACAGAATACAAAGTGTACAGTGCTCACTTTATATTTATTTATGATTACAAATATTTGCACTGTAAAAAACAAAAGAAATAGTATTTTTCAATTCACCTCATACAAGTACTGTAGTGCAATCTCTTTATCATGAAAGTTGACCTTACAAATGTAGAATTATATACAAAAATAACTGCATTCAAAAATAAAACAATGTAAAACTTTAGAGCCTACAAGTCCTCTCAGTCCTACTGCTTGCTCAGCCAATCGTTCAGACAAACAAGCTTGTTTACATTTGCAGGAGATAACGCTGCCCACTTCTTGTTTACAATGTCATCTGAAAGTGAGAACAGGCATTCGCATGGCACTTTTGTAGCCGGCGTCGCAAGATATTTAAGATTCATATGTCCCTTCATGCTTCAACCACCATTCCAGAGTACATGTGTCCATGCTGCTGACCAGTTCTGCTCGATAACAATCCAAAGCAGAGCGGACTGACGCATGTTCATTTTCATCATCTGAGTCAGATGCCACCAGCAGAAGGTTGATTTTCTTTTTTGGTGGTTCGGGTTCTGTAGTTTCCACATTGGAGTGTTGCTCTTTTAAGACTTCTGAAAGCTCCACATCTCGTCCCTTCCAGATTTTGAAGGCACTTCAGATTCTTAAACCTTGAGTCGAATGCTGTAGCTATCTTTAGAAATCTCACATTGGTACCTTCTTTGCGTTTTGTCAAATATGCAATGAAATTGTTCTTAAAACGAACAACATGCTGGGTCATCATCTGAGACTCCCATAACATGAAATATATAGCCGAATGCGAGTAAAACAGAGCAGGAGACATACGATTCTCCCCAAGGAGTTCAGTCACAAATTTAATTAATGCATTATTTTTTTTTAAAGAGTGTCATCAGCATGGAAACATGTCCTCTGGATGGTGGTTCAAGCATGAAGGGACATATGAATCTTTAGCACGTCTGGCACGTAAATATCACAATCTCCTTTGAAAACAGGACCGCGGCCTTTCGTAAGCTGGAAAAGTACTCTCCCCTGGCCGACACCCTGAGAGCGAAGGACTTCGAGGGGCAGATGGACACCCTGATCGTTGGAGCCCTGGGTGCCTGGGACCCCTGCAATGAGCATGTGCTGCGGACCTGCAGGATCGGTCGACGCTACGCATGGCTCATGAGGTGCCTCATGGTCTCAGACACCATCCGATGGTCAGGGGTGGCTCCAGGCACCAGCGCACCAAGCGCGTGCCTTGGGCAGCAAGCCACGGGGGGCAGCCTGCCGGTCGCCGTGAGGGTGGCAGTCAGGTAGCCTTCAGCGGTATGCCTGCGGGAGGTCTGCCAGTCCCGTGGCTTCAGCGGCAATTCGGCGGCGGGTACGCCGAAGGCGCGGGACCGGCAGACCCTGCAGGCATGCTGCCAAATCCACGTTACCAGTGGACCTCCCGCACGCATGCCGCCGAAGGCTGCCTGACTGCCATGCTTGGGGCGGCAAAATACATAGAGCCACCCCTACCGATGGTCCAGGGACATCTACACTGAACACATCACCGGCCATCGACAGTACCAGGAGGCGTGAGCTGGAGCGACATTGTGCATCGACTATGAGAAAGGGACCGAGAAACTTTCTCCGTTGGACCATATGAACTGGAACCATAAACCCACTGAACATTAAATCTCCCCAAATGAGGGTCACTCCATCCTCATCATCGTATCCACTCATTATACTCCACACCCGAACATAGCCATTCTAGGAACAACATACCCTCCTCTCTCAATGTCTGTACTTCGGCCTGGTAATCTTTTACCCTCACTTGGGGATATTGCAGATTATGTATTCCTTACGCCAAAAGATAATAAACCGAACATCGCACCCCTTGATAATCTGTACGTTATTCCCCGATAACCAGAAACTTCTACACTTAAACTCTGTACCATTCACTTCTTTTAAACATCATCTTAATAACATTTTTATAAAAGTCTACCTTGAGATTCTCCTGTCTCTGCAGCCAGTTTTATCCCAGTGTAACTCCACTACCTTACACAGAGTCACTCCTGATCTACCCTGGGCTAAGGGGAGAATCAGACCCCTCCCCTGGGATCCATCTTTCTAGCGATAGATTTCTCTGTACTGTGTGCAGCTCTCTGGGGTACTGGCAGACACGCATCCCAGGCTGGCATTTCGGAGCAAGTCCCAAGCACCCAACTGTCCTGTTTTTAAAGACCCCTCAGTCCTGTAGCCATCTGGTGCCTTACAAAGGCAAATTAATGTGCTGTTCCAAAGGGGGCTCTGGTCTCTCGAGCCATCATTTACTTCTCCGGCATCATTGCCTGTAAAACAAAGATACCTGCAGGGCAGGCCTTGCCTGGGCGTGCCCCGTGCAAGCGCACCGTGGTGGCGGCAGTGTGCGAGCGCAGATGGAACCGAGCGGCCCTGTGATTGGAATGTAGGGAGCAATCCTACAGAGGTATACACCTCCTCACCCCCGTCTCCCTGAGCTGTGCTGGCTTCCCTGGGGGTGTCCCTGAGTCGCTAGAGTCGCTGGTGCTCTGAATGACCCCTGCGCAGGGAGCTGGCACAGCTCCAGTCTGCCCTGCCTGTGTTGCCCAGAGAACTGTACCCAGGTAACAGATCTGGTAAATGATCAGTCTCACGGTCACTTGCCAGAGCAGAACCACACTCTCCTTCCCAAGAAACATCACTCTCGCTTTTCCCTCCAGGATATTGGGATGTCTCTTTCCTTGTGACTTCGTGCTGAGCCAGTGGAAGGAGGCCTGCTCTTAGCGGGTTCCTCAGAGCAAGAGAGATCAGCACGATTTTAAAGCATCCTTGCTACCACCAGATCATTGGTAAGGTCTCACCGAGGTTGGCCCCACACTCTTAACTGGAGAGGACAGGTTCTAAAATACAGCTGGTATAGAAATCATGCCAATAAAACACTCATAGATTCATAGATTCATAGATTCTAGGAGTGGAAGGGACCTCAAAAGGTCATCGAGTCCAGTCCCCTGCCCTCATGGCAGGACCAAATACTGTCTAGACCATCCCGGATAGACATTTATCTAACCTACTCTTAAATATCTCCAGAGATGGAGATTCCACAACCTCCCTAGGCAGTTTATTCCAGACATGTCCAGCTGGAAGGGACCTCAATAGATCATCTAGTCCAGCCCGCTGTGCAGAAGCAGGACCGTTGAACCTAGACCAGCCCTGACGGGTTTGTCCAACCTGTTCTTAATCCCCCAGGGATTCCACAGTCTCCTTTGGAAGCCTGTTCCAGAACTTAACTACCCTGAGAGTTGGAAAGTTTTTCTAATATCTAACCAACATCTCCCTGGCTGCAGATTAAGCCCATCACTGCACTGGAGATGGAGAACAATTGATTACCATCCTCTTTGTGCCAGCCCTTCACACATTTAAAAACTGTTCTCAGGTCCCCCCTCAATCTGCTTTTCTCAGACTAAACATGCCCCGATCTTTTAAACCCTTCCTCAGATCAGGTTTTCTGAACCTTTTATCGTTTCTGTTGCTCTCCTCTGTACTCTCTCCAGTTTGCTGCCGGCTGCGGGGGGCGAGGAACAACGGTGGGCAAGCCCCTACTCCACTCTGGCTCCAGGGCCCCCTGGGGATACCAGCTGGTAGCTCCTCCACTGAGCCAGGAGCATGATCACACGATTGCCATGGGTCATGAATTCCTGACACCTGCCCCTTCTGCAGCAAGGACCCCGGGGCAGGGCCGGTGGGTGAAACTTCCCCTGGGGGAGGCAAGCTCCCTGTCCCGCCTCTTCACCCCTGGACCCACCCACACTCTGTCCCCACTCCAGGCCTCACCCCCTCCCAGGTCAGCCCCCCCCCCGCTCCCCACGTCCCTCCTCATCCCCCCCCACCCGCCACATCCTTCCTCACCCCCCTGCTTGTCCGTGGATCGCTGGCGTCCTCACCCCCCGGCCCACCTGCTGCTCACCTCCTCACGCCCTTGGCAGACCCACCATGAGACCCCCCGCACCTGCCCATCGCTCGCCTCCTCAACCCCACTCCAGAATCCCCCACCCAGCTCCTCACTCCCGTCAACCCCCTCCCCTGACTCCTCACTCCCGCGTCAGACCCCTCCACCTACCACGAGACCCTCCCCCAGCTGTCCACCAGTTGCCTCCTCACCCCTCCCCACAGACCTTCCCCTGCCACATCCCTCCTCTCTCGCCTGCCCCCACGGGAGGTGGGGTGAGGCGGGATGCAGTGAGCACCTCCGGAGATGGGGGGTGCAGTGGAGGAGAGGAGGAACTCACCAGCCAGCAGCAGCAGGTGGTGGGTGGGGTCCTTGGGGAAGGGGCGGAGCAGGGAGCAGAAGGGGCGGGGCCACCACAGCCCAGGTGTCCGGCAGCGGGTGCGCCAGGGAAGGCTCAGCCTTGCCTATTATACCCGCTGCCCATGCCCTGGTGCAAGTAGGGTGCGTCAGGTTGCAGCCCCCTTCCGGCTCCTCCAGAGCCTCTCACTCAGGCTGTGGCTCCCCCCAGCTCCTGATCTATGCACCCCCCACCCATGGCCCACGAAGTCTCAGGACTGCCTTGTCAGCCTCCTTGAGGCACTGGGCAGGACGGCCATCCAGCAGCCCAGGGGAGGAAGCTGGACGGGGGACGGGGTGCCTTGTGACTGTGGGGACCATTTCTAGTCCCTTGTGCTCCCGTCTCCAGGCAGAGATCCTCTGGGCCGTGTCCACTAACTCCTTGGACACCTTTGAGGAGCAGTGGGTGCCATCTGGCGTTCTCTGCTCAGTGTCCACCTCTGACTCCCTGATGCTTTACCTCTGACCTCACCACGCTGCTCTTTTTTCCTTTCTTGTCCCCAGAAATCAATTGTAGCCTGGGATGGGTGGTTCCTCCCCCTTACTCAACAGGGGAGGCCTAGCCCCGCCCGCCCCAGTACTACATCGCCCTGCTCCAGCCCTAGAGCAGGTCCCTCCTGAACACTGAGGGGTCCCGTGCAAAGAGGGAGTCTGCACTAATGTAAGTAAACACAGTACGTAATGCCTGTGCAAGGGGGGCAAGTTAAGGCTGCATGGGCACCATCATTCTGGTGCTTTCTAACTTGGGAGCACTTGGATTTCAACACAATTAGCCACAGCTGCTGCCCAGAGCTCACTGGGCCAGCTTCTCTACGGCCTTGCATGGGTGGGCGTGCTCATTCACAGCTGTGCAAAGGCTCCCTAAGCAGCCTGGTTGCCTTTGCCCCTCACTTTGCACAGCTGCAAAGGCCAGCCTGGCTCAGAGCATTATGTAGCTAGAGGCAAATGGCAAATCTCTTGCCTTCGGGGTGAGTTTCCGGAGTGGTTAGATCGATGCAGGGTTTTTGCTCAGGCCCCTCTCAGTGGCCCCAGCTGTCCAGCTGGTCTGTAGCTCTGCACAGACTGGCAGAGACTGAGTTTGTCCAGAGCATAGATTGGTGCATTGCTCTGAGCTGCCCCAGAAACGGCTGCAAGGACACTTACTACCAGAAAGCAGCCGTTCATTCCAGGGACGTAGGCCAGATAAGCAGCCCCTCCCCAGCTTTCCTTATGAACACGACTGCAAGCCCGAAGGCAGCTCTCAGATGAAACCGGCTCTCGCTATTTAGCAGCAAGTGCACAGTGTTGGAGCGGTGCCAATAACAAAGCCAGATGTTATGTAATTCCTGACCTGTCCTCGTGCTCCCTCTGGGTCCCGGCAGGTGGCAAAGACCCACTGCGGCGGGTTTGATTTCCCCAGCAGCTGTTTCACCAGCTCCAGCCCAATTCCCCGATTGGAACCGGTCACTAGAACGCTGCGGACGTTGAGCCCCGCCATGCTCCCTGAGCTGTCACGTGTCCTGCTCTGTAGGCGTGTGCTCAGGAAACTTCCCCTAGTTCCCTCGCCCTGGTGCATTTCCCCTAGTGGCTGCAGCTAAAATGCACTCTTCCGTGCTGATTTCCTCTGGATTTACCTGGCATCTTTCAGTCTGGCCAGAGCCGCACAGGAGGAAACACGTTGCTAGAGGAAGGCATGTTTTCTCTGACAGACAAATCAACTCCTGTTTCTCCTAGTTCAGTGGTTCCCAAACTTTAACCCCTTTCACTAAAATGTCGTCTCGTAAACCCGGAGAGGGGTGAAAGGGCTTCAGGGTACCCCACAAGGAGGAATTCCCAAGTGCTCCTTCCTGGGTCCCAGGGGGATTTTTGCATTTGGGTGGTGGCAGCGTTTACCTAGCCAAGGTCAGAGAGAAGCTGTAACCTTGGGAGTTTAATACAAGCCTGGAGTGGCCAGTATTAATTTTTAGAATCCTTGAGGACCCCACCTTCTGCACTCGGAGTGCCAGAGTGGGGAATCAGCCTTGACAGCCTGCGATGTAGCTCGCTTTGAGGGGCCCCTTCTATGCCATAGCTTCACGCAGAACACTAGGCTGTGGTCTCTGCTAGGGAGCCATTGGTGGCGTTCTCTGTAGGGTAGTGAGGTACTACCCAACTGCTCCCACTGACTTAGGGCGAGTAGAAGCCTTACATGTCTATGCCCATGAATGAGGCACGTCCTCAGGAAACCTCCCCCAATTCCCTCCCACTCACCCTTTGAATATTTCCCCCAGTGGCTGCAGAGGACCAAAGGGCTGGGCTGGCCCACCCAGCTAGGCCAGGCCCAGGCCCACAAACCACCTGCCCAGCCTGGGCCCCCAGAGTGCTGGCTCACCCAGACTGGCCCGGCACAGGCCCACATAGAGCCCGGCCAGAGCCCACAAATCATAGAATATTAGGGTTGGAAGGGACCCTAGGAGGTCATCTAGTCCAACCCCCTGCTCAAAGGAGGACGAATCGCCAACTAAATCCCCAAATGGCCCCCTCAAGGATTGAACTCACAACCCTGGGTTTAACAGGCCAATGCTCAAACCATTGAACTATCCCTCCCCTCTGAAAGGTCAGTCCAGCAGGCCTGGGCCCATAAAGGGGGTCCCCCTATCCTTGGTGCCTAGTATCAGTCCATTTATTACTGCTTTCACAGGTGCATAATCCAGACAATCTGAGGGTATGTCTACACTACGAGAGTAGTTCGATTGTACTTAAATCGAATATGTGGAATTGATATTACAAAGTCGAACGTGTGTATCCACACTAAGGACAGTAATTCGACTTTGTGAGTCCACACTAACGGGGCAAGCATCGACATTGGAAGTGGTGCACTGTGGGCAGCTATCCCACAGTTCCCGCAGTCCCCGTTCCCCACTTGGAATTCTGGGTCGAGCCCCCAATGCCTGCTGGGGAAAAAAATGTGTCGAGGGTGGTTTTGGGTAACTGTCGTCATCCAACCGTCACTCCCGCCCTCCCTCCCTGAAAGCGCCGGCGGGCAATCAGTTTGCGCACTTTTCTGGTGAGTGACAGTGCGGACGCCACAGCACTGCGAGCATGGAGCCCGCTGTGACCATTGCTGCAGTTATGGTCGTTGTCAACACCTCGCACCTTATCATCCACCTTTTCCAGAGGCAGATGCTGAGAAGTCAGGCAAGGAGGCTACGGCAGCGTGGTGAGGACATGAAGTCTGAGAGTGGCACAGACCTCTCACAAAGCACGGGACCCCGTGCCGTGAACATCATGGTGGCAGTGGGTCATGTTGATGCTGTGGAACGGTGATTCTGGGCCCAGGAAACAAGCACGGACTAGTGGGACCGCATAGTGCTGCAGGTCTGGGATGAATCACAGTGGCTGCGAAACTTTCGTATGCGGAAGGGAACTTTCCTGGAACTTTGTGAGTTGCTGTCCCCTGCCCTGAAGCGCAAGGACACCTGGATGCGAGCAGCCCTGACTGTCCAGAAGCGAGTGGCCATAGCCCTCTGGAAGCTTGCAACACCAGACAGCTACCGGTCAGTCACGAATCACTTTGGCGTCGGCAAATCTACCGTGGGGGTTGCTGTGATGCAAGTAGCCAACGCAATCGTTGAGCTACTGCTGTCAAAGGTAGTGACTCTTGGTAACGTCCAGGTCATCATAGATGGCTTCACCGCGATGGGATTCCCAAACTGCGGTGGGGCTATCGATGGAACTCACATCCCTATCCTGGGACCAGACCACCAGGCCAGCCAGTACATTAACCGAAAGGGCTACTTTTCAATGGTGCTGCAAGCACTGGTGGACCATAGGGGACGTTTTACAAACATCAATGTAGGATGGCCGGGCAAGGTTCATGACGCTCGTGTTTTCAGGCACTCTGGTCTGTTTAGACGGCTGCAGGAAGGTATTTACTTCCCGGACCAGAAAATAACTCTTGGGGATGTGGAGATGCCTATAGTGATCCTCGGGGACCCAGCCTACCCGCTAATGCCCTGGCTCATGAAGCCCTATACAGGCGCCCTGGACACTGAAAAAGAACTCTTCAACTACCATCTGAGCAAGTGCAGAAGGGTGGTGGAGTGTGCTTTTGGCCGTCTCAAGGGGAGATGGAGAAGCTTACTGACTCGCTCTGATCTCAGTGAAACCAATATCCCCATTGTTATTGCAGCTTGCTGTGTGCTCCACAATCTCTGTGAGAGCAAGGGGGAGACCTTTATGGCGGGGTGGGAGGTTGAGGCGAATAGCCTGGCTGCTGATTATGCCCAGCCAGACAGCCGTGTGATTAGAAGAGCCCAGCGGGACGTGCTGTGCATCTGGGAGGTTTTGAAAGCTGGGTTCCTCAGTGAGCAGGGTAACCTGTGACTATTAAGTTTGTTTAAAGAGAAGTTGAACCTGCCCCCGTTTCTTTACCCACTTACTGTTGACTATCCTCTCCAGTTACATACCCCATTCACCCCGTCCCCCCTTCCAACACACGTTTAAAAATAAAATAAATGGAACTTTGTTAATGAACACGTTTTCTTTATTACGGATTTCGCGGTGAAGTGTTGAAACTGGGATGCAGACTGTGGTGGGGAGCAGGCGTAGTGATGGAAAGAACGCTTCTAAACTCGAGGAATGACAGGCTCCTGCTCCTAGAGAGGTCCGCAGTGGTGGACTGGTTGTTTCAACGGAGCCTGCCACCCCTCCTTTTCGGGACTCTGTGTGTGGGGGCTATGTGACTTTGTGGCGGGGGAGGACAGTTACAGATCCCCTGCTGTGTGGCTCTGTGATCCAGGATAAGGACTGCAGCATAAGATCTCTATCCACCCTCCCCCGCCACAAAGTCACATGCCCCTCCCCCCCCCCCCAGAACATGAAAACCACCTCCCAGACTGACCAGGGTGCCTAGTGACTGCAATGTGTGTGTGACCTGCTGCTGAACCTGCCCCCGTGTCTGTACCCTGGTAAAGGTGACTGTCCTCTCCAATTACCAACCCCCTTCCCCCCCTTCAAACACACTCTTCCCTAAAAGAACATGATGGAAACAGTAATTAACAGAAACGTATCTTTTATTAGCAACTACACAGTTAGGGGATGAAACTGGGACGGGGGCTTGAGTGAGGCGGGAAGGAAAGGACTTATCAAATTTTTGGGAATGAGAGCCTTCTGGTACTTGAGCAGTCTGCAGGGGTGGAGTGACAGTTTTCACGGCCCCTGCTGCCCCTCCTTCTTGGGACTTTGGGTGAGGGGGGTATGGGAGTTTGTGGCGGGGGAGGGCGGTTAGAGATAGACTGCAGCGGGGCTCTGTCCTCCTGCCTCCGGTCCTGCAGACCATCCACAAGGCGCCGGAGCGTGTCTGTTTGCTCCCTCATTAGTCCAAGCAGCGTTTGAGTCACCTGCTGGTCTTTCTGCTACCACCTCTCCTCCCGTTCGCTGTGTGCTCGCTGGTATTGCGACATGTTCTCCCTCCACTGGGTCTGCTGGGCCTCATCGGCTCGGAAACAGCCCATAAGTTCTGAGAACATGTCGTCCCGTGTCCTTTTCTTTCTCCGCCTAATCTGCGCCAGCCTCTGCGAGGGGGATGCCAGGGTAGGTCGGGAGACAGTCGCAGCTGTGGGATGGGAAAAAGGGAGTGAATTCCTCACAAAGATAATTTTTTGTGAACAATGAACATAGTCTTTCTCTGTGAACAAGACCATGCACAGCACCTATCACATGCGCACTCAGGACAAGGTCGAATTTTCGGCCTTCGCATTCAGTGCCTGGGGTCTTGCAGTGGAGATCAGACAAGCGGGGCAGGACAGCGGAATTCGGGTAGAAGGCTGACATGGTAAGCCGTAGACCTTTGGCTGCTTAAAACTTAAATTAGAGCAGTGCCCTCCTTTCACGTTCAAAGCAATGCTTTTATCGTTGGGCAGTTCCTGCTGCCAGCAATCCGGCAAGCATGATCTCTGCCCCTGTCCCACCCCCTCGCGGCTGTCCCTATATGATGCCCCTCTCCTGCCTAGGGTGACCAGATCACCCAAGTCAAATATTGGGACGCGGGGGGAGGGAGGGAGGGTGACGCAGGGGGGGGCGTGGTGGGGGGGGCGGGGCCAAAAAAAACCCCACGCTTCCTCCACAAGCGCTGGAGGGAGGCCCGGGAGACTCAGAGGGAGTGCGGGGCCGGGTGAGTGAGAGTCCGGCCTGGCCCCGAGCAGGCAGGACTCAGTTGGGTGGTAGGGCGAGGAGGGGGGCGGCCCGCGGGGCCAGGCGGCGGCTGTTCTCCCCCCCGGGCAGCGGGACTCGGGAGCAGCCGCTGCTGCAGCTCCCACTGCCACGGGGGGAGGAAGCGGCCATGGCGCTCCGCGGCTGCGGCTCTGGCGCCCCCGAACCCCCCGAGCCGGGGCCTGCTGCGGGAACCCAGAATGCACGCGAGCACTTCCGGGCTCCAGGCTCCGGTGCATTTCCTTGTTTGTCCAGTGTCCCGACCGCACGTCGGTCGGGACGCGGGACAAACAAGGAAATATCGGGACAGTCCCGATAAAATCGGGACGTCTGGTCACCCTACTCCCGCCTCCAACACGTGGCGGTAAACCGCCCGTGACAGTTCTGTAAAGGAACAGGCAAGCAGTCCCAATAGTAACATTCCCCTAATTCTAAGCAGGTCACCATGAGCGACATCACTCTGCTGAGAATTTCTGAGACCGAGAAAGAAAGCATGCTGCGTGAAAGCCAGCAAAAACCAGGGCCGTATGCTGCCATGCTCTGCAAGGCAATGATCCCAGAGTACTTGATGATAGCCTGGCGAGGAAAAGTTTCCTACCACGGAAGACACAATAAGGCCGCTCTCCCCAGGAACCTCATGCAAAGGCTTTCCAATTATCTCCAGGAGAGCTTCGTGGAGATGTCCCATGAGGATTTCAGTTCTATCCCCGGACATATAGACCTTCTTTTCCAGTAGCTGCATTGGCAAGGACTAAAAAGTAGAGCGCCTAGGGCAAACTAATCATGATAAACTGGACATTGTTAGATTCTTTTGCAGTAGTTGCACTGCCAAGGACTAAAACGTTAAGCGCCTAGGGCAAACAAATCATGAAAAACCCATTGTTAATATTCCTGTTCTGTTCAAAATAAATGTTTACATGTTTAAAACACTGACCGACTGATCCTTCCCCTGATTCAGGGTCTGAGTTAACACCTGGGGACGGTTGGTAGGGGATCTCTGTGTGGGTGATGAAGAGATCCTGGCTGTCTGGGAAATCAGCGTTGTAAGCACTGTTGACTGCCTCGTCCTCCTCCTCACCTTCCTCATCTTCCCCGTCCGCTAACATCTCCGAGGAAGCGGCCGTCGACAATATCCCATCCTCAGAGTCCACGGTCAGTGGTGGGGTAGTGGTGGCGGCCGCACCTAGAATGGAATGCAGTGCCTCGTAGAAACAGCATGTCTGGGGCTGGGATCCGGAGCATCCGTTTGACTCTTTGGTCTTCTGGTATGCTTGTCTCAGCTCCTTGATTTTCACGCGGCACTGCGTTGCATCCTGGCTGTATCCTCTCTCTGTCATGGCTTTTGAGATCTTCTCGTAGATCTTTGCATTCTGTCTTTTCGATCGCAGCTCCGAAAGCACGGACTCATTGCCCCACACAGCGATCAGATCCAAGATTTCCCGATCAGTCCATGCTGGGGCCCTCTTTCTATTCTGCGATTGCATGGTCACCTCTGCTGGAGAACTCTGCATCGTTGCCAGTGCTGCTGAGCTCACCACGATATCCAAACAGAAAATGAGATTCAAACTGGCCAGACAGGAAAAGGAATTAAAATTTTCCCGGGGCTTTTCCTGTGTGGCTGGTCAGAGTATCCGAGCTCGGACTGCTGTCCAGAGCGTCAACAGAGTGGTGCACTGTGGGATAGCTCCCGGAGCTATTAGCGTCGAATTCCATCCACACCTACCCTAATTCGACATGGCCATGTTGAATTTAGCGCTACTCCCCTTGTTGGGGAGGAGTACAGAAATCAAATTTAAGAGACCTCTATGTTGAACTAAATAGCTTCGTTGTGTGGACGAGTGCCGGGTTAATTCGATTTAACGCTGCTAAATTCGACATAACCTCCTAGTGTAGACCAGGCCTGAGAAGGCCTCAGTAAGAGTACCGCAAACCCACGCCTGCTCTGCATACCTAACAGAGAGAGAGATGTGTGGGTCTCAACACCCCCATAAGCAGCCCAAACTCTACACTCAGTGCAAATATTGCATTGTGTGAGAACAAAATGGAGCCTTCAGCTGCTGATATTGGAGAGAGGGAAGTTGTTTTTTCTTGGCAACCTGGCCCAAAGTCCTCACGGAGCGCTGGCTACCTGGAGAACTTGTGTGTGCAAAACTCAGCTACCTGTGTGCATGAGCAAACAGGAGCAGCTCAGTTCAAGAAGCCCTTGCCCCACTTCCCCCATCACTCACAAAGGGAGGACTCTGGGCCAGTTGCCAGCGATAAGGAAGCAGTTTGAACAAAGAGTGGCATATCTTCAGTTGCTGGAAAAGCAAAAAATAACTGATATGGAAAGAGAATGGCATATATTCGATTGCAGGAGCTAGAAGCTAAGGCAAAAGTGGACAGACTTAAGCTCGAGCTCAAATATATCATCCCCAATCAAAAGATCCTTAGGCAATAGCTTCCTTACACCAACTATAACTTCACGTTTAACACCATTCCATTCAAGATGGATTCTGGCTAAAGGCACACTTAGCCCTGGTCTACACTACGGGGTTAGGTTGAGTTAAAAATGACTGCGTCCACACAACCAACCCCATTCCGTCGACCTAAAGGGCTCTTAAAATCGACTTCTGTACTCCTCCCCGACGAGGGGAGTAGTGCTAAAATCGACCTTGCTGGGTCGAATTTGGGGTAGTGTGGACGCAAATCAATGGTATTGGCCTCCGGGAGCTATCCCAGAGTGCTCCATTCTGACTGCTCTGAACAGCACTTTGAACTCTGATGCACTAGCCAGGTACACAGGAAAAGCCCCGCGAACTTCTGAATTTCATTTCTTGTTTGGTCAGCGTGGCGAGCTCAGCAGCACTCAGCAGCACAGGTGACCATGCCGTCCCCCCAGAATCGTAGAGCGTAGAACATTGTAATGTGGAGAATAGCAGTTTATCTGTTGGAAGTGGCAACTTACCTGTTATATGACTTATACCAGACGTGGGCAAACTGGGGCCCGCAGGCCACATCTGGCCCGCGGGACCCTCCTGCCCAGCCCCTGAGCTCCTGGCCCGGGAGGCTAGCCCCCAACTCCTCCCCCACTGTTCCCCCTCCCCGCAGCCTCAGCTCACTGCGCCGTTGGCGCAATGCTCTGGGTGGCGGGGCTGCAGAGACCGGCCTGATCCGGTGCTCTGTGCTGTGCGGTGGCATGACTGGCTCCAGCCGGGCAGCGCGGCTGCCTGCCTTGGTGCTCCAGGCAGCGCGGTAGGGGGGCAGGGAGCAGGGGGGTTGGATAGAGGGCAGGGGAGTTCGGGGAGGTGGTCAGGGTGTGGGGGTGTGGATAGGGATCGAGGCGATCAGAGGGTGGGGAACGGGTTGAATGGGGGCAGGGGTCCCAGGGGGAAGTCAGGAAGGAGGGGGGGCTGGATGGGGCGGCAGGGCGCAGTCAGGGGCAGGGGTTCCGGGGGCAGTCAGGGCACGGGGAGAAGGGGTGGTTGGCTGCAGCAGGGATCCCAGGGGGGGCAGTCAGGAATGAGAGGAGGGGTTGGATGGGGCGGCAGGGGGCAGTCAGGTGTGGGGGGTCCAGGGGTCAGGAGACAGGGAGTGGGGTGTGTGTGTATGGGGCAGGAGTCCCGGGGGGGGGGCATCAGGGGATAGGGAACAGGGGGGGTTGGATGGGGCAGGAGTCCCAGGGGGGCCATCAGGGGGCATGATGCAGGGGGGGGTCAGATGGGGGTGGGGGCTGGGCCACGCCTGGCTGTTTGGGGAGGCACAGGTTACCCTAACCAGCCCTCCATACTATTTCGGAAATCTGATGTGGCCCTCAGGCCAAAAGGTTTGTCCGTCCTGACTTATACGATACTTATACTAATGGGGGCATTCTAACCAAGGGACTGGGGACCTTCCAATGATTTGGGAGCAACCAGAGACTTAATAAGCCAGCAGTTTATTCCATCACTGCTACAAGCCTAAGCCAAGAACCTTGCGATTATTGTCTGTATTTGATTCCTTTAACCAATTTTAACTCTCACCTCTTTCTTTTTATAAATTAGATACTAAAGGATTGGCAACAGCATGATTATTGGGTAAGATCTGAGTTATATGTTGATCTGGGTATGTAGCTAGTCTTTTGGGATCAGAAAAATACTTTGGTTGATGAAATTGGATTTAAATAATCACTCATCATTAAGTCTAGTGTTTTTGGTGGTGTTACAGAGACTGGGATACCTGCTTTTCTGACCTCTTGTTAGCCAGTGTGCTGAGACACAAGTTTACTTTTGTCGCTGGTTGGGTATATCTTATAGAAGAATAACCAACCACCAGTTGGGGTGGGGTGGGGTGTCCTGCCCTATTTCTCAGCGGTTTGTCCTGAATTTGGTATTCTCAGTTGTGACTCACTGGGGCACGGTGACCCCCTCACATGGCACACTCTGGGTGTAGGGTGGGAGTATAGGAGTGCATTCCCTCACAGCTTCTCACTGATTGCTGTGGTGAGGTTGCTGTACTCAAGGGGGTCTGGGGGTGGACAATGAACAGAGCCAGGCCCAGATGTGTAACCACCTTATCACTCTTGCCTGCCATGCAGGGAGTGGGCTTGAGTTGACAGGATACACAGCTCTGAGCAGCTGGGTGGGCACAGAGGAGGGGCTGGTGGGTGTTGTCCCTTAAATTGTCTGGCTCTTGAAATGCTCCAATTCTTGAGTAATTATTGGCTTTTTATTTTCTTTCTCGTTTCAAGGGAGTTAAATGCAAAGAGCTGGTTATGCAGAGTAAAGGGCAGAGAATTAAAGTTACAGAGGCAAGGAGGTAATCAGGCAGTAGCTCAGATCCTCAAAATAGGGGCTGCTCCAGCAAATTGCATCATAGGAGGAGATTCTTGATTAACTATGACAGGTTTCAGAGTAGCAGCCGTGTTAGTCTGTATCTGCAAAAAGAACAGGAGTACTTGTGGCACCTTAGAGACTAACACATTTATTAGAGCATAATTGAATCTATTTCCTCATGTTAAAATATGTTAAAATATCTTCACATCTTCTATGGGTCATCTCGATTATCACTTCAAAGGTTTTTTTCTCTCCTGCTGATGATAGCTCATCTCAATTGATTGGCCTCTTACAGTTGGTCTGGCTACCCCCACCTTTCCATGTTCTCTGTATGTATATATATCTTCTTTCTGTGTGTTCCATTCTACGCATCCGAAGAAGTGGGCTGTAGTCCACGAAAGCTTATGCTCAAATAAATTCATTAGTCTCTAAGGTGCCACAAGTACTCCTGTGCTTTTTGATTAACTCTATAGCTTAGTGTGTCGTGCTGGGTCATAGGACTAGAGCTTCTGTTTGGGGGGGCGGGGTTATACTCATTTCATTTTCAGGTTTTATTTCTAACAATTTTTGAATTTGACGTAGACATCCAAAAATCGGGGGAGGAGGGGGGGTTGGGGGGTTGGGGCTTTCTCTTTGTGTCTACGTGTAATGAGTAACGTACAGCAGGACATAGGGGAATGACTGAGCTCCCCCTAATAGTCCCTAGTGCGCTGCACACTAACACTGTTTCATTACATTAAACACACTTGAGGCCCGTTAGTGTGTATCAGCAGGGTCTACGCGGATGAATTAGTGTGCAGCACGTCAGTGCACTTCAGAAAATGCAGAGTCTTAGTTCACATTACTGCACCGTGTCGACCAGCCCTTAGATACAAGGAACCACTTCCAGTGTTTTCCAGTGTTTACTGGCTAATCACCAATTTCAATTCTTTTGTGTTGGGGGTGCTCACAGGTTAAAGCCTCAACTCAGAAGCCCGCTGCGTGCCTGGGTGGAGTTAATGTTACACATAATGTTGATGCACTAACTGTGGACAATGTAAAATTGAGACCATGACATATGTGCAGTGTGCTGCACAGCCTGGCTTTTCCCCACTCTTCATGGGGCCATAAAATGTAGGGTTCTTGCCCTGCAGGTACGTTATAACAGATCATTTCTGTGTCAACCTACGTTCCACAGCCCCTGAAAGCCATTTCTAGGTGCCACGCAGCTCAACCAAGTCAGGGGAGTGGAGAATGAGTTTCACCATGTTGAATATTAACTTGCCCAAATTTTTATCACTTCAGTGAGAGATTGCAAACCCTGCCCAGTTTAAAGGTCACCCCGTGAAATTGCACGAGTCCATCCGATCCCCATAGCTTCCTAGCAGCCTGCCCCCACCCATCTCCTTTTCTGCACTTCACAGCTCCTCCCTTCCGGGGAGCTCCTCCAATCCATGGTGACTCCCATAGCCCTGCAGGGGGAGCCTCTGCTCAGCTTCGGTTGGTTTGACCCTGCTCGGGGCAGGCCCAGGCCTTGGTGTAGAATCAGGGAGCTGGCACCCAGGAGTCAGACGCTGTGTAACCCCAGGTGCAGGGGACGTGCGGGCTAGAACTAGCCCAGCTCTCCCTGAGCAGAGGCACTGCCAGCTGGGGCAGAGGCAGGCGAGGGACCATGGCTGGCTTTAATGTCCGCAGCGTTCTGGTGACTGGGGCCAATCGGGGAATCGGCCTGGGCCTTGTCAAGCAGTTGCTGGGGAAATCAAACCCACCGGAGTGGGTCTTTGCGACCTGCCGGGACCCGGAGGGAGAGCGAGCGCAGGTGAGAACGGGGCGAGGTGAGATGGAGTTAGCTGTGCATGGTGGGGGGGGAATCTAAGTGAGGGGCTTCCAGCCTCCCAGCACTTAGAGCCAAAAGCAACAGGCCCACGCAGGAGGGGCTTTCAGAGCCTGCTCCAGGCTGACACTCCCTGGCGCATAAGGCAGCCACGCTGGCTGGGGCCGAGTTCACATGCAAAGCTAGCAGAGCCATGGAGGGAGAGGGTGGGGAGCACAGGTGGGTGACGCCTGCACTGCGTTGTGCCTGTCTCCTAAAGGGAACAGGGGAACGTGTCCCTGACTTGACTGCACTGAGCTAGACGATGGCGTTTTAAACACCCAGGATACAGACCCCGGAAGCCAGGGCTGGACCCTGCGCATGGGAGCTTTGCAGTCAAGCAATGAGATCTTTACTTGGTCCGGGGTAGCAGCAGGGAGCTGAACTGTGCCCGGCCTGACCGTCCCTGCGGGCTGGGGGCTCTGTCAATAATCATCAACTTTCTTCTTTTTCAGGAATTAAAGACCTTGGCATCCAGGCATCCAAACCTGGCGATCATTGCGCTAGGTGGGTGCCCTGCCCTGGGCCCAGAGAGCTGAGGCTCCCTTGTTCTGGGTCCCTTTGTTCCCCGTTCCCTGTCCCCCTGTCTCCGTGTTCCTGTTCCTTGCCTTGTTGGGAGCCACTGTTAGTTTTATTCCTGCCTAGGTGTTAGTGAAGGGGAGGGTGCCTAGCGCCCACCCATCTCAGCAGAGCAACTCCCAAGTCTCCACGTCCCACTCAGGCTCTGCGGGCTTGGTCAGGAGGAGGCCCAGGAAGTTCCTGGTATCTGCAGATTGCCCCGCGTGCCAGACTGGCAGGGAAGGGATGGTTTTGATTGAGTCAGGGGCTGCCTGTGCCATGCATGAGCCTGGCTGGTTTGGGTCTAAACAGGCCTCTCTCTGTTGGAAACAGATTTGCTTTCATAGACTCATAGAATCATAGAAGAGTAAGTTGGAAGAGACCTCAGGAGATATCTAGTCCAACCCCCTGCTCAAAGCAGGACCAACACCAACTAAATCATCCCAGCCAGGGCTTTGTCAAGCCGGGCCTTAAAAACCTCTAAGGATGGAGATTCCACCACCTTCCTAGGGAACCCATTCCAGTGCTTCACCACCCTCCTAGTGAAATAGTGTTTCCTAATAGCCAACCTAGACCTCCCCCACTGCAACTTGAGACCATTGCTCCTTGTTCTGTCATCTGCCACCACTGAGAACAGTCTAGATCCATCCTCTTTGGAACCCCCTTTAGGTAGTTGCAGCTTTGGAATCAAGGAATCAGTTTCATGAACAGGGGCTGCCCTTTGTACAGCTCTGCTAGCCTCAGGGATGCCTCTCACAGGATGGGATAGTGGGAACCAATCCCAGCCTCGGGATTCTGCTAGGGCAGATTAACAAGCTAGGCCAATGGCCAGGGCCCGAATTCATGGGGGAGCACCCCAGGCCCTGTCAATAGCCATAACGTGCGCTCACCATGCCTGGGATCTGCTGGGACCAGCTGCTCACCCTGCTGATGCTTGGAGTGCTGCTCACATGACCGAGGCTGGGGGGAGCGGGGCCAAATCTGAGTGAGTGGCATAGTGACTTCGCACAGAGGGTCATGCCAGCACTCAGAGTGAAAATCGATTGGCTTGTCTGATGTTTTCGGTGACCTATTGAAATGACTATCGAGCTCTTTTGTTGAACCAGCTTTTTCAGTAACCCAAAAATGCTGCTGATGGTTCGGATAAAAAAAATGCTGCAAACACTTTTTAAAAGGAAAAATCGGCGTGTTTCAAATGCTGCCAAACAACTGTGCCATCGGGGCGCTCTTCCCTAAAGGGTGTTCTCATGGGATGATGAAAGCTGGCTGAGGGCGAGCCTGCCAGAGCTCTGAGGGCAGATTTCAAACCCTGCTCACCAGTGGGAAGATCCTGTTGTTCCAACACGCTCTTCCCCCTGCCCCATTAACACTTTCACTGCCACACTGCTTTACACTCGCCCAGCTGATCCCTGGTCCCCCTGATTTCACTCTCTGTCTGCCCTTGCCAGGGCACTGCCCAGTTCTGGCTAGCTGTGTTTAGAGCTCCCGAGTCGTTAGCATGGCTCTGTAGAGCAGCCTGGGTTTTGTGTCTCCGGGAGAGGGGTTAGCTACAGGGCGGAGGAACCATGCCCCTGAACCCCGGCTCTGTCTCTATAGAAGCTACCAACCCAGCCAGCATCAAGGCGGCAGCAGCCAGAGTTGAGGAGCATCTGAAAGGCTCGGGGCTGAATCTGTTGATAAACAACGCTGGGATAGTGAGACTGAGCACATTAGAGTCTGAGACACCGGAGGACATGTCCCTGGTGTACGCAACCAACGTGACTGGGCCCCTGCTGGTGAGCCAGGTAAGGGCCCTGACAGAGGGCACGTCACCGGCTGCACTGGGGTTTGACTTTGCTTAGGCCAGAACTCTTCCCTCCCCCCAGGACTCTGGTTCCTGGATCAATGAGCCAACCTGGTGTGTGTGTGTTTGGGGGCTGGGGCGTGGCGTTCATCACAGTGTACGTGTCAGGTGCATTATGGGACTGTAACCACCCGAGAAATGGACCTAGAGGCCCTAGCGCTGCCCCGGTGGGGTCTGAGCCAAGAGTCCAGCTCCTGCAGTAGAGGCCATCTCCCTAGAGCAGGGGTGGGCAAACTTTTTGGCCCGAGGGCCACAACGGGGTTGCGAAACTTTATGGAGGGCTGGGTAGGGAAAGCTGTGCCTCCCCAAACAGCCTGGCCCCCACCCCCATCCGCCCCCTGACCCATCCAACCTCCCCCCCCCCGCTCCTTGTCCCCTGACCACCCACTCCCGGGACCCCCACCCCAACCGCCACCCCGGGACCCCACCCCCATCCAACCCTCCCTGCTCCCTGTCCCCTGACTGCCCTGACCCCTATCCACACCCTCCTCCCACCCTCTTACCACGCCGCTCAGAGCAGCAGGACCTCGCAGCCATGCCACCATGCTGCCTGGCAGGAGCAGCGGGCCAGAGTGCCGGTGGCACAGCACACTGAGGCTGCGGGGGAGGGGGAGCAGCAGGGGACGGACCCCTCAGGGGGTCGCGAGCTGTCAGCCTCCACCCCAAACCCCACTTTGCCTCCAGCATTGGTAATGGTTTTAAATACATTAAAAAGTGTTTTTAATTGCTAAGGGGGGGGTCGCACTCAGAGGCCTGTTATATGAAAGGGGCACCGGCCCTGCTCTATGACAAATAGTCCCAGTAGAATGGCTGGAAAACATAGTAAGACCAGGGTTCCTTCCAGTGCCGCATGCGGCTCCTGCTTGTTAGTTTCTGTCTAAGCTTTTCTGGACCCTTCATCCCCCAGCTGCTGCCCTTTCAGCTGCACCACGGGGCCCACAGCCCCTTTCAAAGCACTTTGTGTCAGGAACTGGATGTGGCAAATTGAACCATTTAGAAACTAGGTCTAAAGTGGCTTTAAGGCTCCAGGCACCAGCTGGCAGGGCAGGAGTCACTTTGGGGAGGAGGCACTTCAAATCTCTTTCCCTTTCTCCCCCAGTCGCACCCTCTCCTTCCCGCATCCCTCAGTGGCCTCGTCACCTGCCTTCACCATGCAGCTGTTGTTGCCCCTCCCATTGAGCCCAGGACACCCCACTGGACAGCATGGGACCAGTGATGGGTGGAAATGAGTTTCAGGGAGGAGGTCACAAGTGGTCACCCTTGGGAGCTGGTGCATGGGTGCGACCCAGCCAATCAGAACGTGACAATCAGCATCCCCAACCAGACTGAGAAAGACACTCCAGACAAGAGCAATTCATCAGAGGTTAAGGCTGCCCATACAACCTTAACTGTGCCCCGCTGGACACGTGCCTTATAGGATGCTCTTCAGTGATACGGTCACTTATTATTGCTCCAGCAGATAAATATAACTATAACTTTTCCTGCACCCTTAGTTCCCCATGGCATCATTCCCATGTCTTTGTCTGTACACTCATGCCATTGTTGGACTAGCCTGCTCTATCTCTGTGCACTAGGCCTGGGGTTTTCAAAGGTGGTTAAAGGAGTTGGGCACACAAATCCCATTGACAGTTAATGAGAGTTGGGCACCTAAATCCCAACCTTGCACTGTGATAAGTTGTCACTGAGGTGTGTGTTTGCATCTATTTGTTAACATCTAGGTACGAGGTACTTTCCCTTCCCCCAGCAGTCCAGCCTTCTGTAGGGAAAGGTATCGGACAAGGCAGTTAATGACGAGGCTGTCTTAGCTCTGATCATAGGTGGTCTATTTTATCCTGTTTACGCCCACAAGTTTTTGCTGTTACTTTTATACTGCGTGTAGGATTTGAAGAAGCAAATTGTATGGGCCTAACTGGACTCTTAATACCTCAGCACTAAAACTCCCATTGACACGGATGGAAGCAGAGTTAGGCCAAAGCTGCTGGTATTTGACCATCCTCCCCAGTGTGCTGTAAGTACAGCTCAGTGTATTACAGAGGAAATACTTCCATGTCAGCGAGTCGAGGCCTCTGTCTAGCATAGATCTAGAGCAGCGGTTCTCAAACTTCTGTACTGGGGACCCCTTCACACAGCAAGTCTCTGAGTGCCACCCCCCTTATACATTAAAAACACTTTTTATATATTTAACACCATTATAAATGCTGGAGGCAAAGTGGGGTTTGGGGTGGAGGCTGACAGCTCGCGACCCCCAGTTTGAGAACCCCGGATCTAGAAGGTGTCTACAATCCCGTAAGATACTCTGCAGGGCTCTAAAGTAGAGAAACACCATATGATCGGCTGTATCTACACTTGATACACGACAAGCGCTGTAATAAATCCACTGCTCCACGCTGTCTCCACTGGGGCTTAGGTTGTCTCTCAGGGGTGCAGCCCTTTTCACCCACTTTCTACTGTAAACACTGGCCTGGGACCGGGCTCCTCCGTTCACCGCCAGCGAGGGCAGAATGGGATTCCCCAACTCCTAGAAATCAGCCTTGCAAACAGGACTGAGACTATGAACAAGTTGGAGGGCAGGGAGAGAGCATAGCCCAGGGGCAGCAGGCTGAGGGGGCCAGCCCACCAGAGGGGTCACAGGCGGTGCTGCGTTGCACTTCAATTCAAATCAGAGTCCGCCGGTGAAGAGAGGAATGTGGGTCCTTTCTCCTAAGCTGACCTAAGGTGCTCTTTTCTCCCCTCCCACCAGGCGTTCCTGCCCTTGCTGAAGAAGGCTGCCCAGGGAAGCCCCCAACCGGGGCTGAGCTGCAGCAAGGCGGCCATTGTCAACATGTCCAGTGAGGGCGGCTCCATCACGAATCTCTTTGCCTGGCAGTTGGGGCAAGTCATCTCTTATCGGTGCAGCAAGGTAGGGGGTGCGCTCAGCAGGGCACGAGTTCACGCTCGTCCCCTGTGTCCCGCTACAGCGAAGGGGAAAGAAAAGTCTTTCTTGCCCCCCAGTTTATCCCCCAGATTTGACCTGCCAGGCCAGTGTTCAGGCCAATCTCCCTCTGCTCCCTCTTATGGGAAGCACGGCCTCTGGGTCACATGATGCTTGGTCACCTGACCCCAGAGCCTGAGCCTTGGAGCAGGACTCTGGGTCGTGCACGTGGACCCATTGCAGTGAGAGGTGGCGACTCATCCCCAAGGAGAGAATCACACACTGCAGCTTGCATCAGCTGCCCCCCTTGCTCACCTTTCTCCTGGGGCTGGGTCCCTGCTCTCCTCATGCGCTGCAGTCTCTGCTCATGGTGTCTCGCCCACAGGCTGCTCTGAACATGCTCACCAAGTGCCAGTCCTTGGGGTATGGAGGTGACGGGATCCTGAGCATCGCTGTCCATCCTGGCTGGGTGCAGACTGACATGGGGAGCTCACCCTCCCAGCAGGTAGGTGCCTCCGTGGGAGAGGCCAGTCGTAGCCACATGTCATGGGCAGAAGTTCATCGTAGGGGGAATGGTTACGCTGGAGCGCGTTCCCTTATCACCCTCCCCATATTGATGACACTATTCAGGAGCTCCCATCCCAGCGAGGCGGTCGTCAGGACCCAGCTCCCTGGGGATTCAGTGCTGTGTCCTGGGCGTTGCTTCCTGGGGCTGCTGGTGCCATGGTTCCTTCAGCGCTCCGCATTGCACAGCAAATCCTGCCGAGCTGCTGCCTTGGGAAGGTGGAGGGGGCAGGAGCTGGTCGTCTGTCTCCATTGGGGCTTAGGTTGTCTCTCAGGGGTGCAGCCCTTTTCACCCACTTTCTATTGTAAACACTGGCCTGGGACCTGCCTCCCCCGTTCACTGCCAGTGAGGGCAGAATGGGATTACTGAGATCCTTTCCCAGATCCTGGCCCGGCCCCTGAGCCCCTGGTGTCCTGGGCCAGCCCCAGGGCAGACTTCTCCCCCTCACTCTCCTTTGCCCCCTGCAGGCTCCACTGACGGTGGACATGAGTGTCCAAGGGATCCTGAACGTGCTTCCAACACTCTCCAAGAAGGACAACGGGGCCTTTGTGAACTGGGAAGGGAAAGTTCTTCCCTGGTGAGATGCCCCCGGCCATGCAACAGGAGCCCTGGGCCAGGTCATTCCAGTGACCA